>NW_023604295.1:99720091-99870091 GCF_014898055.3 Talpa occidentalis
TTTCACAAATAAATGTGAGGGTATCTATTTTCCAAGTGTACTGTATATTTTTAAATCTTGATCTGATAGGCAAAACACATTTTCTTGGTTTTATTTCAAAGTACATTTTTATAATTATTAGTGAGGTTGCACAAGTTTCACAAGTAAATTTCTTCCTGTTGTTTATTATTATTTCTATGATATGTTTAAATTTCCAATATAAGAAAAAAATTTGCTGCAAATGATTCATTTTTATGTGATAAATAATGTAATGAACATGGTTTATTTTGTTGCAAATGGTTTGTCAGTTGCCATATCACCATTTACTGACTAATTCATCATTTTGCACTGAGTGATAATAACCTACTTCATAAATTAAATTTCCATATGGGCTTGGTTCTATTTCTGACTCTCTTTTCCAGTAATTTGTTTATTCATGCATTAGTACCAGATTGTTTTCATTACTGTAAGTTTATCGTATCTTCTAGTATTTGATGTAATGTCCCATCATAATTCTTTTATAGATTTGTTCTGATTATCCTCAAATATTTCTTTTTCATCTGAAATTTGAAATACTCTTATGTTAAAGAAAAGTCTCTTATTGAAAATATAGATTAATTTAGAAAGAATTTACATATTTATCATGCCTAGTCCTTCCAAGCAAGAATACAGTAGATCTCAACTAGTCTTCTGTCTTTCAAAAAAATTTAAGAGCTTTTTTTATATAAGTGTGGTACATTTCTCAAGTCTTTCTTTAGTATTTCATATTTTTTGTTACTATTTTAAATAGCATTTTCCCATCAGAGTTTATAGCTTGCTTGTTCACTGAAAAGCTATTCTTACTGTTTAAAATTGTAACTTGTCACCTTATTGAATTTTCTCTTTTCATTAAAACATTTTTCAGTTGTTTCTCATGTATTTTCCACATTTAAAACATACCATATGTTAAAAGTAATTATTTTGTCTCCTTTATTTTCTAAGTGTTTTCCCACTTATTCCTTTTCTTGCTAAATTGCATTAGTCTGAATTTCCAGAGCAATGCCAAGTAAAAGTATTAGTGGGATCATCTTTTTCTTACTTCCTGCTCTACTGAAAATGCTCCTCATGACACCAGTCATAACACAGTATGTGTAAAATGAACCACACTCTTATATATATAATTATAATAAGGTTTTATTAACTTTATTATAGTAAGACATTTCAACTGTTTTTCTTAAAATTTCATTGTTCACCTCAAATACCCTTCGTTTGTCTAATAATGTAGATAATTTTATTATAGTGTTTTCTAGTAATGAAATACTTTGTGTTGTGATACATCCTACTTTTATGCTCTGAATTATATTTACAAATAAGCAAATAATAATCCGTGACTTTTACAGTGGTATTCTAGGCCAGATGATACACAGTTTTCTATTTTTGTGTCTTCTTGATCAAGTTCTATTGTCAAAATTATTCTCATTTTATGGACAGAATTTGGAATAGTTACTTCTCCCTGTATACTTTGGGACAGTTTACATAACATTGGCATCTTATTTGTCTTAACTATTTGATTGCATTCACCCCTGAAACCATTTCAATTATACAATTTCTTTAGGATAGATTTTGGAAATATGTGTTTTCATAGAAACATCATTATTTCATTCAAATGCCCTATTTATCTGCATAGTGTCAAACAAATACATTCTATATGTCATTGAGTTTCTTTATTATTTGAAATTTCTTTCCCAACTTATTTCTAATTTTAGACTGGCTCTTGTTTATCTGATTACAATATCAAATTTTATTTCCTAACCAATTTTACAAGATTGGTTTTGGATATCGTGTTACTTAGGGTAAAATATAGGCTGATCTGACAAAATGACCCCAAATATAGTGGCTTAAACCAGTTACAAGTCTAGTCCTCTTCCAACAGTCCAGCTGGCCCAAGGTGGTCAGAATTATTTAACAAAGTCATCCAAGAACTTAGTTTCTTTTCCTGCAGTTTCACCCATCCTGGAGGTAATTTTTTCATCTTTATAATCAATGTGAGATAACTGCCAAGGCTGAATTCCAGAATGGGGGCTGAAAACAGAGAGGATATGCAAAATAAGACATTTCCTTTAAAATCAGGGGCATTATGCTCATTCTTCCACATCTGTACTCCAGGGTACCAGTCGCTACTGCCCTACTACACATCACATGAGGCCATCTCTCCAAAACCAAAAGTAGACATGATAAACATAGTATCTTCTCTGATTACTATGGTATCAAACTGGAAATCAGCCACAAAAAAAAAGCAGGAAAACTTCACGTATGTGGAGACAAAACAACATGCTACTGAATGACTATTGGGATAATGAGGAAATCAAAGGAGAAATTAAAAATACCTAGAAATTAATGAAAATGAAGATATTCATTATCAGAACTTGTCGGGCCCAGCAAAAACAGTGCTGAGAGAGAAATTTCTATCATTATAGACCCATATCAGAAACAAGGAAAGATCTCAAATAAACAATATAACCTTATATTTAAGGAACTAGTAAAAGAAGAACAAATTAATCCAAAAACCGATTAGAAGGAAGGAAGCAATAAAAATTATAGCAGAAATAAAAGAAACAGAAATAGAAAAAACAGCTCAAAAGGTCAATGAAAAGATAACCAAAATAGACAGAACTCTAGCTAGTCTCATTGAGAAAAAAATAGAGAAAACTCAAGTACAATCAGAACAGAGAAAGAAGTTACAATGGACATCACAGACATAAAGAGGATCATAGGAAACTACTATGAATATTTTTATGCCAACAAATGGGATAATCTAGAAGAAATGCAGAATTTTAATCATGAATTGTATAATCATACAACTTGCTAAGTTGGAATCACAAAACTTGCAAAGACTGAATCAAGAATATGTAGAAAATTTGAAAAAGACAATTATAAGGAAAGAAATTGAAATAGTAAGGCTGAAGAATAGGCGGTTTCATTAGTAAGTTCTTTCAGACCTTCAAAGACAAACTAATACCTCTCAAACTCTTCCAAAAAATTGGAGAAGAGGCAACACATCTTAGTACATTTTATGATGCCAACATTACCTTGGTACAAAATACAGACAAGGACATCATCAAAGAAAACTGCAGACCAATATCCCTAATGAACACAGATGTAAAAACATCCAACAAAGTCTTAGTAAACCAAATTCAACAATGCATTAAAATGATCATACATCATAAACAATTGGGATTAATTTCAGGGATGCAAGGATGATTCAACATCCACAAATCAGTGAATGGAATTTACCACATCAACAAAAGGAAAAATACAAATCACATAATCATATCAATAGGTGAAGAGATAGCATTAAGTAAAATCCAACATACATTTATAATAACTCTCAATAAAATGGGGATAGAAGGGATATACCTCCATATAATAATGGCCATCTATGACAAACTCAATTCTAATATCATTCTCAATAGTGAAAATCCAAAACCTTTTCCTCTAAGATTAGGTATAAGACATGGATGCCCATTCTCATCACTTCTATTCAACATAGTATTAGAGTCCTGATTAGAACAATTAGGCAAAAAAAAAAAAAGTAAAAGAAATCAAAATTGAAAAGAAGTAAAACTATGTCTATTTGCAGGCAATATGTTAATATATATTGCAAGTCCTAAGAACTACACTTAAAAGATATTAGAAACAATAATCAATGCAGTGAAGTAGCAGCTACAAAATCAATATACAAAAGTCTGCTGGGTTCTTATATGCAAACAATGAATTAGAAGAGAAAGAAATGAAGAAAGCAATCCAATTTACAATTGCATCAAGAAGAATTAAGGACCTAGGAATTAACAAAGGAGGGAAAAACCTATACAAATTAAAAACTTTGTTAAAAGAAATAAAAGAAGACATAAGGAAATGGAAACATTCTATGCTTATCAATTGGAAGAATTAATTTTATTAAAAAGACCACCATCTAAAGCAAAATATAGATTTAATGCAATTCCTGTCAAAATTTATTTATGTTTAAAAAGATTTATTTATTTATTTATACAAGCACTGGGTACAGTCAGAAGTGTGGGAGGGTGAGAGAATTCACCAGCATCAGAGCGGAGAGCAGAGCAGGCAGACTGATGAAATACACTGCTGAGGGGAGCAGCGGGCAGCAGGAGAGGTCTGCATGCCATGTGGGACCCTCACCCAGTGGCAGGGAATCGAACCGGCGCTGCAGAGGCTGCGGGCAGCTTCGCAACTCAGTGCTCAACCACTGCGCCACCGGGGAGGTCCTCCTGTCAAAATTTAAATAGTTTTCTTCAAGGAAATAAAGCAAACAATAAATAAATTATTGTGGGACAACAAAAGACCCAGAATGGCCAAAGTAATTATGACAAAAAAAAGATAATGGATGTGTTATGGTCCCATATGTCAAATTATACTGCAAAACAATAGTAATCAGAGCAGTACAGAATATGAATAAAAATCAACACACAGATCAATGGAATAAAATTGAGAGTGCAGAAATAAAGCTACACTTATATATGGACGTTAACATATCAGGAAGGAGCCAAGAACACACAATACACTATGGAGCTAGGAAAGTCTATTCAACAATGTTAGGTAATTTGGACAGCCACATGTTAAGGTATCATTCTAGACCATTATTTCACAAAATTTATGAAAAATAGATCAAAGATTTGGATGTGAGACCTGAAACCATAAAATACATAGAAGAAAACATAGGCAAAATACTACAATATTGGCTTCAGGTATGTCGTTGATCCTTGATTCTAACAGTAAGAGAAACAAAAGCAAAAACAAGTGAATGGACTGCTTCAAATTAAAACACTTCTGCACAGTGAAAGAATCTGTCATTAAAACAGAAAGACACCCTACCAAGTTGGAGAAAAAAATTTCATATATGTTGCACAAAGGATTACTATGTAAAATACAAAATGGTAAGAAAGCAAATAACTCCATCAAAAATAGGCACAACAGCTGAATAGACACTTCTCCAAAGAAGATAATACATAAACCAACAGGCACATGAAAAAATGCACATTTATTATCAGAGAAATGCAAGTCAAAACCATAATAAGATGCAAACATACACTGTGAGAATGGCCCATATCAAAATGATCAGAATGCCCAGGATGCCCTGGAGACTGCTGGTAGGAATACAGAGTGGTAGAACCCCCATGGAAAATAATATGGAGGTTTCTCCAAACTTTAAAAATCAGGTACCATATGACCCAGCAATTGCTTTCCTAGGGACCTACCCTTAGAATCTAAATCCCAACTCGAAAGGATATACACACTCCTATGTTCAGTTCAGCTCTGTTTACAGCAGCCAAGTTATGCAAACAACTTAAGTGCCCAATGATAGATGAGTGGATTGAGAAGATGTGATATACTTACACATAGCTGTAAGAAAGGTGAGTTCTTGGGCCTCCCCGGTGGCGCAGTGGTTGAGCGCTGGGTTGTGAAGCTGCCCGCAGCCTCTGCAGCGCCTGTTCGATCCCGGGCTGCTCCCGGCCACCGGAAGAGGGTCTCACATGGTGCGCAGACCTCTCCCGCTGTGCCTGCTGCTCCCCTCAGCAGTGTATTTCTGTCAGTCTGTCTGTTTAAAAAAAAAGAAAGGTGAGTTCTTGCCACTTATAACATGGATGCAACTAGAGGAGACAGTGCTAAGCAAAGTAAGTCACAAAAAAGACTGGATGATATCACCAATTTGAAATGTAAGTAAAGAAGGAAACCAGAAAAAACAACCTAAAATAAGCCCCAGAAATCTGATGACTGAACTGAGGCTATCAGAAGGGGAGAGTGAGAGGTTGGGGGACAAAGGAGGAGGGAGCCCAGTGGACTCTGGTGGAGGATTATTGAGGCTTTGGTGTGAGACACATATATTTGTGGAGTTGTGAACCACACCCTAAAACATGTACAGTATTGTAAACTAACACTACCTTAATAAATATGATTTTTATAAAAACAAGACTTGATCTTCTAATGAGTTCTGGGCTGATGCTTGTTCAGGGAGCATCACTGGAGAATCACTGACATGAAATTTCTTTTCAGCTAACCAAGATCAGCAGCCATAATGTGAATACCACTAGCTACTTATTTTTTTTTTAAGATTTATATATTTATTTATGCAAGCACTGGGTACAGTCAGAAGCGCGGGAGGGAGAGAGAATTCATCAGAGCCAGAGCGGGGAGTAGAACAGGCAGACTGATGAAATACGCTGCTGAGGAGAGCAGTGGGCGCAGCAGGAGAGGTCTGTGGCGCCATGTAGGACCCTCGCTGGCGGCCGGGATCGAACTGGAGCTGCAGAGGCTGCAGGCAGCTTCACAGTCCAGCACTCAACCGCTGTGCCACCAGGAGACGCTCCCCACCAGCTACTTTTTCAGTACACTTTTATTTTTTTTTTTTAAATAATAAATTTTATTTTTATATTCCCCATACAATTGCAGCCCCCCCATTCTGACCCCAATCCCTCCCCTCCCGCCCCCACCCCCCTAAAAGTGTCTCTGGTTCATAGTTTTTTGTTGATTTTGATTTTCACTTTCTTATAGTTATTCATTTTCCTGGTCCCTTATTTCAGTTTTCTAGATTCCTGCTATGAGTACACTTTTTAATTGAATTCTACCTGTACCTTGGCCCATGCTTCAGACAAGGCCCAGAGATGCTACTACAAACCACTTGCACACCTGAGCTTGTTCTTCCAAAAAGGAAAGTGGGTTTTGGTCCTCTGAAAGGGCAACCTCTTTTAAGGAGACTTGAGTACTTCCTGAAAGTGGCAGAAGCTTATTTATTTTTCTTTACCTGGTTCCAATTTTTAAGATATTTGGCATTCACTTTTTTATGGAATTGTTTCTGGTTGTTTCTCTTTCTAAGTTTCATCTAATTTGGAAGGTTTTTCAGGCTTTTTCCTTTATTTCCCATTTTTAAACCAACTTTATACAAGAGAGTGAGCCAGATATACCTGAACATCTTGTTCCCAAGATCTAATGTATTCCAAAATATATTTCCTGTTTAAATATTTCAATCATTTGACTCACCTAATGTATCAATCAGGATAGGTTAAGATATACTCCATACTCAACATCCCCCAAAACTCAGCAATTTAAAGCAATGAAGAGTTTTTCCCATTGTCTTTACCTGTCCGTTGTAGATTGTCAGGGACCCAGATTTGTGGATGAGTCACACCTTAAATATTGCTATTCACTACGACAGATAGAAGAGGAGATGCACAATTGATTTTTTAAACTTAAATTTGTCAGTTATTTACATGTCTGTATAACTTTGGGGTTACATTTTTACTCCTTCATATGTGCGCACACTTCACTCACATTCCACCAACCTCCCATATCAAATGTCTTAACCCTCTTTCCGCTCCCCACTCTCCCTCCCTCCTCCCTCCTGTTTCTTTAGGTAAATACCTAACAGAGGTATTGCTGGATCATATGAGATTTCATTTTTATTTTTTTTAAGGAAACTCCACGTCATTTTCCATAAAGGCTGCACAAAATCACAATCTCACCAACAGTGGATAAGTGTTTTTCTCGTTATCCCTGTCAATATTTGCTGTTTCCATTCCTTTGATACAGGCCATTCATATAGAGGTGAGGTGGTTTCTCATTGTGATTTTATCTGTATTTCCCTTATAAAAGTGATGTTGTATAATTTTTCATGTGTCTTTAGGCCATATGAATGTCTTCTTAAGAAAATTGTCTATTTAGGTCTTTTGCCCAATTTTTGATTGGATTCTTAAGAATTCTGCTTATATCTCAGCAAGTGAGTTACATAGCCATAGCTAACCTCACGTAACTAAGGAAGTACACTCATAATATTCCCAGAGGGGACTGCCCTAATGATTTCCTTACACAGATTCATGAAGGTAGATCTTGGGTTCACAGCCTGGGGCTAACCTAAGGATTATCCTCTTATCTGTTTCCTTTCTGTAATTCCTTTATTCCCTCACTACTTGCTTCTACGTTCTCAAGAGTCCCAAACCTTTCCACAGTTATGTTCTACTCACCTCCCACCACGTCCACAGTTACAGGACATATATTAATATCTCCAAATAATATAGCCAAATAATATATCCAAATATCTCCAAATAATAATATCTCCAAATAATATCTCATTATTTCCTCAGACAAAATCATTTTTTGGGAACTGAATCCAAGTATTTGTCACAAGATAAGGAGGGGAAGCTTTTAGAATCTTTAAAACAATTCTTTCAGGTCACTGAGTTTGCTGCTTCTTGGGAAAGTTCAAGAACATGTCCTATACAATGGCCTTGCTTTGCTGGGATAATTCTAGAAAAATAAGAATTTGTATCAAAGTAAAAATTACTCTGAATTCAGAATTCTTGAAAATGACTCTAAGGGGAGGGTGTGAACGAGGTGGGAAATTGTATCCCAAGGATGAGTTCTTATCTGAAGGAGACCAACTAAGGCACCAGTTCATCAAGAAATGACTGATCATGTGCTTGGCTGCCTCTGGGATAGATTTGCCAGTCTAGATCATAAACGGGAGATGTTTCAGTCAGATAAAGTCAGTCCTAGATACCTTATCCTCCACTATTCAAAATATATTTTCACCCTGGTTTTATTTTCCATTCACATTTAACTTTGTTACATGTAAGCTCTTGTATTGCAAATACTCAGTAAACTTAAATATGATGCCTATAAATCCCATTTCATATTCTGCACAAAACTCCTAATTCAAATGCTGGCTTCCCCTTAAAGTCTAGGATAAGACCACTGTAGAGGTTCTGTGTGGTTGACTTAATAAAGGGATGAAAATCAGGCCAATAAAGCTGTCTACACGTCTCTTAACTTGAGGCTAGTTCAGGAGCATAAATTAATCCTGACCTTGGGTGAAGCAGTATTTCAGCTGAGACTGAAGGAGTTTCTTGTCAATGCATTTATGTATCTAAGCATTCCTGGCTATTAAAAAGAATAGCAGTCCTTGGCACTTTTGGAAAAAAGCAGCATGCACACCTAGGAAGCTTACTGAACAATGCGGATCTTCATGATCCAGGAAATTCTTATGGTAGCAGCAAAGATGTTGCTGTGTCTTTGATAAATTCATCTGGGCTATAGGGGCTTGTTTGGAGGCATAAAACTGCTACTAGGCATCTCTGGAATCAGTGGTTTGCCCTGCATCATTGTGAGAACAATTCTTTGACCTCTGTTACTATTAATGGAGAAAGCGTTGCTGGTTCCTCTTATTAATGGAAAATAACTCAGAGTTGTATAAAAACTCAACTTTGAGAATACTTGCGTCTTCAAATCCAACCTTTTTTTTATTAGAAAAGTCAAAGAAATTTTTATATTGAAAAATGTTTAGATTTAGAATTTCAAGAGCCATTATTGTATCATAGTCCTAAGGCAGAAACTGAAACCAGATTGCTTGGGCTCAAATCACAGCTGTGCTCTACAGGTTTGAGAAATATACTTCACTTTGGTGTCTCAGTTTTATCATCTATAAAATGAATGTTATTATTCCACCTATCTCATAAAATTGTTGCAAGAATTCAATGTTCATACATAGAAAACACTTACCATAGTGCCTGCCAGAGTGCCTAATATGTTAGACATTACTACTACTATTAATAATGATAGTGCTAATACTGCAAGTACTACTACTTCCTACCACATGTAATATAAAATACAAACTAATGACATAATTTACTTTCCTGCTGAGCACTACCTATATTCTATCCTATCTAGTCCTGTCAACAATTCCATGATGTAAGTATTATTCATGTGTTCATTTATCCTAGCTTGTTTGTTTCAGTCATTCATTCCATACATATTTACTAAGTACTTGTTAATATGCCAGGCACAATTTTCAGTGATGAAAATAGAGTGGTAAGGAAAAGGAGTAAGCCCAGGAAGACTTGTCTTCGTGGTCTCCATGGAGTCTGGTAGACCATGTCCACAAGACTCCAGGGAGCTGACATTCAAGGAGACAACCAAAAAATAAACGGGAAATACAGAGTGTGTCAAATCATCATTAGCGCGATGAGGAATAACTAAGCAGGGGAGGTAAACCAGAAGAGCTAAGGGGTAGGGCACTATAATTTCAAGTAGAATGGTGAGTGAGGGCCTCAATGGAAGGAAAGGTTTGAGCAGAAACTTGAAGAACATGAGGGCACAAGGGATGACCTTATCAGCATTCCATTCAGACAAAGTACAGGAAACCAAAGTGATAGTGGGCTTGAGGAACACGAGAAGAAAACGATCGGGCCTCCCTGGTGGCACATTATGAATCTATCTGCAGCCACTGCAGCATGAGTTCAACCACCAGCCAGGGAGCTGACCCACAGGGTGCAGCAGATCTCTCCTGTCTGGCTCGCTGCTTACCTCAGCAACGTATTTCAGTAGATCCGCCTGTTCTGCTCTGTCTCTGGTGAATCCTATCACCCCCAACACTTTTGGCCTATACCTCAGTTCTTGGATGCATAAATAAAATAAATCTTAAAAAAAAGAAAAAAGAAAACGATCAAGTTAGCATTGCTGATGTGAAGTGAAGCCAGGAGCATGCCCCTGATGGGGTCACAGGGGCAATGACAGATTTTGTCTGGCCTTACAAGACTTTGGGAAAGAGTGACGTTTGTTACAAATGGCTAGAAAGCCATTTTTTAAGTAACTAGATTTGTTTTGATAAAGATTCAAATGTGTTGTGCAAAAACAGTTATGAAACTGTTTCATATATCTTTATCTGTTGTGATGTCAGGGTTTTTTTTTTTTTTTCTCTATAATTTGGTGGGAGAATAATCTAGAACTTGATATTCTTTTTGGTTGGGAGCAGATGCTTGCCATTGCACTTTTCCTTTTTAATACACTTTGTAGTCTTCTGTGTTTCACTCTTTCCAGTCTGCCATGCTATTACGTGTATCATAGTTTGTTATTTTTGAGTTGAATTCCATTATGGAAGCACCCCCACTTCCTTCAATTAATTCTAAGTGACCAATATTTTTAAAGCTTTATTGAGATATAATTGGCATTCAATAAATTACAATTTTAAATTTA
Source organism: Talpa occidentalis (assembly GCF_014898055.3). Taxonomy (NCBI): domain Eukaryota; kingdom Metazoa; phylum Chordata; class Mammalia; order Eulipotyphla; family Talpidae; genus Talpa; species Talpa occidentalis. The sequence goes on from NW_023604295.1 coordinate 99,731,090, forward strand.
TATATATATAAATTTATATATATCTAAGTTTTGAGATATATATGCACATGTATGTATAAATCATTCCCATATCATGATAATAAACTTATGTATCACCCCTTAAATTTCCTCATACTTCTTTGTAATCTGTCCCTCCCATCCCTCTCCACCTCCATCTTCAGGCAATCACTGATTAGTTTTCTGCATTTCCTAAAATTTTAAATAATGCAATTATATATTCCTGTATGATTGTCTTATTTTAGTCTTGCTTCTTTCACTCAAAATGAAAGAAATGTCCAATAAAAAACTTGAATGTGAATTATCACAGTGACTCTATCTGCAATAACCAAAAGTTGGAAGTAACCTAAATGTCCATCAACATATGAATACATAAACAAATTGTGGCACGTCCATATAATGAAATACTACTCATCTACAAAAAGGAATGAACTTTTGAAATATGGATGATCTCAAAATAATGATCACAAAATAATTATGCTAATTGAAAGACAAAAGGACAACATATACTTATGATTCCATTTATATGAAATTCTAGAAAAGGCAAACCATATTACAAAAAAACATTCAATGTTTGGGGCTAGAGTGGGAGGATTAGAAGGAATGATTACAAAAGAACATTAGAATTCTTTCAGGAGTAATATATGTGCTCACTACCTTGCATTTGGTTACAGTTTCATGTATAGATATATTAAAACTTGCTAATTTCAGGCCTCCCTGGTGGCGCAGGTGGTTGAACGTAGTGCTACGAAGCTGTCCACAGCCTCTGCAGCACAGGTTGAATCCCGGCCTGCCACAGAGATACCCACGTGGTGCAGCAGACCTCTCCTGTCTTGCCTGCTGCTCCCCTCAGCAGTGTATTTCAGTGAGTCTGCCTGTTCTGTTTCCCACTTTGTCTCTGGTGAATCCTCTCACTCTCCTGCACATCTGGCCTCTACCCCAGCTCTTGTATGCATGAATAAATAAAAATCTTTTAAAAAACTTGCTAATTTCTACATTTTAATGTGTTATATTTTATGTAAATTCTATGTAAATAGAATAAAACAAAACAAAAACAACTAGGGAACATTCACTTGGTAAAATTGACTGAATGAAGATAGCTACTAAAATATCTCAAATTTGGGTCTCCCTAATGGCACAAGGGGTTAAGATGCAAACTATAAAGCTGGCCGCAGCTGCTGCAGCTTGATCCCTGACCATGGTGCAGCAGACCTCTCCTGGCTCACCCGCTGCTCCCCTCAGCAGTGTACTTCGGTCAGTCTGCCTGTTCTGTTCCTCGCTCTGCCTCTGGTGAATCCTCTCATCACCACCCGCCCTGTACCTCTGGCCTGTACCCCAGTTCTTGTATGCACAAATAAATAAATCTTTAAAAAAATCTCAAAATTATACTCAGAAATTTTGTACATAAACTTATAAACACACACATGAACCGTGATTACCAATAGTCAGAGTAAGGAGTGGGATTAATTGCAAAAGGGAATGAAGACAGTTTGGGATGATGAGGGAAATATTCTGTATCATGGTTATAGTAATGGCTACATGACTGTGCATATTTGTCAAAATTCACTTAACTATTTTAAAATAGGTGAATTTCATTATGTATAAATTATAACACACACACACCCCCACACCCGACACACACACAAATGACTAAAAGCAGTCAAATGACTCATAGCAGTGCCAGGCACCATCTAGGTGCAGGAGACACCATCAATTTCATTAACTTACAGTCAACTTACATGAAGTTCAGTGGAAGAGACAGTTGATAACTGTGTAAACAAATGAAGATCAAGTAATTTCAGCAGGAGATAGACTTAAACGTGTATGTGTGTGTGTGTGTGTGTGTCTACTTCAGCCTCCGAGATAAGGGATGCTTTCTCTGATTTAAAGGGACATCATGTTAAGAACATGGGAGAGAACCTTCCAGACCAAGAAAGCAGCCAGTATAAAGGGTCAGCTGAAACCTACTTGTCATGTTCCATGAGTAAGAAGAAGGCTCTAGGGTTGGAACAAATGAGTGAAGAGGAAAGTTGACAGGATTGTAATCATTCATGACCTTGTGTCCCAAACAAGAAAGGCTAAATGGCTATATGGGGCTTTCCAATTCCAATACTCCATGGAAGTCATTTTTTCCCTGTAATTATATTCCAAAATATTTGAAGTCAATGGCCATTGCTTTGTTTTTTTCTAGACCCTCACTGAATTTATATTAGATGTTTGGATTAATGTTTGTTAATTTGTTTTCACATGATGTGAGCAAATTACACCTAAAATATACTGGGGTTACTGTCCTTGAAAACTATTCTATGTTGCTTCTTCTTTTTTTACCTCATGACCATCCTTTATATCCCCTTTGATGCTTTCTCCCTCCTCTCTCTTAACCTCAGAAATCTCACTTTGTTTACTAATGTCCACTAAGTTTTATAAATATATTACTTTGTCAAATCATCTACTATGTAAATGCCCAATACTCGCCCTTATCATTGTGACTTGCTTTACTACCCATAATTCCCTTGAACTCCTTCTATGCTGCTGTAAATGGTAACATTTTGTCTTTCCTTACAGTTGAGTAGTAATCCACAGTGTGGATACACCACATCTTCCTGATCCAATCTTCTATTAATGGGCATTTAGGTTGCTTTTTTGTTCTAGCTATTGTAAGTAGTGCTGCAATAAACATTGTGGAGAATTTAGGTTTTTGAATTGATGGTTTCACATTCTTTTGCATAAATTCTATGTTCTTTCCTCAATCAAATCTATTGTTCCTCTGCATTGCAATAAGAGATACCTTAACTTTAATGACTTGATGTTCCCTACATCACTGCTACTCTTGAATTCTGTTAATTTTGCTTTTGACTTTATGACAGGCAGAATAATGTTCAGAGAAAAGTTGAGACTTAAAAAAAAAATTCCCTTGGGTAACCAAATCCCTAGAATATATATCACCCATCTCATTGAAATTCCCCAGACATATATTAGGTACCTACTTTTGCCAGACCCTGTGCTAAGCTTTAATGTTATTATATTGTTGTGTTACAAGCATAGGCTCTGGAGTAACTGTTGGGGTTCAGACCCTAGCTCCATCAATTATAGGCTGCAAGATTTGGGTTAAGTTAACTAACCAGTTTAATCTTTCACTTCCTTTTCTATGAAATGAGGATCATAATAATTCCTGCTTTATAAGTTGTAGCTAGGATGAGAAGAAGTGAGAAGAGATGATATATATATATAAATTTATATATAAATAAATAAAAATTTATATTTATATATAAAGAGCTCAGAAAAATAGCTAACACAATTTTGCATAAGCACTTAAAAGTGTGTCTAGAGGTGTAAGTAAACATTTGAGATATCTGTACTGAGCTCAAGGATCCCAGATAATGGCAGTGTCCCTCCAAAGGACAAGGACCTGCCCATGGTGGATGTGTTCAGGGGCAGGGGGCGGGAGGGCTCTGCAGAATGTCAGCATGAGCTACAGCTGCACAGCAACAATTCTGTGTGGTGGGACATCTCAGAGCAGTATTGACCTGGACCCTCATTACTTGCCCATCTTTTCATTTGACATTCGATTAAAATCATGGCAGGAAAGAACTGGAGGTTAGGGTTATGTCAGTCCTTACTTCTCTATCATAACATTATAGTGGCATCCTGGGACTAGGGCAATAGAAAGACAATTTTTATAGGACCAGTAAATAACCTTCAAGCAGATAAAGAATTATTACATAAGGAATGCTGTATCATTAATTATTCTCTACCCTTAGAGGAGATAGTAGAAGTAGGTTTAGCATTCCATAAGAGGGAAGAACTTCCCAAGGGGGTTATCAAATGCTGTAATGTTCCATCAAGAAAGGTGAAAAATTCTCTTACTAGAAAAAAATTTTAAATAGCAGTTCTAGTTGTCTATCTAGAATGATTAATTCAGTTCTGCTTGGTGGTAGTAGACAGAGAAAGGGTCCTCTCAGTCTGTGGATGCAGTGAAACTGACAGTGGCACTCAGCAGACATTTCTTGAGCACTTATTCTGTGCCAGAGTCTTGGGTATGGGGGAAATGGAGCCCAACCAGAAGCAGTCCTGCTCTCAGTGAGCTCAGGGCATGGAGCCATGTGTCTGGGCACAAGGGTTACTTGGGTGCATGGAGGTTGAAGACCGTTACGGTAAATGACCACACATCTCCTACCACACCTTGGAAAACTGATAGATGTGTCCCAAGGCTAAGAAACTAAGCAGGAGTTTTCCCATTCAGCTTGTCCAAAGAAATCAGGCTATCCTTGGTTCCTGCTGAACCGGTGACCACAGGGTGAGCCTTAGGCTGGTGAACCTTGTCTCTGACCTATGGACCTGTGTTCTTATTACTAGCACATCCCATCCAGACAGCATTCTTCTACTTGTATATTTCACAGGTGTGAAAATCTGAGACCTAAGATTTCTCATTCCCACACTCTTTCCCTGTATGAGTTTAATAAACCTAAGAGAGAATCATTAAAAAGAATTTGCTATAAATAATCAGTTTGGCTCTGAGAATGAATGATCTAAAGACAATAGCCCTTCATCCTGCCGGGGCATAAAAGTCCTAGTTGGACACATAGACTTAGGAAGTAGGAAAAAAGGCTATCACCTTTGAACTTAGTAACTGGAACTTTGTATCTAACGCCTATAAGCACAGCTTTTGCATTTGTATAGAAATGAGATAGTACCTGATGACACTTTACAGAAACTGCATATTTGAGCTCATAAGAGCTCAATAAATTGCAATTATGTTTATATATTATGTAATATTTATGTAACTACATATATGCAGTTGTATGTATATTAATATATTATGCCATTGACTAACCAGTTGAGACCCATAGAATCTTCCTTTCATCCGATTTGGCTGTGGTGTCTGCTGATTTAATTCTGATGTGAGAGCAATGTGACCAGCTGCTGTTAGCTTGTCATGGAGAGAGCATCCATTCTGTCCATATCCTCCAAAAAAATAAGAAAGTTTTTGTGAGCATGATCCTTAGTGGCCACTGAGATGTCTGGCCCCCATGAGAAGGAACCCATAGAATAGAAAATCCAATAAGTAGAAGGAGGAAAAAAAAAAGGTGTGGAATCACAGGGATGCCAATACCTTATGGACATATTTTAATAATGAAAAGTATGTTGTTTCTCATGTTGATGTATATTTATCTAATCACGTTTAATACTACAAATGCTGCAAATACTTTACAATAGAGCTCTATGCATATCTGTCTACCTACCTACCTACTCTGTGACCATTTAGGGATGCTTTTTTTAAGAATGCATCTGAAAAATGGAACAGTGTTCAAAGTCCCAAATGTAAATTTTGGACTCCCAGGCAGAATTATTATCTGTTAATGGTATGCTCTATACCATGCAATGCCTGGCTGCTGCTTTTTCATTGTCCCAGAAGCACAGAGAACTTATCAGATAGACAAACGGACAAGCACTCCTCTGAAAATCACTTATTCGATTCCAGCAATTCTTTAAAACCACTTCCAACCATTCTGAAGTTTTCCCACTTTCCCTCTGGTGATTGACCACAGTCTTCCCTGCCCCCCACCGCCACCCCCCACCTCTCCCATCTGTTTGGGCCTGACTCATCTTTCTCTCACACAACCCTATCCATCTTGCAGTCACACACAGGGCCACTCTTTCCAGTCATTACAGTGTCCTTCGGTTTCCCAACAGTTCTTGTCCTCAACACCCAAAACATTAGTTGTTGGGAGAGAGCACAGAAAATCAGGAATATTTTATCCCAGGATATGTGTGGGAAGGCGGGGGTGGGGGAGAGGATGTTCGTGAAGGAAAAGAGATGGGGTGTGATCAATGGGAGCTCAGCACCAACCCAGCAACAGCCTTAGTTTCATGGGTTCTGCCACAGATGAGGCAACACAGGTTGTTTTGTTTTCTATCCAGCAGCTCCTTCCAGTAACATGTGAACAAATGTCTCTCTTGGACAGTGATGAGGTAGCGTGGAGAGGTCTGTAGCATCATTGCATTTGGACTCTCAGCTGGTTTTATTTCCTATTGAACCTTTAATGGAAACGCATACACAGCAAGTCAAGGCCTGTCCCTTTCCCCTTTTTTCTTTTTTTTTTCTTTTTTTTTTTTATTTCTTCCAGGAGTGCTGATGATAAGGAAAGCGATGTCTAAATCTTCTTAATGGTGTTTATGCAAGCAGTTTTGCTTAGCTGCAGACTGCACAGCCCCCTCCCGAACCCCCCCTCCCATCGCCCTGCTAATATTGCTGCTTCATTCCTTTCCCTGTTGGCTATTACTATGGACTACAGCAAATCTAAAACTAAATAATCCCCTTAGTGTCAAGTTTTCGGGGCTGAGCAAATAAATCTAACGAAATGCATTATCTAGGCGGAGGAGGCTGTTGTAAAGGGGAAAAGATGAAAGCTATTTTAAGGCAGAGAAAAACTGTCGATTGTTTGGGGCTCCATTGTAATTTTAAGTAGTTATTTTATTTTACTTAGCTACTGTACATGCCCCTTTTTTAATTGTAATTAGAAAACCTGCAAAGCTTCTAAAGGCCAGAATAAAAGGGGAGGAGGAGGGAATGAAGACCTAGTGAGGGAGCTATGCAAATTCCTTCCAGTCCAGATTGTTCTCATATTCTGATAGAGCCAGGGGTGCTGTAAATAAACAATGGCTTCCTCTTTTCTTCTCTTTTGCACTCTCTCACATCTATGAACTCAGGAGCAAAAGTAAAGTCACTGGCAGAACAGAGAAATGGAAAGTTTTGTTCATTTAGGAGACCAAATCCCAATCTCTGTATTGTCTGCAGGCTGCAGCAGCTTTCCATGCAGAAAGAAAGCAGTTTCCATTTCCTGTCTATCCATGTCCAGGCCAAATTCAGGGTCTAGCAAGACCACAAGTGAATCTCTAGGTGAGTTGGGCTGAGGCCTTGCTATCAGATTGTTCTTGGTCCCTCCCTCTGTTGACTATTACTAGCCTGATTTGTTCTTTTTTAAAAAAAGATTTATTTATTTATGCATACAAGAGCTGGGGTACAGGCCAGAGGTCATGGGGTAAGAGGATTCACCAGAGACAGAGTTGGGGAACAGAACAGGCAGATTGACCAAAATACACTGCTGAGGGGAGTAACGGCGAGCCAGGAGAGGTCTGCTGTGCCATGTGGGTTGCTCCCTGGCCAGGATCAACTCATGCTACAGTGGCTCCGAATAGCTTCATAGGTTGAATCTTAACCCCTTGCACCACCGGGGAGGCCCTAGTCTGATTTGTTCTTAAGCACCTTCAGAGAGACCCAGTGCAGTGAATATGGCCTTCAAACTTCGTAATTCTAGAGACAGAATTGAACCCAGAATGGGCAGAAACCATCATCAAATGTCCATTTATTTGTTCACTAATAAAATTATAAATTCATAAATTCATTTTCAAAAAATTTGAGATGAATCTAGTTCCAGGCATTATACTAGGTGCAGGGGTTGCGTAGTCTCATATATCGAGACCTAGTGGAGGGGGCGACAAACATCAATGAACATCAACAACAAAATATTAATATGGAGTTTGCCAAGTGGTGACAAATGTTATAAAGGAAAATTGGGTAAGGATGATCAAAAGGAAGTCAGGAAAGTTCTCTCTGTCTCATTCATTCTACAAATGTTAGTTGGTCACCTAATAGAATCAGGTCATTCTAGGGACTGAGGATGTGAGTGTGAACAAAATAGAGAAATTTCATGCCCTAATTAAGTTTGTATTTCATTACAAGAAAATATTAGTAAACAAAGGAAATAAAATATGCACTAAGAAAAAATGAAATCTTGAAGAGAAAGGAGACGGGTTAACATAGAAGTTGAAGTTTTAGCCAGAGTGACATTTGATAGAGACCTAAAGAAAGTGAGGGAGTGAAATGCACAGTATCTGGAAGTAGAGTGTTTTAGACCATGGAATTAGTCAGTACAAAGGCCATGAGGTGGAGCCCGACCGTGGCATTTTGAAAGAGTTGCAGAGACTGGTGTGGCTGTGGCAGACTGAGTGGGGGCAAGAAAGTGGGCACTAATAGGGTGCTTGGCAAAGTGAAACTCCCCAAGCCCTGCTTCCACGACCTCCCTCTGTGCTCTTTCTGTCCTTGTGGCCATTGCCATTTGTCCCTGACTGTTTATACAACTGTCTCCTGCATCACAAAGAGAGATGTATTTTTATCCTCTGTATCCTCAGCACTGGGCACATTTAGATGAAAAATGAAATGAGTGAATGACATCCAGCTTTTTTTTCCTGCTTCAAAATTTTAATCTATTCTTTTTATGAGAAAAACTCTTCTCTACAACGCACCTAAAAATCTCACTACCCAGTGAAGCTCAATTTCACCCTCCCTCCTCTGTATGTGGAAAAACCCCTCCTAAAAAGAAAGAAACTTGGCAAAATATAAGCAAACTAAATCCAATTGACTTACTGCAGCAACAGAGAATAATACCAGAGAGGCGATTGACTCTAAAACAGTGTCTCCTTAGGAAAAGTGGGTACACAATTTTTATACCATATGTGTTGGACTTGATGGTTCTTAAGGTGGAATATCTGTAGAGAGTAAGTCTTTGAGTTAGTTGTTTTCTTAAGATGAAGGTTGAAGCAACCAAAGAGGGGTTCTGAGCAAAGCAGGGAGAATCACGCCTCATCCCGCAATTGTAATGGCAGATCTGAGGGGTATGGGCGTTGTGGTCCTTGTCTCTTTAATGCTGTAAGCGACCCCCGGTTGCTTAATCTTTTGCTGTCTCTGCTTATCATACCTTTAGATAGAGCCACTGAATGTCTCAGAAGTTCTCTACCAGCCTCTATTGCCACAAAATAAACTACTGGAAATGTAGTGGCTTAAAACAAAAGTTTCATTTATACACTCCATGACTCTGTGGGCAAGAAACTTGGACAGGATATGATGGGAATGGCTTATTTCTGCTCAATGATTTCTGGGGCCTCGGTTGGGAAGATTCCAATAGCAGGGGCTGAAACAGCTCAAACTGGCCCTGGGTCTGCTCTCTAGTTCCTTCTAGACTATTTACAAAGCTGACTCGGGCTTCCTCACTGTGTGTAGGCCTTGGGATAGTTGCGCATTTTCTAGGTGCCTTGGGGCACAAAGCAAAGAAGCAGAAACTGACAGTCCTCTGAAAAGTTGGGCCTCAGCCTGGCATTACATCCTTCCTACCATATGTATGCTGCAGGTCAAAGCAGACCCAAGACCCAAGTGAACCCAGGTTCAAGGGAGCACCACTCAATTGGAGTAGTGTCAAAACATCACCATCAATTTTAATTTGCTTTGCCTAACAGCTGTATTAGCTAATTTTATGTTTTGGAGAGGAACACCTGATCTGACGAGTCACTTGGGAAACCTTCACCCTTTACCTGGGAAAAGAAATGGAAGCAGATCTTTCATCCTCAGCATGGTTTAGCAAAACCCATCCCACCCCTTGCTATCCAGAGCTCTGAAAAAGAATAGGACATCAGGGTTCCTAAAGAGGTCAGAAAGGGCATCAGGACTAGTGACTTGGGCCACACATGTGCCCATGTGTGTGGGGAAAAGAGGTCACTATGATAACCCTTCTGGACCCAGCTGTCCAGCTGGTGGGGGCTCTTTTACAAAGGACTGTGGTAGTGGCAGAAGCAATGGGCAGACTAGCAAGCTCCTCTCTGTCTGCATATTAGAAGTAGGACTAACTCCCCAGGGGTTTGGGACAATTCTGAAGAAGAGAGAAATCACACTTGTGTTATAAGAATCCAGTGGTACTTGTATAAACTAACAGGAAAATTTTTCTGCTTTAAGAAAGTGAAATGGATCAGTCATTAGAGCAAGGGTCAGCAAACTTTTTGTAAACTAGGTGGTAAGTAATTTAAATTTGTGGATCATATGGTCTCTATCACACCTTCTCGACTGCTACTGCAGTGTGAAGGCTGCCATAGAAAATACATAAATAAAATACTATGTTCCAATACAGCTTCACTTATGGATACTGAAATACGAATTTCGTAGACTTTTCACAAATCATAACATATTCTTTTTTTGCTTTCCCCCCAATATTTAAACATGTAAAAGCCATTCTAAGCTCACAAGTCATTATAAAAATGAGAACTGAACTGAATTGGACCTGAGGGTCATGTTTGCCAATCCCTTAGTTATAGTAATAAAATATTATTCAATTGGAGTTTTTGACTAGTAAGGTGTTAGACCTACATATATTATGATCTCATTCAAGAAGTCTAGAGGTATGAAATTACTGAGTTGGTTAATTCAGAAGCATAAGGATTCAGGCTCTAAATCCCTGGTGCTGCCATCACTGTTAAAGTCAGGACCACGGAGGCTTTAGTAGTTCCAACTACACCCTCCTTGCCAGTGGTTCTCAAACTTCAGCACATATCAGAATCATCTGGAGGATTTATTAAAATACAGTAGATATGTTGAGCATTTTTCCATGTGCCTATAGGCCATCTGTCTATCTTCTTTGGAAAACTGTCCATTTAGGTCTTTTGTCCATTTTTTTAAAAGATTTATTTGTTTGTTTGTTTGTTTATTTATTTATGCAAGAACCAGGGTACAGGCCAGATGCGTGGGAGGGTGAGAGGATTCACCAGAGACAGAGCAGGGAACAGAACAGGCAGACTGACGAAATACACTGCTGAGGGGAGCAGCAGGCAAGACAGGAGAGGTCTGCCATGACTTGTGGGACCCTCGCCAGCCGGCGGGGATCAAACCAGCGCTGCAGAGGCTGCGGACAGCTTCACAGCACTGCGCTCAACCGCCTGCACCATCAAGGGAGGCCCTGTCCATTTTTTGATTGGGTTGTTTGTTTGTTTTTTTCTTGTTGAGTTGTATTAGTTATTTTTTCAAATTAGTTAAATTTGAATTTCACTAGGTAATTTTTCAAAATTTACCTGTTGCCCGACATATGACAAGCTAATACTGTCTTCCAACTGCCATAAGTTAACCTTTTTGTTTTCATGATGGTTAGGGTTAGTTTGATGCTGTCCCATTTGTTTAATGCTGTTGTTCCCCTTACTATTGAAGTTGCACACCCTCTCTGCAGTTGCTGTTCAGGACGGTATCACTTATGTTTTCTTTTATGTATTTTAGGGTTTCAGGTCTTTCATTCCAAGTCTTCAGTCATCTTCAATTAATTTTGTATATGTGTCACATGTCTCCCTTTCTCCATGGTACGGCCATGGCTCCTCTGTCAAAGAGTATGCTAAGTGAAATTGCAGCAGAATCTCTAAGGAAAGGGGAGATTCCAGGTTTCCTGCCTCACCCTAAGGAAGGGTGGAGCTGGGAAGGAAGGTGAAAAGACTGTGAGAAGGACTGAGAAAGTGGGGGCGGGGAGAGGAAGAAGCAAGGAAAAGGAAGGAAGATGGAAGAAAAGAACTGACATGGAGGAGAAAGACGACTGGAGCAGGCACAGGGAGCAGAGAGCCATGTGGAAAAGCTGTGCTGGCTTTTCATCTGTGGACTAGTACCAGACACTTGGGGACATGGAAGGAGACACTTGAAACTGATGTGCGTGAGAGACCCGTGGGGAGGCTGACAATAGGTCCCGTGACCTTGACTTGTATTTTGCTTTTGCTTTTTTCCTTGCAGACTTGTCTGGCACCTTCTATCCCTTCCCTATGGTTCCCCAACAGGCAGTGCCTTAGACTTTATGCCTCAGTCGTCCCACTTTGCGCCAACCCATGAAATGGCGGGTAACTGGGTGTTAAATAGGAAATTATTTTAAACTATATTCTTTCTCTTCTCTCAATTGCACACTAACTGTAATAATGTTCCTTTCCATTGAAGCTCTTATGCACTAGGGTATGTTTTGTCTTGATGCAGGGGGTGAAAGAATTCATTTAGAGCAGGTAGGCTTGGGGGTCTCAGGATGCCCCTCATTCTATCCACTAACAAAATCAATCAGAAAGTGAAAGGCAGTTATGAGATGGCCTCACTCATTTGCAGAATATAAATGACCAAAGGAAACAAACTGAAAAACCTCTACAAAAATAATTTTTAGATTCTGAAAAATATACCTGTTTCCAGAGGGGTATTAAGGGGAATGCAAGAGAGTTTAGGGAGGGAAGGTAATAAGGTATTAACACTGGAGCTTTGGTGGAGGATGGTGAAGTATGTGTACATACAGAGGTATGAAGTTGTAGTCCCATAGCCATATAGTTATGTAAATGACTCACAAATTAATAAAATTTGAGAGAAAGAAAAAGAATATAGTAGATGGGTCTCACCTTCAGGAATTCTGTTTTAGTAGGTCTGAATGGACCAGAGAATTCCTTTTTTTCCCCAGTACTCATAACTGAGATCTATTACAGCAAAGGAATACAAAGCAATACCAACAAAGGGAAAAGCCACATGTGGTGAATTCTAGAGGAAACCAAGCTTCCAATGAATGGTCCTTTCCTAGTGGGGTCAAACAGAATGCATCTAATTCCTCTAAGCAATGAGTTATGACAACATATGAAATGTCCTCTACCAGGAAAGTTCACTAGAGACTTGGTGTACAAAATTTCCAGCCAGGCTAGTCACCAGACATCCTCTGCCTACCAGGTAACAAAATTCCAGAAAGCAGGTGGTCAGCATGGATGATGATGTGCAGTTTAGGCAGAGTGAGCCATTCTAAGCAGGAGTCATGGGACCCTCCCAAAGCCAACCTTCTATACAACAACAAAGGCCAAGTTTGTGAACAGGAAACCAGCCTCCAAAATGCTATGTTAACTTTTGAGAATTTACATTTTTATCAAGTTTCCAAGTAATACTGATTTGTTGTTTGGCATCACATTTCGAGAACCACATTTTGAGAACCACACAGGAAGTGGACTGACGTGAGGCAGGGATGTTCTCCTGTGGCCTTTAACATTTTATAAGGGAGGGGAATCTTTCTGTAAATCCCCTACAGACTTGTCTTTATGTTTCTTTGACCAGAACTGATTCATATGCTCATCTTAAAGCTAACCATTGGTCTAACCAACCATGGCTAATCTAAAGCTGGGCAAATGACAACTCAACCGAAGTTAAGTTTCTGTCACAGAATAATCAATAGATACGATTTCTATCTCCAGAATTTAGCCAAGTATGTCTTCTCTTCAACCTTACAACTTAATGAGGTAATAAAAGCAGAATCTTTAGGTTGGGGGAAACTTTCCAGTGCCAATTATGATCTCCAGAGATGTAGATAATGAGAAGTGGGAATACAGGAAGTATTCTTTCCTGATCTCATTGGTCCATGAAGTCAGCTGGCTCTCTATGAACTGGGATACAAGGGGAGGTCATATCTGAGCTTGCTAAGCAAAGTGATTGCCCTTTCTTTAATATTTTATCTAACAGCAACTGATTTGATAATGGAGCTACTCAACCAGTTTTTCTTATTTTCTAGAAAGTTTTCTGTGAATGTAGGCACAGTTAAGTACTTGATCTCTCCAGATATTAAAATTAGAATGATTCCAGTCTAAGAAACTTGGCTCCAAAATTTGAGAACAATCTAAAACAATTAATGATAAGTTAACTGGCTGTTACATTTTTATCTTTCTTTTACAGGCTCCAAGTACTTCACTACATTTCTATTAATATTTGTCACATACTACTTCATTTGCATTTTGTTGATTCTACTGTGATCAGGAAATTTTCTCAAGGCCACACAATGATGCAAGAATCACAAGATATTAGATCATCTATCCAAGAAATATTTTATAGTGAATAAACTGTGTGTGTCATTACTCAAAGAATTTTAGGATCATTTCTCTAGGAATAACTAATCTATAAACTAAGAATCAATACCCAGTAGCTGTAGCCTTTATTTCCAATAAGAACTGAACTCTAAAGAATATCTCAGAAATAATATGAAATCCTAGGAAGACTGACCCTACTAAATTATACTGGCTGCTTTTCCAGTTTCATTCTCTTGACCTTCTTGAAGACAAGCATTATCCATTATGCCTAGTAAACTAGACTTGGGAAGATAAATTTTAAAATGTCAAAGATTATGCCATGGCTTCCCTCAAAGACAAAGATATTAAAGAGATAGCTCAGAAGGGAGGTAACAATAACTGCTCATATTTTGAAAAATAGTTCTGGCTCTCCTGTATTATAATAAAACAGACACAAATTAGCTCCTAACATCTCTGAAAAAGGGAGAGATTATCAGGTCACAGGCTCTGATAAAGTTTTATATAATTAGGAAAATGATTTGATTATTAAAGACTTGACTCTTATTAAATAGAATCTGATTAATTCCTTTAAAACTCTTTCTATCTTAGAATAAGATGTCACAGTGATAAAACTGGAACTGTACAAGAAGAATGCATAACTGAATACATAACTGAAGATTTGGCTGGTATTCACTACCTAACCTGATAAGCTTGCTATGTCAACCCACAGAGAAGAAACTGGACTCAGTTCTCAGGAGAGATTCTTCTAAAGCAGAGAAACTTTTCTCCAAAGATAGGAAGTTTGTATTAATTTATTTATTTGTTTGTTTGTTTGTTTGTTTGTTTATTTATTTATTTATACAAGCACTGAGTACAGTCAGAAGCACAGGAGGATGAGAGAATTCACCAGAGCCAGAGCAGGGAACAGAACAGGCAGACTGACGGAATACACTGCTGAGGGGAGCAGGGGGCGCGGCAGGAGAGGTCTGCGCAGCATGTGGGACCCTCGCTGGTGGCCGGGGATTGAACCTGTGCTGCAGAGGCTGTGGGCAGCTTCACAGCCCAGCGCTCAACCACTGTGCCACCAGGGGAGCCCCCAAAGATAGGAAGTTTTATCTGCTGAGGAAAATGTTCTTTAATACCCCCAAGTTTCTAAACTCATTGTTTTTCAGTGACAACAGGTCTTTCAGCCCCAAAGACCCAAACTTGCAATTAGGTTAAATGCGAGCCTAGTCACAGTCTTGGCTGTGACCTACACCTGGCAGACATGCATATGGTTGAACTCCTCAAGTTTACTACTGCTGGCATTGCTAACCAAAGACAAAATTCATAATTCTTCTCAACTCAAGGCTCTACTCATGTATGTGCTGTTGATTCTATAGCCACTAGCCACATAGGATAATCAAGCCCTTGAATTGTGACTAGTCTGAATTGAGAAATACCCAGAGGCAAAACACATTGGATTTTAAAGGCTGAGTTTTAAAAAAGCAAAATAATTAATAACTTTTTACTTGAAGATTTTGAATATATCAAGTTAAAATTTTTTTGTATTTACTTGTTACTTTCCACTATATCTTAAAATATAACTTCTAGAAAGTGTAAATTGCATTTAAGAAATTAACTGTCGGGGTCTCCCTGGTGGTGCAAGGGGTTAAGACACACCACTATGAAGCAATCCACAGCCACTAAAGCATGAGTTCGATCCCCGGCCAGGGAGGTGACCCACATGGCACAGCAGACCTCTCCTGACTTGCCCGCTGCTCCCCTCAGCAGTGTACTTCAGTCAGTCTGCCTGTTCTGTTCCCCACTCTGTCTCTGGTGAATCCTTTCAACCCCTGCACTTCTGGCCTGTATCCCAGTTTTTATATGCATAAATAAATAAATCTTTTTAAAAAAGAAATTAAATGTCATGTATATGGTCAAATGATCTTTGAAAAGGGCACCAAGACCATACAATAGGGAAAGAGTGATCTCTTTTTTTTTTTTTTTAGTTTTTTACAAACTTTATTTAGCACAGCTTTAAGTTAAAGGTCTATACCACCTTCATGCATCTGGTGATCACCAGTCCTGATTGTTAAGGATGAATATAGCCCATTGAGCAACTCAGCTTCTTCATGGGGGAAGGGGCAGATTCACTAGTTTATGAGTAACACAGAACACTTTTTAGACATGGTGGTATCTCTGAAAATATCCCCAGAATCCTTTTGATTTATAGTTGTTCTTGTTGTAGCTTTACCTGCTGCAATAGTGGTTGAAGTTAACACAATTTATGTAAGGAAATATGACTAGCCAGGAGATCTGTACAGACAGTTCACTGAAAAGGACATCCAGAGGCCAATGTTTATGTGGGAAAATGTTCATCATCATTTTCATAAGAGAGATGCAGTCAAAACCACAAACATCTCACAGCATGAGAATGGCACTTATTAAAAAGACCTCCAGCAAGTTGTCTCTTTAACAAAGAGTGCTGGGAAAATTGGATATTCACATACAAAACAATGAAGATGAACCCTGTGCTTATTCCATATCTAAAAGTTGACTTCAAGTAGATAAAGACTTAAATATAAGGTCTGAACTTGAAACTGTAAAACTCAAATGAAACAGAGCATAAAACCCTCATGACAATGCCAATGATTTCTTGTATATGACACTAAAAGCACAGACAACAAAAGCAAAAAAAAAAAAAAAGACAAATGAGGCTACATCAAACTTAAAAACCTCTGCACAACAAAGGAAAACAACAAAGTGAAAGACAAACCTAAAGAATGGGAGGAAATATTTGTAAATCACACATCCATTCAGGGGTTAATATCCAGAATATATAAAGAAAAGCTCAAACTCAACAACCAAAAATCAAAGAATCCAATTAAGAAATGGACAACAGACTATGGATAGACATTTCTCCTAAGAAGACATCCAAATAACCAACAAGTATATGAACATATGCTCAGCATGACCAGTCATTAGGGAAATGCAAATCAAAACCACAATAAGATATCACCTTGTGCTGTTAAGATGGCCACTGTAAAAACACAAACAGAAAATACCAAAAATTAGAGATAACGGTGACAAATTGGAACTCTCATGCACCACTGATGAGAGTGTAAAAGTGGTGCATTCACTATGAAAAACAATATGTAGTTTTCTCAAAAAAATAAAAATAGAACAAATGTACGATGCAACAATTCCACGTCTGGGTATGTATCCAAAAGAATTGAAAGCAGGAGCTTAATGAAATATCAACACCCTCATGTTCATCACAGTGTTATTCACAATAGCCAGATACAGAAGTAACCTAAATTGACAGATGAATGGATTAAGAAATTGTGGTTGATAGATAATTATGAATATTAACAGATTTTAAAAGAAGGAAATGCTGTCACATGCTGCATCATGTTTGAACCTCAAGGATATTATACTAAGTAAAATAAGCCCATCACAAAAGGACAAATATTTGATTCCACTCATATGAGGTTTCTAATACAGTCAAACTCAAAGAAGAAAACATAGAAAGGAGATCGTCAAGGACTGAGTTGGTGAAAGGGGGAATTGTGTTTAATGGGTAAAAATTTCAGTTTTCCAAGATGGAAAAGCTGTAGAGATCTGTTGCATAACAAGATGTATACAGTTAACACAACTCTCCTATACACTTACAAGGGTTGATGGTAAATTTTACACTATGTATATTTTACTGCAATTAAAAATAAATATATAAATAAAAGAAAAAAGAAAACATCTTGCTCACACTTACTTGTATTTCTATCAGGAGCACTGCTCTAGGGAGCCACCTTTGGTCACCTAGATGAAACCTGTAGGCTGTGCCAGGTCTGGGACTTGGCCCCATGTTTTTGCAGATATGGAAAAAGATTTTCCACTTGGCTTTTTAAAGAATGCTTTATTAGAACAGTTAGCTGCAAAGCATTTTTAAAATCTGAAACTGAAGGATAATAACTAAATAGCGAAAACTACAATTTGGGCCTCAAGCTGTAGATTTGGGGGTGGAGGGGCAATAAAAGGAGCTTTAAAGATCATTAGGCAGAGATTTCATGCTTTATCAACAAGGAAGCTTAACCCCAGACTTGAGAAGCTTTCCGAAAGTCACTCTGGGTTTGAACCCCGCTCCCATCACCTCTCCTGCTACCCCAGGAATGCATCATTGTTCTGACTCACCCTCACTCTTCATGTCACTCACACACCAAGATCAAGTGTTTCTGTAACACACTGAGCCCTCCCCTGGTCGTTGCTTCATCGTCCTGGAGGTTTTCATTCCCCAAGTTCTCCCAGCACTAGAGAAGGCTTGTCTTCCCGCATCTCTTTGCTTCTTGCCTCCCCAGTCCGGTCCCTGCAAGAGAATGGAGTTGATTTGTGTTCCTCTACGTGCTGAGCGTGAACCACGGGGACTGATCTTCTATCGCATGTTTCCTGCAAGTACACCATCTTAAACACAAGGGGAAACACACGTCTCATTTCTCAACTTTTCCCTTCTATCAGATAACGTTTTTCTCATGGAAATCCATGACGACCCACTGTGTCCCCAGTGGTTCCCTTGGCAGTGACTGTCACAAACTTTGCCCATACACAAACTTTTCTCTACTGAAGGGACTGTGCTCCTTTCTATCAAAGAAAACTTTTTACAGTAACATTTTAAACAGGTTAGAAGAGATTTGGGACCAGTTTTGTTTTTGTTTTGTTTTTACTAGTTTCATCCCTTATATTTTGCCAGGACGAGAGACCTTTATTCCTTAAAGGAATAAGGACATTTCTCTCACCTTGTTTTCCTTTGAACTAATTATCTAGGAGGGTCCCCTTCTGTGCAGAACAAGGCTCAATAGGTTTGGCAGGAGACACTTGTGACATTGTCATCTGGGGCTCAGAAATGGAGTTAGGAATAAGGGGCAAATTTTTTTTTAAAGGAACAAAGCTTAGGTATTTTTTAAGATGCTGATTTAGTGGGTTATTGAAAATGCTGCCCACATAGCCTTTTAACCCTCAAAGATATCAGATAACTTTTTTCTTGCAGTGAGATGAAGTGGCTGTCATTATCTCCGAAGGTCTGTATCATATTGGAATCTGTCAGTGCAGGTCAGGGAGTCCTCGGTGCTCTGGGCCCAGCTCGGGGACTGAATTACATTTCCCCGGCACAATGGCTGCAGAATGGGTGGGTGCTTTGTCATTTAAACTGCATAAAGAGGCAGAAATTGATTTTTATTGTGGATCTTCATATCTAATAAAGCTCCAAGGGGCTCTTTTCTTCTCCGATTGAATAGCCATTGAATGCTTTCAATCTAGTTCTGTGTTTCATGCCTAAACTGAATAGCGGGAAGGCAGAAAATAGATGGGGGAAAAGAGGCCAAGTCACTTTCCAGATTGAAAAGGATATGGCAGAGAAATAAATAAAAAAAATAAAATAAAATAAGACTATTTGGAAAAGCATTTAAGTGGAAAGGGGAACTTTCTTGATGCTCTGAAGGGAAAATTGCTTTTTGAGGTGTGTGTGCGTGTGCATGCGCATGTGTGTGTCTGCATACACATGCACACACGTGCAAGTCCACTTGTAGGTATGTGTGGGCAATTGGAGCACTTTATGTGCACCTGGAAAACTCTATTTATGGTTAACTGGGCCAGAGCTAAAGTGCTAACTTACCCGTCAAAGTCCACCTTATCTGTATTCAGGGCCCAAGACCCCCCAAATCTGTCAGAACAGGCTCTTGCAGCAGGGGCTCCAGGGTAAGAGGGATGTGATGTTCTTCCTTCTGCGAAGTTCCAGAAAGATCCTGGGCCTTCAGATTCTTGTCTGACACAGGCAGAAGTCAAGTAATCTCTCAAAGTAATAATATAGAGGAGAACTACAATTCTTTTAGACACCTCTACCTGCCAAATCCTGATCTCCTTAAATGAGACTTACTAGTTATGAGGGCTTCTGAACTTTTACCCCAGTCAGTCTTCTAAAAGCAGCCTGAGTCTTCAGAGTTCTGTAAGTGTTTCTGTTTTAACCGTGAACCTTGGATGTCCAGATGTCCAGAACAGACGTATTCTTGACACTGTCTCTATACACTGAAGATACGATCCTCTCAGGTATAGACATACAGACTTGAGGTTTGCCTCCCCAGTGTCCATTCTACTTCTCTGGCAGTAGCCCCCAATGTTCATGTGGGAATATTCCTTACCCCTTTCAGGCCAGTGATTTGAATGGGATCCAACCCATCTCCAACCTTAACCAAATTAGTCAGCCATTTTCCTCCGGTCACCTTGATTGGTCGCAGGGAGGCTTGTGAACTAAATTCATTAATCAGAAGAATATATTTGTAGAAGAAAAAAGACTCTTTCATCCTAGACTGGAACTTGGGAGATTGAGGGTCTAGAGCCCCTCCCACTAGTAGACTCCTCAAGGGGAAAGCTTCCTTGAGAATGGGATCCTCACACACAGGAGATCAAATGCCCACTGAGAACTGGAGCAAAAGTAGGAATCACTGGATCCAGCTCTACCTGAAGCTGACCTGTCTCTACATTTTCTATTTAAATGAACTGATATGTTTCCTGTGTACCCAATTTAGCTAGCTTTCTTTCTCCCTTGTGAAGAAAAAAAAGACTTTACTTATATGGTGGATACTTACTTGCAGAAAAATTTTAAAGTTTCAGTTTAGAAATTCCTTTTCACATACATCATCTCATTTAATGTAACTTTTACATGTAATTTGATACCATCATGATATCAAATAATCATGTAATAATCAAGAAATGTCTCTTCATTTAAAATATCCACATTTCAGAAATGATAAAACTGAAACCTAGAGAGAATTTAAATGACAGTGCAGATTGAAGCACCAAGAATCAGGATTCCCAAAACCAGACTCTGTGCAACTCGTGCTGGCTATTGCTCCAGGAACTTTGTCCCGGGAGGGGATGCCTATCCATCAAGTAAATCCAGTAAACCAAAGTTCCTTCTTTATGGCATCTCCCACATTCATTAGATCATCAAGTCCTTAGGTTCTGCCTCATTCACAGCCCTGGAATATCTTCCTCCTCTCAGTTTTCACCACCACGTAGATGTTCTCCTGAATCCTTGAATTCCATGGTGACTTTCTAACCTCTGCCCTTCCTTCACCTCACCCACCTCTGGTGTGTCCTCCTCTCGCCAATTAGAGGAAGGTTTTTGCAACTGAATCCTAGTCAGATGCCTGTGGCACTTAAAATCCTTCATTGGCATTCCAGGAGGCTTAGAGTTTTTAATTAATTAATTAATTTAAATAAATATTTTATTTACATATTTTCTGTAAGCCTGAAAGAAAACAACAAATATCAGATGGTTTCACTTATATGTGGAATCTAGAGAAATTGAACAAAGGGTCAGGAAAAAACAAAACTTGCAAGCTGACCATAGATCTGAGGCCTCCAGCAGGGGACAGGGGAGGGAGAAGCATCAAAAGAGGAAAGGGAAGAGCACAAGGAACTAGGGAAAAAAACAGAAAAACTTCCTCTTCTTCACATAACAATTTGCATACACAGTGTTCTGAACCTCTTAATGCTATACCTAGATTATAGGAAATCATTCTCTACAATAATATCAAGGTCTGTGGATTTGATATTTAAGAATTCAACAAGTTAGCATCCGCAAAGATTCATGGCAACTAATCAAATTTACACACTGCCTGTAACACATTATGTGTTTGTGTGTATCTGAGCCTGTGTGCACTCATGTCACAGTCCAGAAACACACAGAGCATGGATGGCAAGGCCAAGAGGAAAGATTATAAGCAAATAAGGGAGGGAGGAATCCTCTGAGAAGACTAGGGCATGGTTTAAAAACAGTGATGAACATGAACAACATTTCAAGGTATATTCAATGATCCTCCTGTGGATTGATGTTCTGTACAAAGTTGGTCTTAGCCAGCCTCTGACCCTGTGACCATTCAAGTGTGCCCACATTCACATAGGACAAATGTGAATGTGGGTGGGTCTCTATTCCAACTTCTGGACAAAGTAGCCTTCAAGAAGTGATTATACACTTTATTTCCTATGAAGACAGCTTTAAAAAGAAAGTCACCTGCTACAGCTGGGGATGGAAATGAAAACATGGAAGGACATGAGCTTGGCTATGTTTGTTCTAACTAGATATCCCATCATGATACGGTTAATCCCCAAAGAGCTCAGGCTCTTGACCATATCCATTTCTAGACTTAGAGGGCTTATTAAAAATAGAATGTCCACATGGGCCAGGCAAGTCCTATAAATAGGTGAGATGCTGATGAATCTCATCCCCTCACAGTCTGTTTTTTCCCCTGAAGTGACATAGGAATAAGAATAAGTCTACTTCTTCTTTACTATAAGAGGAACAATAGTGCAAGCAATTAGCCATGGTAGCAACAGTCAGCCTTCATGGGGAGTAGTATTAGGGGCTGGTGTGGTTGGGTGTTTGCACTCCCACTCACCCCAGGTTTGGCACTAGGTGGAACACAGGTTAGAGTTGCCACAAATATTCAAAGAGTCAGGAATCTGCTTGCTACGTGAAGTGTATTTTTTCCCTCCCAAAGTTATATGCACTAACTCTGTGCTGAACAAACAAAACACATATATTAACTGACAGCCACCCGTGGATGACTTTAGGTAGGTATTTCTCTGCCCCCTTCCCATATCCCAATCAGTTCCTAGAGAAGAGATGGTTCAGGCACATCCTCAGAGAAGCAGAACTGTGCACAACTAAATATGAAACAAACATGGACAAGTTTACACAAAAATTGTTCACGACGTGATTAGTTGTCACAAACGGGTGCTACCCAAGTGCTCTCCCAGGGGTTCAGAGAAGCAGGGCTATTGTGTATCCACACTGGCACTATCTTGGCACCACCAGCAAGCCAACTTGTAGAAATGAGGAAAGAGTCAGCCACCTGAGCAAGCCCTGGAACCACAAACTATTTAGAGAACCAGGTTCAGCCAGTCTAACAGGGTTGTCTAATTCAGGGTTTCTTGGATTCCCCAGGCACATGATGCTTTATGGCTGAGTCCTGTGTACAGAGCTGATGGGTCAAGACAGCTAATTCTCCCTGTTTTGCAGGAGAAATACCTGTTTGCATAATTAGCACAGTTCCTCCTTAGGTGGGAGGGAGAATCTGGGACAGTAGACCTATATCTGAACTTGACAAAGACTACATGAATGTCAACAAATTCACCATTATCATCAATGTCAGCACTGTTCAGGGTCTTTCTGATTTGGATTAGCATATTAGATAAAAATCAAGGCTAATATTCTTATTGAACTATTTTCTCCTTTCCTTGAGATTTCTAGCAGTCACATTATTGTTGAAACTCTTCATTTTCCTCAACTATTTCTTCAAGGAATTTAAAACCTACTTTCATTTGCCTCTGTATGTTTTTAAAACCATATGATACATGTAATAGAAGTCGAATATAATTGCAAACTATTCTTGATTTTACTAGTGTTTTATTAACAAATCTGCCTTAATCCAGGATTAAAACTGAGTAAGATTAGAGGATTTCTCTCATCTGCAGCTTGGAGCAAGAAACTCTACATAATGAATGTGCCTCCTTCATGCCATAATGCTGGCCTATTATAGTCACAGCAGTGCTAAGTGCATCCTGGGTCTTCCTCATCACTGGTATGCATGTGTATAGTAAGAGGCATGAGGGGCACCTGGTGTGGTTTAAAGCTTAGACTTCTCTGCACCCCTCCAAAAGGTGTCAGGACAAAGTCTGCATTTTCTTAACTGCTGTGTTCTGAATCTTTTCATACCATATAACTCCTTCTCTGAATTAAGCATTTAATTTCAGCATTATGTCACATTATGTCAGCATTATTTCCATTTTTCCAGGAAAACAGGCAGTGATTAGAGAATGACTCACCCTCTGCCAGGTATAGCTAGTGTGCTGTTGATGAGCCCACGATGAGCAAGGAAGGTAAAGCTCACAGGGTCTCCATTCTCATGGGGGCCATTCCACTTCCTTCTGTTCCAAGGTCTCCAGTTGTACCTGTCATCTCGCAGCTGCCACTGTGAAAACGTCATCATCAAGCATGTGAGGGGGAATCAGAGGGTGGGCCACGGGTGGCATTATATCTATAGACACAGGATGTCACTTTATCTACTGAAGGACACTATTGGAGGGAAAATGTCTTGCCCATCAGAGGTGATGGAAGACAAAAGTCCAGGTCATCCATCAACCCAGGAACAATGTACTTAGTCACTTTACTGGATCTAAATTCTGGGGAGAATGCATTCTCCTCTATGTTCATTTTAAGTACCCATACAAAGTTCTGCGTCTTTTTTTTTTGTCTTCATTTCTTGTTTTAATGTCAACAATTATTAGTAGATGAATGGTGTACATGCACATGTGTGCACAGGTATATGCAATGAACACACCTATGTATACCTCAACCCATTCTTTTTTTTTAAAAGATTTATTTATATTTAAATAAAAAATTAGGTAATATTTTGTAGTACAAGAAGAAGTGATAAAATCAACAACTATTGTGAAAAAAAAAAAGATTTATTTATTTATACAAGCACTGGGTACAGTCAGAAGCGCAGAATGGTGAGAGTATTCACCAGAGCCAGAGCAGGGAACAGAACAGGCAGACTGACGAAATACACTTCTGAGGGGAGCAGCGGGCATGGCAGGAGAGGTCTGTTACACCATGTGGGACCCTCGCTCAGTGGCTGGGGATCGAACTGGCGATGCAGAGGCTGGGGGCAGCTTTGCAGCCCAGCGCTCAACGGCTGCACCACCAGGGGAGGCCCTCAACCCATTCTTTCATGCCTACCTCCAGGTGAGATCCAGGAATGATTCCACCAGCCAGGAGTTTACCCAAGTAGACACTTTGGCTGCCACTTTTCCTATTACTTTCTCTCCTCAGTTCTTTGTATATATTTGATCTCAAAATCTTGTTACATCTACCATTAAAATGTCTGTCAAACTACCTACCATCCTTTCTCCCTTCCACTATTCCAACTCAGACCATAGCCTCTCCTAGATATCTCCAACAGTTGTCAGTTGGTCTCCCTGCTTTTGGAATGCCCCACAACCCTATCTACCATCACTCATTGATCCTAAACACAACCCTGACCTTTCCAGTCCCTTACTCAAAAACCTTCAGTGGCTTCCATTGTACCTATAACAGAGGCTAAGCTTGTCAGCATGGAACAAAAGAACAGTCAAAATCTGGCCCCAGCTTCCATGTGGGCCTCAGCTCCTGCCTCCCCATTCCCAAGCATTCCATACTCACCCATATCACATTACTCATAATTCCCAGGACATCCCTAGATCTTGCAAACCTCCAGATGCCCCAATGTTTTGTTCTAACCTAGAAGGCTTTCCAATCTTGTCCACAGGGTAGTTTTCTAACCCTCCCCTGAAACCTCTCTCCATGTGCCAACTTTTCATCCCACCCTGGAAGAGCCAACCAGGCCTGCCTCTGCAAAGCCTAGGTCACAGAACTCACAGGCCTGCTGTCCTCCTCAGCCAAAGTACTAGACTCATACATCATTGCATTTCAAAGGACCACCAGCTTGTAGTCAAGTCCCACCAATTTACCTATTGAGTATCTGTACCTTTTGAGTACATATTGAGTATGTACATGTTAAGTATCTATACTTAGTGTATATGTATGTGTACATGTGTCTTAGGAGTCATGAGATAGAACAATGATACAGTAGCAAGTAAAGAGAGGTTTGGTACTATTTCATGAATAAATAACTACTAAATAATAGGGTAAGCGTGCTTTATCTATGTACTGAGCAAGAATAAGATTTTAAAGAAAAAAGAACTAGAGGGCCTCCCCAGTGGCGCAGCAGTTGAGCGCTGGGCTGCGAAGCTGCCCTCAGCCTCTGCAGCGCTGGTTCGGTTCGATCTCCAGCCACCGGGTGAGGGTGTGAGGGTCCCACATGGCATGCAGACCTCTTCTGCCACCCGCTGCTCCCCTCAGCAGTGTATTTCATCAGTCTGCCTGCTCTGTTCTCCGCTCTGACTCTGGTGAATTCTCTCACCCTCCCGCACTTCTGACTGTACCCAGTGCTTGTATAAATAAATAAATAAATCTTAAAAAAAAAAAAAAAAGAAAAAAGAACAAGAGAGCATCAGAAAAGAACGTAAGTTTGCATTCCCCAACACCCTGATTTTCTGCTTGTAATGTAGCAGAGGAACTATCCTTTAATAAAAGGAACTTTGCTTATTTTAAATGAAGACACTCCAATTACAGATTTATAATAATAATAATGAAGAGAAGGAGGATAGCAACTAACATTTTTGGAGTGTGTTTAGTATGATCTGGGTCCTGTTCTTTACATGTATCGGATCATTTTTCCTTCATAACAATCTCAGAAAATAGGTGCTATTATTATCCTGTTTCAGAAAAAGTAATCCAAGGCATTGAAATGAGTAGCTTGATCACGGTCATATGGTTTGTAATTGTGGGCACTGGGAGGTGCCCTGTGTAGCCTAACGCCACAGCCCACACTGTGGCCTAGCCCTATAACAGGGTGGTCCTGAGGGAAAGGGGAGGTTTCAGGTTCCCTGTCCCACCTAAGGAAGGATGGAGCTGAGCAGGGAGGAACAAGCTAGAGAGGAGACTGGGGAAGGAAGGAAGCAGGATGGAGAGCTAGTAGGAGACCTGGAGGAGGCACATGGAGCAGAGAGACATGTGAAGAAGCTCTACTTGCTTCTTAGTCTTGGACTGGTTGAAACAGACATGGGTGAGAGATCCGAGGGAAGGTTACCAATGGCAGCTTTTACTTGGATTTTGATTTTTCTCCTTCTGTCCCAGATGTTCTGTGTCCTTCTACCCCTTCTCCTATGGGTGCCCACCAGGAGGTACCTGAGACTTGTGGCAAATTTCTGGGCCTCAGTGGTTCTGCTTTGGGCCAACCCTGTTTGAATGGGCATTTACCCATGAGGGGATGGGTTGAACTGGAATTTACCCACGTTGGATGCTTGAACTGGAAACTCTATTCTTTCCCTTCTCTTTATTGCACACTAATTATATTAAAGTTCCTTTCCATTGAAGGCCTTACACATTAGAGTATGTTTTATCTTGATACAGCAGATGGCAGAAACTATTTAAAGTAGACAGATTTGGTGGTTCTGCGTTGCCCCTCACCCTGCCCTGTAACAGCCCCACACCCCATGCCACATCTCCTGGCTCCACAGCCAAGGCTGTGCTCTGTCCAGTTTCCTACTGTAGGCGGGATACCTGCCCACACAGGCAGTGTGAGAGGATGTGGCCTGGGAAACTACATGAATTTTATTTTTTTATTTATTTTTAAAGATTTATCTATTCAGCATACAAGAACCAGGGTACAAGCCAGATGTGCAGGAGGGTGAGAGGACTCACCAGAGACAGAGAAGGGAACAGAACAGGCAGACTGACTGAAATACACTGCTAGGGGAGCAACGGGCAAGTCAGGAGAGGTCTGCTGTGCCATGTGGGTAGCTCCCTGGCTGGGGATGGAACCCGTACTGCAGAGGCTGCGGACAGCTTCACAGCGCTGCCCTCAACTGCCTGTGCCACCAGGGAGGCCACTACATGAATTTTAAAATAAAGTGTAGAAAATTATTTTAAAGTATCTATAAAACTGTGAGAATGGGAAACCAACTAGTGGTTGACAGAGTTGGGAGAGAGATTGGGCTACTACTGAGAGTCAGAGGGCATCTCTGCCTATTGGAGCAAATACTGGAGCAGTGGGTGCATTTGTAAAAACTGCTAGAATAGCATGCCATCGTGAGCATTGTGTGTGCAATCAAAAATCAGGATAGTGGGGGATCCAAGGGTAGAATGCAGACTGAGGTGAATGAATCTAGGTATACGATGGCTTTTTCACACAAGCTCACAGAGGGGGTGGGGTAAGAAGGAGCTGACTTAAAGGACTTCAGGGAATGGTATCTGACTGGATACTGAGGCTAAAAAGGAATTGTACATAAAAACTGTAATCTGATAAACTTATTTCTCCTGAGCATATGGATTCACAGTTCTGAAATTAGGTTTAGGCTAGAATTGAGCAAGTAAATAAAAATTAATATAAATTTAGAAATAATAAGAGTCACTGTCGTAGAAAGAAGTCACACACTAGTAAAAAGGGAAGGCAAAAGTGTATACCCTGGTGCTGAATTAGACACAGAGACATTCTTGTGGACTTTTACTTTGAAAGAGAGAGAAAGAGAAGTTTGTGTATATAATGGGCTAGTTGTATACATATATATTTCCTAGCTCTGTCTACATAGTAGACATGGGCTATCAGAAATTGTAATTGTTTCAGACATAGATATAATATGATTTTTTAAACATAAAAGTATTACCTATTCAAAAGTCAAATTAAAGAAAAAATAAACACTCCATTCATTGCAGTATGCTTCTCAAAGTAGAAGGATTATAAATTTACCGCATTTTTTTAATTCTGCAAAATAAATAAAAAATTAAATGTCAGTTTGAGTGCTGTGCAATGGTGGGTATACTATGAAAATATGCATTTGTAGAGATCTGAACTTAAAGCAAATATAATAATGTATAGCAACTTGAAGGAAACTTTATGGGGACTATACCTGAGGGGGTGGGGGAAGCAAATATTGATTTAAAATGAACAATGGTGTAAAAAATAACAAAAAATAATTTTAAAAATTTTTTAAATAATGTATACCAACGTCATCTCAATTTTAAGAAGTGTTACATTTACTGTTTCTTTTTTCTGGTCTTGAGAGTTGAACTTCAACTTGGGGTAGATTCAGAAATAATAGAAATGAAATCCTATCTAATTGCAACACCTGATTTAGGCCCCTCTCCTTGGGTGTAGCTGAGTCTGAGGGCTTACACCCGGGCAGAAGGGAGACTAGAAACAGAAAACAAATGCTCCAAGTACACTTGTCACATGAAAACTTTCAAGGAAAAAAAAACCGTTTTCACTGTGAATGGTTGGTCACAGAGCTAATTTGGATATCTGCTTCCTCCCAGGTTTGTTCCGTGCCCATTTCAGCTGAAACATACAAATCACTGATGGCAGATAGAGGCGTGAGCTGCTCTGCCATAATAGGTAATTCTAGGTATACAATCAGGTGTTTTGTGGCTGTCACTTAAGCAGCCCCTGACAAACGTCACTGCCAATGCAGCTTGACACAAATAGATGAGGCACCTTCTGCCCATCTCTTGTGCCAAAGCATCAGGCAAAACACATCATCCATGACAGGGCGGCATTAAGCAAATTAATGTTCAGGTGTTTTTAAAATAATCATTCTTTAAAAAGCAAAAAATTTATTTTTCAAGTATGAATAGGGAGAAAAATTGTTGTGATCAAATATGGGAATGGCTCTCAGCCACGGTAAACAGACTCCACACGGGGCTCAAGTCACTCCCGACAGCTATGTCTTCCATATACTGGAATTAGGGAAAGAGCTGATGCCACTTTTCTCTTGCAAATTCTGGGATGCCCTCCCAGCTCTAAGTGAGGCCTCAGCTGTGTGGACCTCGCAGGGAAGGCTGAGGAAAGTAGCACTAAGAGGGTGGAAAGGTCAAATCATCCACATTTGTCTATGGTCTCCTAGGGCAAAAAAGGAGAGAATACTAGACACATCGTCACTTCCAGAGGGGCTTTTCTGCTTCCACCTTTGCCCACTACAGTCTTTTCTCCCTAGAATAATCAAATGATCTTTTAAAAAATAAAAGTGAAATCACATCTCTCATTTTCAAAAATCCTTTCCAAGACACTGGAATCAAAACTTAATATCCTTATCATGGCCTCCAAGGCTCTTATGATCCGGCTCATCCCTCTTCCTGTTCATACTCCCTCCTTCCCCTTCACTAAACTCTAGCCAGCTGGTCTTCCCAGCATTCTTCTAACAGGAGGAGCCCATTGCCACCTCAGGACTTTTGCACTTGCTATTCCTGTGTTCAAAATAGTCTTTCCCTACATCTTCCTGTGCATCATTTCTTTACTTCAGTTATTACATCAAATGTCATGTTCTCAGAGACATCTTTCCTAACCACCTTATCTGAAAAAACTTCCTCTACACTGTATCTCCATCACTCCCCAGTCTCCTGTTGCTTTAATTTTTCATAGTACTAAATTCAGCTTTAAATGATTCACAGATTCATTGACTGCTTGTCTTGGTAGATTAAAGGCTTCCATAGTACTATAGGGCCAGGAATAGTGCTTCAGCTGTCATCAATGCTATTCACAAATACTCCAGTTCTTGTCCTTCCAGGTACATTTGGCATATGAGTTGCATTAGCCCATGAGATGCAAGTAGAAGTGATATATCTCACATCCAACTAGGATCTTGAAGAGTCAGTGCACAACTCATCAAGTTCCTTTCCTTCTGAGGTCAGGGAAACACATATCAAGATGGAACCATAGCAAAAACTCCCCTGACAATTGCATTGGACAGATATTAGAGAAAAATTAACTTTCACTGTTTTAAACAACTCAGGAGTAATTTGTTGTTTCAACATAGTCTAATTTATCCTGACTAGCGCACTGTCTAAATGAATGCATGAATGAATGAATGAATGAATGGATGGAGTGACAGCCAGATCTCCTGCTCAGTCTGGCAGCAAGCCTCTCTGAAATCAGCAACCATAGGCCAATTCCGATTTGCCTATAACCACTAGTATAATAAGACCAGGACAAGGCCAGGACAATGAACCGAGGAGAGACACAGGGCAAAGTGAAGGGTTTGCAGCAGGTATGACAGGTCCAGCCTAAGTTCTGAACCAGGGTCACACACCACATGCTTCCCCTAAGTCTTAGATACTTGCTTAGAAAATAGATCTCCCAGCAAGACCAGGGAAGAGAGGTATCGCTAGCACAGGAACCTGGATAAGGCAAATGAAGGCCTGTTACTCATTGGACTCCTAGTACTCACTCTCCTTAGATGACTTTGAAAGTACAGCCATCAGCATCTGCTGGTATTGGACTCTCTGCTACCCCCTAGCTGTGTGACCTCTGGCAGTTTACCTCTCTGAGCTTCAGTTTTCTTACCTATAAAATGTGGCCACAGGGCAGAGAGAATTAAATTACAAAATGCATTTACAATACTTGACTAAGTAGTGTCAGAGTATGTGCTCAACAAATGGTAGCTATTTTTTTTTAATTATTTATACAAGAACCGGGGTACAGTCAGAAGTGCGGAATGGTGAGAGAATTCACCAGAGCCAGAGCGGGGAACAGAAAGACATTTCGATGAAATACACTGCTGAGGGGAGCAGCGGGCGTGGCAGGAGAGGTCTGCATGCCACGTGGGACCCTTGCTGGTGGCTGGGGATCGAACCGGCACTGCAGAGGCTGGGGGCAGCTTCCCAGCCCAGTGCTCAACCACTGCGCCACCAGGGGAGGCCCAACAAATGGTAGCTATTAAAATGGATGTTTTCTAAAACTAGAAATCTCTCAGGTGGGAGTTACAGAACAAGAAAGAAGCCACCATGTTAGAATGGATCAAACATGGTAGAAACAAATGAAATATTCTCCCCAAACAAGCAAAGTGGTCCAGAGTCTAAA
Organism: Talpa occidentalis; assembly: GCF_014898055.3. Classification (NCBI taxonomy): domain Eukaryota; kingdom Metazoa; phylum Chordata; class Mammalia; order Eulipotyphla; family Talpidae; genus Talpa; species Talpa occidentalis. The sequence continues at coordinate 99,762,220 of NW_023604295.1, forward strand.
ATAATTTTAACTCAAATGAAAGCACAGGCACAGAACGGATGCATCTCCACTCTACACAGTTCCGCTCACCATCAAAGAACATACCATGGGTCATGTTTGTTGCTTTCAGTGTTATCGTATTTTTGCACAGACCTTTTAATCTCAGAAATTAAATGACTACTCTAGAAGGTTACAGGACTTCTTACCCTCCCTCTCTATGGTTGTATTTCCTTTTGAGACATTTTAAAAGTTTTCAGTAAAAAAAAAATATGCTATAAAAGGCTAGGTTGAATTATATGATACATTGAAATTAAAATGAAATTTTAAATTATCATGCAGTTCAGGGTGATATAGAATGAGTGATAATAAATAAAGGTTAAAAGGATGATGGCAGATCCTTTTTCATGGTTTTTTATTTTTTTCCTTTTCTGTTGTTTATAAAAACCTTCTCAGAAGATTAAAAATAATATTTCTTTCCCTATTGATTTTTTTCTTTTCCCATTTGGCAAACATTAATTCATTTCCTATGTTTCTAATGGAGCTGATATTAATATAGCTTTATTTATTCATTTCATCCCCTGGACACTGACATTACTGATGACAACCTATGCCTGAGCACAGCAACCAGACAGTTCCAGGGGTGACAGGGCATTCCTGGGGGGCAACAGTGCTGGCTCCTGTTCCCACCAGCCTCTCCCCAGTGTCTGCGTGGAAAAGCATCTGGTTTATACCACCAGAGATTCAAAGGATTTCTAGCCCACCCTATTGCCCTGTGAAGGTTGTTCCAGAACCAGTCTAGGGCCCTGCTCACATAGTTCCCTCTTTAGAATTCATCTTCTCTCCTCTCCTGCCTTCTTTTAGGTCACAACTATTGTATTGTCTTTTGGCATGAAGATTTATCTATCCCTTCTTTATGTGAGATACAGACATTCCCCAGAATAAGTTTCTAATGTATTCAACACACGTTTGGTGAGTTTGACCCTAGGCCATGTGCGGGAATCCAACAGGGGACGTCATTGTTCCTGACCTCTAGAACATCCAGTACAGTCAGGAAGACACAACCATCGTGCCATGATGGGCTTGGTGGAGGGGCTGACCTTGGTAGGGTAATTAACGCAGGTTGTGGTCAGGAAAGACTTCCAGGAGGAGGTAAGATCCCTACTGAGTTTTGAAGGAAACAAAGGAATGAAATGAAGAAGTTGGTGAACAGAGCACCAAGGACTGCACAAAGTAACACATCAAGTTGTCTGAGCCAGACAGAACTGACTGTATGTAATGATGCACTTATTGGCATGAAGGAATCACATGGATGGCATAGTCTTCTGAAAAGAAATTCGACCATTTTATACTGAAGCAACTTTCTAAAATCCAAAGGTATTTTAAACAAAAACTGCTGCACAGCAAGTTCCTGAATCAACCACCATATATTATTTGAAAAAGGATTTATTGAGCAACTCTCATATGCCAAGCACTGGATATATAATAGTGAATGAGAACTACTCACAAAGCTTGCATTTTAGGGGTGGGAGACACATAATAAACAATTAAATAAAATAGTCATATTAGATAGCATTGAGTGTTACCAAGAGAACTGTAGCAAGAAAGAGGGTTGTGATTTTCATTGAGGTGGTCAAGAACAACCCACTCTAAAAAAGTGACATTTGAGCAAATTAAAACTGAAAGGAGTTCAGGGTATAAGTTTTTGGTATCTAGAAGGAGGTATTTAGCACAAAAGCTTCTCTAGAGTCTTTGAAAGATGGTGTGAGACAAGACAGAAGAGGAAAATGTGAGAATAATTGTAGAAAATAAAATCAGAGAAGAACAGAAGAAAACAGATCATGCAGGGTTTTAACACATCATGTAGGGTTTTACAAGACATTGCAAAGACTTTGACTTTTACTCTAAATAAGATGGGAAGTTCTTGGAGTGTCCTGTGCACACTTATTATACAATCCAGCTTAGGCAACAGTAGAATCCCTTTGCTTTTCAAAGTAGACCACAGTCATGAGTCACTTAATACCAGAGATACATTCTGGGAAATGCACCATTGGGTGATTTGTTGTGTGAACATCATAGAGTGAAATTACACAAACCTAGGCTATATAGTCTACAACACACCTAGGCCATGTGGTATAACCTACTGAGACCACCATCGTGTATATGGTTTATCACGGAAACATCTGTGCATGACACATGACTGCACATGGAAGTGGGGGAAAGGGAGAATGAATTTGGAAAGCCCTTTAGGAAGAGACTGCAATAATCCAGGTAATTTATAGAGGTCTTTTATTATTTTCTTTGGTTTTGTAGTTCTCAATGCACAGGCTTTGAATATCTCTTGCCAGATACGTATTTACATATGTCATATTTGTTCATGCTGTTGCAATGGTGTTTTAAAGCGCAATTTTTTAAATATTTTTATTTTATTTTATATATTTTTGCATCATTTTTCATTTTTGCACAATGTATGCATTTTCATCTTGGTTATAGTCCCCATACAATTCCCCATACAAAACCCCCCCTTATTTTGACCGTAATCCCTCCTACCCTCCCCCCCCACCTGTGTGTCTCTGGTTTATAGTTGCCTTTTGATTTTGATTTTTACTTTATTATAATTAGTCTTTTTCCTGGTCCCTTATTTAGGTTTTCTAAATTCCTGCTATGAGTGAGACCATCCAGTATTTTTCTTTTTCTTTCTGGCTTATATCGCTGAGCATGATCCCTTCCAGCTCCATCCATGTTGCTGCAAATGGCATGAGTTTGTCTTTTTAGATTGCTGAGTCATATTCCACTGTAGATATGTACCACATCTTCTTGATCCAGTCATTTATTTTTGGGCATTTCGGTTGTTTCCATAGCTTAGCTATTATAAACAGTGCTGCTATAAACACAGGGGTGCAGGTGCCCTTTTGAATTAATGATTTTTTTGTCCTTTGGGTAAATACCTAGGAGTGGAATTACTGGATCATATGGAAGCCCCATCTTTGACAGGTCAAGGAGTCTCTACACATAAAGCTCAATTCTTGATTATTTATTGTTACTATATTAAAAATACAATTGATTTTTGTATGTAGATATCATACAATTTTGCGTGTTAGTTTTAACCCTTTTTTCCTTTGGATTCAATCCTATTTCCTAGATAGGTGACAATGTCCTCTATGATAAAGTTGCTTTATTTCTTCCTTTTCCATCTGGATAGCTTTCATTTCTTCTTTCTTATAATATTGCAAGCTTCTTACAGTGTTGAGTAGAAGTGATGATATTATATACCCTTATATTTTCCCTGTTTTTAGGTAAAGGAGCACATGATATTTAATCATAAAGAACAATGTTAGCCACGAGTTTTCAGTCTGACAATAACTTTTTTAGTCTAAAGACTTTATTAATCTGAAGAAGTTTCCTTCTATTCCCATTTTGCTGAAAATTTTCATCACAAATGATTTTCAGATACTATCACATGCTTTTTTCAGTGTGTTGAGATGATCATATGTTTCTCTCACTTTTTTATGTGGTAAATTATACTGATTTTATTTTCAAATGTTGAACCAACATGGCTTTCTAAATCATGTCATATATTATTGGATTCAATTTGCTAAAATTTTGCTTGTATCTTTGTATCATATTCATGAGGTATATTTGTCCATAGTTTGCCTTTAGTGTCCTTTTCACATTTTAGGGGACAAGTAATGCTGACCTCATATAACAAGTTGGAAAGTATTTCCTCCTTTTAAATTTTCTCAAAGAGTTTGTATAAAATATTGTTTTATGTTATATTTAAGTATTATGTACTTGGTATAATACACCAGCGAATATCTGAATCTAATGTTGACATTGTAGGAAGGTTTTTAACTACAAATTCAATTTAATTAGTAATATAAGACAATATTCTCTAATTTTTCCTGATTGAGTTTTGGTAGTTGGTGTCTTGCCAAGAATTTGTGCATTCCCCCAAAGTTGTTGGATTTACTTGCAAAGTTGTTCATAAAATTCTTTTATTATTCTTTTAATACATGCAGAATCTATAATGTTATCATCCCTCTCATTCCTAATATGTTTTGTCTATTGTCTTTTCTTCATCATTCTAGCTAACCATTTACCAATCTATTTTATCTTCTCAAAGAATCATCTTTTGCTTTCATTGGTTCCTCTCTGTTTTTCTCTTTCCTTTTATTTGATTTCTGCTTTGATCTTTATTATTTTGTTCCTTTTAGCTTGAATTTAATTTTAGCTTCTTTTCCTAGTGTCTTCAGCGCTAAGCCCAGTTATTGACTTGAGATCTTTCTTCCACTTACTTTAGGTTTAATTTGCTCTTCATTTACTACTTTCTTAAGGTAAATCAAGAAGTTATTGATTTAATACCTTTCTTCTTCTCTACTATAGGCATTTAATGCTATAAATATTCTCCCAAGTACTGCTTTAGTAGTCATTCTACAAGTTTTAATATGTTGTTCTTTCATTTTCTTTCAATTCAAAACATTTCTGATTTCCCTTTTTATTTCATCTTTAACCCATGGATTGCATGTTATTTAGTTTCCAAATATATAGGTATGCCTGTGCACCCTTGAGGAAACTGTGTATTCTGTTAAGTGGAGTAGTCTATAAATGTTGTTTCAAATTGACTAATGCTATTGTTCAAATTTCCTGTAATAATATTCCCAACTGTGGTTCACAGGTGCTATGGTGATGGGGGAACTATGGGGACTACATCTGAACAATAATGTAAGAAAGTAAATTTAAAATTAATAATAATAAAATTAATAATAATAAAAAAATAATAATATTCCCAACTGTTTTCTATTTCTCCTTGCAATTCTATCAGTTTTTGCTTCATGTATTTTGAAGCTTTTTTTAAAATATATAAACATTTAAGATCATTATGTCTTCTTGATGAATTGACCACTTCATCATTATGAAATTACCATTTTTATTTCTGGTGATATATTTTCTCTGAAATCTAATTCATCTGACATTCACATACCGTTCCGGTTTCCTTTAGACTACTATCAACATGGTATATCTCTTACCATCCTTTTACTTTGTTTGTGTATATAGTTGATGTGTATTTTTCATAGTGTATAATTGATTTAATGTTATTATTGATACAGGTATTAGTTATTTTCTGTTTATCCAATCTGTCCTTCTGTCCTTCTCCACCCTCTCTCTCTTTTTTTTTTTTGTCTTTTCAAAAATTATTTGAATATTTTTAGTGGTTCAATTTCCCCTCGTTGGCTTTTATTTTAGGAGTTGTCTTAGGGTAGGATTTCTCATCCGTGGCATTATTGACCAGAAAAGTCCTTGCTATGAAGGCTGCCCCAGGCACTGTAGGATATTTAACCACATGCATGATCTCTACCCACCAGATGCCAGTAGTACTCCCTCACTCAGAATAATAATAAGTGTCTGCAGACATTGCAAAATGTTTCAGGAAAGGAGGGATTCAAAATCATCCCAGATGGGGCCTCCCCTGGTGGTGCAGGCAGTTGAGCTCAGTGCTGTGAAGCTGTCCGCAGCCTCTGCAGCGCTGGTTCGATCCCGGCCAGGGAGGGTCCCACATGGCGCTGCAGACCTCTCCTGTCTTGCCCGCTGCTCCCCTCAGCAGTGTATTTCATCAGTCTGCCTGTTCTGTTCTCCTCTCTGTCTCTGGTGAATCCTCTCACCGTCCCATGAATCTGGCCTGTACTCCGGTTCTTATATGGATAAATACATAAATCTTAAAAAAAAAATAAAATCATCCCAGTTGAAAATCACTTGAGTTTGCACTATCCATCTTTTTAACCTTTTGCAGTCTACCTTCACTTGATGTTCTACCACTTCATATTTAGTGTAAGAATCTTACGAAGGTATACTTCCTTTCCTCATCATAAACTTTGTCCTACTGTTTTGAACATTTTATTTTTACATTATATATGCCTCAGGCTTAATTTTTATGATTGTTTAAATGGTAAGTTATTTCTTAAGATGATTCAATAACAAGAAAAAATGGTTTATGCTTACAATTACCCTTATTTCATTCTTTTGTATAGAGTCAGATTTTCATTTCACATCATTTTTGCTTGAAAGACTCCAACAGTTCTTAGAATGCAAGTCTGCTGTTGACACAGTCTTTGAACTTTTATCCATCTGAAGAATTCATTTCACCATTGTTTTAGAAAGCTACTTAAGCTAGGTAAAGAATTCTAGGTTCAGGAGAATCAGTGGTAAATGAATAAATGGTCCTACCCTCATAAAACTTACATTCTAATAGAAATAGATAGAAAACAACACATAAGAAATAGTAAATAAGAAACATGTCAGCTACTGAAAAAGGTGTGCAGAAAATTAAAACAGGGGTGGTAGAATAGCAGTGATGGGGTAACTGCTTTAGATATATTGGTCAGGGAATGTAGCACTTAGGCAACAACCTGAAAGGAGGGGAGTCAGCTATGGCACATGACCAGGGGAAGCACATTGCAGAGGGACTCATGTGGGTTGCTTGTTTTACTCTCACCAGTGTGTAGGATCGTGACGTTATTAGCAATGTTAGCCTTCTGCCACTGTCATAATTTGAAAAATGTTTCTCCTTGCATTTAATCTCCTATATGTAGTCACAGATTTTTAAACCAATTTAAATAAATATTATTTCCTTTGTGGTGACAACTGTACTATCTCTTTCCCTTTTACCAACTCTTCCACACATGAGATATCTGCCTACCTGAGGGTGGGAATTGGGAGAAGGTACCACAAGTGCTCACTTAGTTCCTGAGGGCTGCTTGCTTCACTCTTGGCCTGAATTTGCTTCAGGACACACATGCTCTTCTCTGGAAGGTCAAGTGCTCAGCTACCTGTCCCTGCTTCTTTCTCTAGCCTCTATACCCACTCTTGGCAGCTGTAATAGAAAATCTTCCACCTTGTTTAAGAATGTTATTTGTGGTAACTGAGGAACAGATGCCACAACCAGACACTCTGGGAACAAAAAGCAGCCATTCATAACTTGGTAATTAAAAACCCTGCTTTCTGTTCCTGGCTGCACTATTTCTGATCTGGGATTCTTTTCTGGAAATATTCATTATTTTGGAAATCTTTTCTTCATGATTTTAATTGTGGATTCCTCGGCTTTGTTGAGTATTACTATCAATCTAGATTTTCATGTTATGTTTTATAGTAATTTCTTCATTTTCTAGTGTGTTCTTATTGCTTGAATACTTCTTACTGTGTTGTAGGATTCCAGAAATAATGTGAAATAGTTTTCCTATTTCTAATTCTCAGTGAAGTACTGGGAGGAAGGAGAAGTAAATGTCTCTGATTAGTTATCTGAACCAGAGTTTTCATGTGAACATTAGAATCATTTTTTCAAATTAAAGTTATAGATTTATTTAGCAAAATTGACATTTTTAAAAAGAAGTATTTAGTACTATCAGGTCCATATTGTACTGTATAGTTTGTCATTTATTAAAATTATACTTTGCTCCCTGCTTTCTTCATGCAATCTAACAATAGTTGATATCCTGAATCCAGTTATTCATCAACATGTTTTCAATGACTTTCTTACGGAAAGACCTTTTAAAAATCTACTTTCAGCTGACTCATTGCTGACTTCTAGGAAAATTATTGATACATTATTATGGTTTATAAATAAAAACTATGCAAAAAATTGAAATCAAAAAGTCACTTTTCAAAGTTTTTTATGTGATTCTTTTAAGATCTTAATATTGCCAGCAAATAAATAATAAAAAGTTTGCCCTTCATCATAGGTATTAATCTATTATAGTTTTATACATCTAATTAGGTAAGTTGTAATCACTTATATTATACTAGAAAATTATCCAGTTCATTTGTGGCACAAGAGGTTAAGTCTCAGCACTATGAAGCTACTGGCAGCCACTGCAGCACAGGTTCCATGCCTGATCAGGAAGCTAACCCACACAGCGCAGCAGACTTCTCCAGTCTCTCCAGTTGCTCCCCTCAACCATGTATTTCAGTCAACATGCCTGTTCCGCTCCCCTCTTTGTCTCTTGTGAATCCTCTCACCACCCACTCCCCTCCACACACACCTCTGGCCTACACCCCAGCTCTTGTATGCTTTCCTAACTACAATATTGCATGGTAGCTTTGAGTACACACAAATACAAGAGATAGCATTTTCCTTGCATTATATCTCATCTTGTAACAAAGGAGTCTGGAGAGAGTAGATTGAGCTTTGAGGAGATAGAGAAAGGACAGTGCTCATATTGAGATTCTTGAATACATAGAGAGAAATGGAACACAAAGTAATTCCAAGTACCGGTTTGCCCCATTACTATTCATGTCTGGGAGGAAGGGCAGAGCCAGGATGCATTTCAGCAGCCTGACTTCTACAAGAGTTTCCTCGCTACTCACCTTGCCTTTTGCTCATCCACCAAGAGGCAAGGAATATCCCCAGTGCTGCTCCCATATTGGTAGAATTCCTTGAGATTCTTCCAGAATGTCTCAGCAGCAGTATACTGGGTTGAATAATGCCTGCTCCAAAGTGATATCCTTCCAGAACCTAGAACTATGACATTATTTGCAAACAGGGTCTTTGTAGATAAAATCAAGTTTTTGGTGAAATCATGCTCAATTTAGCTGAACCCTAAATCACTGGTTAGTCTCCTTTAAAAAGACGGACATTTGGACACACACACACACAAGGTAGATGGCCGTGTGAAGAAGGAAGCAGAGATTGGAGTGATGCTGCCACAAGGCAAGGAACACCACAACCAGAAACTAGAAGAAGGAAAGAAGGGTTTTCCCTAGATCCTTCAGAAAGAACATTCCCTGCCAAAATCTTGCATTCAGATCTCTAGCCTCCATAACTGATAATAAATTTCTGCTGTTTTAAGCAACTCTATTTGTGACATGATAGGAAAATAAGACAGGCAGGAGGCCTCCCGGAAGCCCCACCCCAAGCCCTCTCTCACCTTGCACAGCCACGCAAATCATTTTTCTTTCTAAATGTGGGGAAGAGTAAGTGTGAAACTCCATTTTTATCTGGGGTTTCCTCAAAAAGAGACATTAAGTGGGTAAGTGGGGAGATAACTATATTTCAATAATTCTACATTTGACTTTATATAGAATTTCAAACTAGGTGTGTGCACCTGCACAAGGACACACAAACACACATACCCTTTGGATGTCCCTATCTTCTTCAAAATCTCAGGGTTGAAGTAATAAAGTCATGTTTATTATAAATCCTTCAAATGTCTGTTCTCAGAAGAAACACGCAAGTCACCTTGCTGTTTCTTTCATTTTCGTTCTTGGAAACATGTCTTTGATTCAAACATTTCAAAGAAAGAAGAACTCTGCAGCATGATTTCAATCCCTGGCCGGCCATGGAGCAACCCAGATGGCGAAGCAGACCTCTCATATCTCACCCGCTGCTCCCCTCAGCAGTGTATTTCAGTCAATCTGCCTGCTCAGTTCCCCACTCTGTCTCTGGTGAATCCTCTCACCCCCCTGCATCTCTGGCCTGTACCCCAGCTCTTGTATGCATAAATAAATAAATCTTTTTTAAAAATAGAGGAAAATTTCTTTGAGGAATATTCTAAAATGGAACTCTCCAGACCTTTATAATTTCTATAATGAAGTTTCTCTCGTGTAATGAATCACTTGTCTCCTAGTATTGCTGACTCGAGTATCCACAGGACTGGCCTTTCCTGTTTTTTCTACAGCCTCTCTTATTTATGAATTTCCTCTGTTTACATGGTTTTTTACTGTTCCTCTTTGAATATTTAGAAATCCTTGAATTTCTGTACTTGATTTTGCTCTTACCCTTCTATCACTCATTCTCACTCTTTATAGTATCTCCACATTTTTGTCATTCCTGTTTTTAAATTCATTTCATTTTTAGCAATCATGGTTTATTTCTTTTAAACTTAATATATTCAGCCTCCTTCAGGAGCTGGTCCTACCTCTCTGGTAACTTCTTCAACTAGTGTTGCATAATCACGTATTTCAATCAGGGTCACTGCTCTTAAGATTTGTTTGTTGTTTCGTAAGCAAACACTGGGGGTTACAATTACTAATTTTCTTTTTATCAGACCGTGCTATTGTTTTTCTGCTACAACAACCAGGAGGAGAAATTTGGGAATATTTCTAATCCACCATCTTCCAAGAAGTTCTCTATTATCTTTACATCTTTTGTGCCAGTCACAATTCTTGCACTGACATCTCTTCACTTCCTTAGGTTTCTGTTCCCCTGTCAAATATCTCACTTGCAAGCTTAATTTTGCAAATCTTAGCATCAATTATTTATTCTAAATAAATCATTCAATATCATACCAACAAAAATAATATATTCGTTTCTTACAATTATCAGTATAAGATTGACTTGTCCTCATATCTAATCCTGTAAAGCTTTTCTTATTAAAGTACCATCTTTATTAAAGAAATCAATTTTGCATATGTTTTTCTATTAACACTATCACAAACATTTGTGTGTATCATTATAGCAGCACCAAGGCGGTGTTTGATGACCAGATAAACAGCTCTTTGAGATATCAGGCCCAGGGCCTTCAGCAAGCTCAGCCTCCCAGTCACTGCAAAAACTCTTTGGCTTCTCTTTCTTAAGAGGTCAGCTACTAAAGGATGCTTCTACTTCTTCAAAGACCAAGTACTGAGTAATATGAGCCCGGAGTCTGCATCCAGGCATCTTAGAGTGTGTGGGGAGTCCGGGCAGGATCCCAACTGGCACCTTCCTGGCCTAATATTCTTGTTCAGAGTCCTCCACCCTACTTGATGACTCCTGATTGGACCATTTAACCTGGCTGGCGCCTGAGGGAGGGACTACTCAGAGGCAGCAACTTTTGGCACAGAAGGATAAACCCCACTTTGCTTCAGTTTCTTCAACTATAAACTAGTACTTTAAAGAGCTTTTGAAAGGATTAAAGGTATTGATATATGACCTTGACACAAAATGAGCATATACTAGTGTTTGCAATTACTGTTGCTGTTATTGAGGATGTTACCATCATCATCTTCAGCATCTAGAAAGATATGCTACAACAACATATGTGAAAGTGCTTAGTAAACCAAAAAGCAGAATATAATAGTTATGAATACCAGGCCAGGTATCTGCTCATTACTTGGTCCCCAGTGTACCTTCACTGCTGGGACACCATAAATGTCCACAGCACAGAGCTGCCAGACACCATTCATTAGGTCAGGTAGACTGAGATGATCTAAATGTTGATTGCAGAGTCAGTACCTTCTACTGCCCGTACCTCTGGTTCAGGCCTCGCACAGAATCATGGAAAGAACTCATATGACCTTTCTGTCTCCATTCCTACCACTTCTGTGTCTCTAGGTAAGGAAATGAAGATAGGAAACCTATCTCTTTGCCCCCAGGTAAGAAAATGTTTGACTCAATCTATTCCTCAGAATCTTCCCTTCTCACAGCTGACTAGAGGGACTTAGTTGACTTGCTTTAGGACAAGTTTTAAGTTCCCAATCTGCCGCAGGTTTCAGAATGCTTTTTTGAAAAGCCAGTTCCTCCTATACAAAACAACACCTTAGAAAATCCAAACGATTTATTTTTAACAGATTCTTAAAGTGCTCTAAATCACCAATACTTGCCTGCAGGCCACAATGTAAGACTCAGCCATCATTATCAATCAAAGTACAGGATCTGCAGTGAGCAGGGGCTGAGCAAAGTGAGAGGCACAAATTAAGGACGTTTTCTGGGCTAAGCCCCTGGTGGGCAGGGGCCCTGTCTGGCTAAATTGCTTTGCGCCCCACAGAAGAGAAGAAATGAGTGTTTTTTTTTTTTTTTTTTTTTTTTTTTTTATATTAGTGATGGTTATGTGCTTGCTATGGCCCTACAGAAGCGTGCAAAGGCGAGAGCTGTCTGGGGTGTTTGACAGAAGATTTTCTTGGGGGAAACAGAAGACCGAAATCCTCAAGCAGGTTGAAATCTCCTGGCAAAGTAATCATAAGGAAAAAGAATACAGTTGCCTCTGGGTTCCAAATGGCTCGCAGAACTCACAATGATTTGCTTATGGCTCTTGAAAGACAAGCCATCAACTACTAATGGTTCCAGAAAAACTGGGGAACAAGTGGCTGTTTCAAAGGGGTGTGGATAAGCAACTTCCCCTACCCAAAGCTCCTAGGAGGCCCACTGGCCCCCGGCTCACCTGCTCAGGCCTCTTTCATCCAACTGCGTTTTCCTGACTATGCTCTGGTGCTTGAAAAGAGATCACCAAGCAAAGCAGCTGTGTGGAGTTTCCTTTCTCCTTTTCTTCTCTTCTCCCTCCCTCCCTCTATCTCCCCCCTTTCCCCTTTCTCTCTTCCTCTCCCCCTCCCTCCTTCCTTCTCTCCCTCCCTCTCTCTCCCTCCCTCTGTCTCTCTCTCTCTCCCTCTGTCTCCCCCTCTCCCTCTGCTCTTCTCTCCCTCTAAACCTTTTACACTGCAGTTGAACAAGCCCCTGGATAAAGACTTTATCCAAAAACCCCCTCTTTAAAGTTATTTCAAATTTCTCTGCAAGGCTTTCAGAAATCTGTTTGTTTGAGGGCAGAATTAGATGTGACCGGCGTTTTATTGTGACATAAAACCATATTTCTTCCCTGGAAGATTAAAAAATAAAATCGGTTAATAAGAAAAGCTGTCAGCAACAGAAAATGGCTGACATAATCCGTTTATCCTCCGAGCAATAAAGATATTGGTCCTTGGGAGTCTATCCTCTCTCTCATGTTATTTCGCCCAAAACATTATCTTCCCAGCATTCTGATGGATTAAGAAGTCATATGGGAGATAGCAGGGAAATGACAGATACAAAAAAATATATAATATCCTTTCATTTCTCCTCCTCCCTCCACACTCACCCATTTCCCCCCCTCTCTTTCTCCCCCCCAAACACACACACACACACACACATACACACTTCATTTTCTCTCTTTTCCCTCTCCCAACACCCTCCCATTTTTCTCACCCTTTGGAAAAGAAATAGATCTTCTTTTACCCACAATCCCAATGCTGTGATAATCCAAATAGGGGTGGTGATGTGGTGATGCAGAGTGGCACTGTAGTTAGCTCCTGCTGTGTGTGTGTGTGTGTGTGTGTGTGTGTATCTGAAAGAGAGAGAAAGAGAAACATACATAGATCACCAAATGAAGAGATGAACCCTTGATAAGGGTATGAACACCTAGTGAGGAAGACAGTTAAGTGTATCTAGCCATACTACGAGATTTTTCATCTAAGATTTCTGACAATAGCATAAATTTCAGGAACAAGGCTGAAGGCAGCACAAGCTAAAGAAGACCAAAAAAAAGGAACATTAGAGAAGCTACAATTAAAATGCTATCAACACTTGGGTGTTCCAGGGTATGAAGGAAACAGTTTTTTTTTAAAAAAAAAAAAAGTACAATGTGGCCAAATTTATTTTCCTCTTTTATCAATCCATAGTTCCATTCACCATCTTTGCTCATACCCATGCACATAGATTGTTCTGGGGAAAGATTCTAAGATCACCCATCAGAACCCTCAGGGTACTTTTAAACTGCTTTACAAATAATCCTTAGAACCCTCCCTAGGATTTGAAGGAGGGATAGCAGAAATGTAAATAGACACTAAGAAATGTCTCCAAAATGAGTGCTTGTTTGAAATGTTGCTTTCTTTTCCACCTGAGTCTCAAACCCTTTCCTAACTCACTGCTTCACTCTCATGAATAACTAGCACTTTGATCAATCTTATGAATTTTTTTCAAACAGCTTAATGTTTAGAATCCTACTGATGAAGCTTAGTTGTGTTTCCTGGGAATTTTACCCAATGAGTTTATTGCCAACATGTGTGCTCTCTTAGGCAAGATGAATGGAAACTTGTAGAAGGAATCGTAAGTACCAGAGGAGACAGTAGAACCCAATAAATGGTTATGGAATGGAAATTTTCTGGCAATGACTCTCAACATGTTCACAAAAGTGAACAATTGTGTTTGCATGTATGTATACATGCACATACATCTCAATAGCTAAAATTCATCTAAGTTATCCCACTTACAATTATTTTTTAAATTTACCAGTCTATCCTCACCTAAGTTACTGGAAATAGAAGTTAATAAAATGTACCATTGCTCCAATAGCTAATCCTTAAGTATGTCTGTGACTACAATGACCTCACATGGATGGCTGCATGGATGAGAATGGGCCAAGTTAATGTTAGGAGAGTGATGGAATCTTGGAGATGAAAATTTAAGAATTAACAGAATTAAACTCCGACCACTGAATTGTATTTAGAATTAACTGCTAACTCACTGAATTACACTCCTTATAACTCTTCCTCATAATCAACCATTAACTGAATCCAACCATATTCCCAAAAACTTAAAAAAATTGATCGTGCTACATCCCTAATAGAACACCCTGTTGGGAAAGCAAGTGACCTTGACTCCTGTTACCTAGGCTTCCTGCCTCCTGGATGAACCAGAGGCAGAGCTAGGTGGAGGGAAAAGGGCAAAGTCAGAAAATAGAAGTGGGGACATGGAGAATTGTCAGCCATTACAAAGGACCATCAGTTCTTACGGATTAACCCAACCAGATCGTTGAAGTGATAGATTCCACAATAGCTAAAAGTCCACAAAGGAATGAATTCCCCCACCTGCCCCCAAAAACACTATGTAAGGATACCCCCCTGCACTGGCAAAATTCAATTGTTTGCCCATCTGTGTTTCTGCAGGTGTCTCTTTTTCTTAATAAACCTGTCCCTTTCAAATGCAGCTTTTCTGCTTGTGTCTACGCAAACATACTTTCCTCAATGAACTTGCCATGCCTTGAGAAACTGCTGTGTGCCTCTGAATGGGAAATTCTGCCAAAATCTTTCTGAGAGGGAACTCAAGAACCGCACTCAGTGAACCCCACAAGAAGAGGTTAGATGAGGAGAGAGGATGCGGTTTAGGTAGTTTACCACAGAAATTACATCTTTTTTTTTTTCAAAGCCTTTGACAGTTTGCAAATGATACAACAGAAATGCTAGCAGGGCCCCAAGGAGAAAATAACTTTAATTTCTTTCGATCCATATACCTCTATTTATTCACATCTCTACAGCAAATTTCTTTTGAGATTATAACTTTCTATACATTTGAAAGTCAGTTACTTTAAGAGCCTTTAATTGCATTATACAAGATACATTCCCATAAAAAATGATGTTACCTATTTAAGACAATGTACACATTTTATTACAGCAAAACCAATTTATTTAAATGTCTATAAAAACAGATATTGAGCAAATGTCTACAGCAATTAAAAGCAGGGAACGAATTTAAAACCACATTTACTAAAGCTAAATGCTTAATTAAAGAAGGGGCTGTTCCTCTATTAAAGGCCTTTAGTAAATAAAAGCTGCTTGAATTTTAAGTGTGTTGGAATTCTACAGCATGAAACTGAGCTCCTCAAATATTTCCATTGATAGTATTAATGATTAAAACAGAAACTCTGAAATTAATTCATAGTTTGACAATTGACCATGCCTAAAACACAATTCATTTGTTACTTCATTGAGTATGTTATTGTCAGCTTGTTAAACCAGGCATCATAAATCATTCTATTGCAAGGTTTAATATGGCCATAAGCCACTGCTAGGAATTGACTAGGAATTAGCTTGGAGTTGATTACAATCCCTGAATTATACACTTTGCTTATAACATTTGTTCATTCTTCTTTCAGCAAACATCTATTGAGTGCTCTCCATGCACCAGCCACTCTGCCAGACAATGAGGCTCTGCAGGTAAATAGGACAAGGCTCTTTCCCTTTGGAATGCCACAGTCAGGCAGGAGAGGCAGACCAGAGATAGGCAATAACACCTCAGGGTGGTGGGTGCTCTGATAGAGGAAGTGGAGGAGTGGGAATACAGGGTCCCAGCCTGGAGTGGTGCCATGGAGCCCCCTCCTTCACACACCACTGGTTTGCTCGGTTGCCCAGTATCTTCCCAGAGTCCTTTTAGGACTTTTCTGCAGGATTATTTATGGGAGTCAAGGTTGTGAACACATACTCTACCTTTACTGTGGGTCACCCACCTGTCACTTATCTAATCTAGTTGCCCTGAAAGTTTAGTTTACTTTTTAATCATAAACTCACTAAAATGAGGTTAACCATAAACATGGATATTTTCTCAAAAAAAAAAACTTTAAAAATTGAAGACTTGTCAGATTATTTTAATTACAAAAGCCTAGACATTTCTAAAATACTTTTTGTCTCCATCATACCATTAATAACACCATATGGAAATTCAAAATGACCTTTCTGTATTCCCCATGACATTATTGTGCAACATTTAAGATCTGGGGTGGCTCACAGTGGGTGAGCCAAATTCAAACAAATAGAAATGCTTTCCATCATTGGAAAATATATAAATAAACAATATTGAATATAATTCAGTTGGGTTACTTCTTTCCCAACAGTTGTTATAGCAAGATTTCCCAGCAGTTGACCTGGTTATAGAATTGATTGTTCATTTAAGTAAGGTATTCCACTTCACAGGAGATTTCCCCAAATACTTTATTTGGGTTACCAATTTAAAAAAGAAATCTTAGAGTGCAATATAATTCACCTAACACTAAAGCTAGATTAACAGGATTAAATCGTTGATGATTGAGAAGGCAGGTCACTGAGCTCGTGTATCATCACTTACTTAGAGAGTGTATAAATGCCAGTTAACAGCATTCTTTTAGTGAGTTATCACATTAGTAAGAGAGTATTTCAAAACAATACTCCAGATCTGTTCCCCTAGATCTACCTGTACTCTTTTAAGAACTAGTTGGCAATTTCTTAGGGAATTTCCTGGATGTATGAATTTGATTGAGCACACCTAGTAGTGGAAGGTATGTATATGTGCATATGATTTATAAGGAAATTACTATGTCTGAAACTCTACAAATCTATCATTCAATCTTTACAACAATGCTCTGAATTAGGTACTATATTACAGTCAATTTACAAATAAAGAAACTGTGACTTAGAGTTCACTTGCCCAGGGTTATAAAATTAAGACTTCTCAGAGCCATACCTGGGATGCCTATCTGTGTGATATCAATGTTCTCACTCTCATTGTTCTCACACCTCAACTTACAGAAATATTAGCTACACCATTAAAAATGCAATAGGTTCTTCCTGGTTAAATAAATCTTGAGATGAAAAATGTGAATACTGACCTCACAGTCTTTTCTAAGTGATTTGACCTCAGTTTTCCTTATCTGGGTCTTTCAAGATCTTTGCCATCCACTTTCCTCGCTAACCTGCCACTGTTCTTTTTTCCTAGTTAGTAAGGACCTAGTTAGTAAGGACCTGCCTAGTGCTTAGCTCTGTGCTAGATGGCATAGAGAGTAAATATGAGTGCTTTATAAAAATGTAGGCAAATTACAGTTCTAGAAAAGACTCCAGATCATAGATATAAAGTTAAAAAAGAGTGAACTTAGAAACTAGGCTGGCTTCCAAAATTGAAGTCAGGCCTTAATAAAGAACATATACCTTTCTTTGGCTTCATTCTTCCCAGGAATACACAATGAATAGCTAGAGAAGGTCTGCATTCTATAAGGAAAACTCTTGAAAAGTTCCTTCTACAGCTTTTATCTCCTCATAAAACTGTTAAACATTCCACATGGAAAAAAAAAGTATATAGATTTTGGGCCTACCATGGTGGCACAGGCGGTTCAGCACTGCGCTGTGAAGCTGCCTGCAGCCTCTCTAGCATCTGTTCGATCCTGGCCAGCTGGCAAGAGTCCCACATGGCGAGGCAGACCTCTCCTGTCGCGCCCACTGCTCCCCTCAGCAGTGTATTTCATCAGTCTGCCTGTTCTGTTCCCCACTCTGTCTCTGGTGAATCCTCTCACCCTCCTGCACATCTGGCCTGTACCCTGGTTCTGGTATAAATAAATAAATAAATCTTAAAAAAAAGTATATAGATTTAAGTGAAAGTTTCCAGCTTAGAAAGAGATGTATAGGTAAAGTAAAAGTCAACTCCTTGTTGGCAAAAATAACAGTTTATCCTGCTGCTGGTTACATATGCATAAATGTCCCAAATAGAAAAATCTCTTTTTCTGATTGAGAGGAACCACATGGAGCATAGAAAAGCCTCTTGCAGAGAAAGTAGTTCCCTCATGTACAAAGAAGGTACAAGAACTGTAATTCCTTCAGATTAGTTTAAGAAAGTGAGAGATAAGGCTGCTTTATTATAGCAATTAGAGGCCAGCACACAGCAATTGATGCTGACAGGGGAAAAAGTTATTAACCTAAAACAACTTTGAACAAGTTTTTGATGGTAGAACAAGAAAATCCAGAATTGGTGAAAAAATAATTATGCTTTCAGTTTGTAGTGAGAAAAAAACTTTTGCTTAAATTTCTATAAATCTTGTCCTATATGGCATCTTCCTTAAATGGGTTTGCAAAAATAGCAAAAATAGCAATTTTTTTTCTTTAATTTCTAACATGTATGTGACATGTTATCTACTTGCAGCATATAGACCATATCTTTTCAACAAGAAGAGCCCTACAAACTAGAAAGAAGATCTCTATAGAAATAAGGGTTTATGATAAAAAAAATAGGCAATCCACAAAAGAAAAATAAAATTTGCCAGAAACATACATGCAGCAGAATATTAAAATGTGATGAGTAAAAAAGTAGTTACCAAGGATCCTCAGATTTCAAAGCAGTATTAGACATGCTGAGTGATTGTGAAATATTCTGTAAACTCAGAGATCACCCACCCCCTCCAGATTATAAAAAAGTGGTTGGGTGAAAAAGAGTTGTCAAAGTACTGTGCTCCTTCCCAGCCTGACTCACCCCTTCCTCCCATCTTTCTCCTCACCTCCAGTCATTGGAGAGAGTCTCTCAGATAGCATGGACATTGGGGTCCCCTAAGTCTTTGATAAAGTGGGGACTGAATTTTATGTTGTCTGAGAAGACTAAAGGTGGAGGGCTGTCTGGAGCTCACAGAATGAAAAGAATTATATTAGCAGTAAGCTTCTTCCAGCGATGGTAGTGAATTGGCATCTCGGGTTAAATAAGGGAAGGGAAGGGCAAGGGAAAGGGCAAGGGGAATTTTGTAAGAAAACTCCATGGAAATGGGCACCTTGCCAAAAGGTAGAAAACCTCAGCTGAAAGAAGTTCTGGTCACAGAGAAGCATGGGGTGCATAGAGGCCAGCCAACAGAAGGCACTGTCCACATCACACTAGCCCAGCAGGGCATCTCTGCAGCCAGAGAAAGGATCAGCACACAGGTCATGTAGGGAAACTGAGTTTTGTGCAAGTTACTTTTTATTCATTCACAAAAATTTTTTAAATGTACTTACTAAAATGGTTTACGTAGAGCATCCCTGGTGGTGCAGAGTTAAGTTTCAGCACTAACAAGCTATCACCAGCCACTGCAGCATGAGTTCGATCCTCAGCCAGGGAGCTGACCCACATGGTCCAGCAGACCTCTCCTGTCTTGCCCACTGCTCCCCTCAGCAGTATATTTCAATAGATCCGTCTGTTTGCCCCACACTCTGTCTCTTGTGAATCCTCTCAAACCCCCCCCCACCTAGCCACACTTTTATAGATTTTTAGAAGCAAATAATTATCTACATTAAATCACTTTCTGCTTAAACTAAAAGATATGGACCCTAATTTTCTCTAATGGAATCCTTTGCTATTCTGATAATCTATGATTGTAAAAATGTTTTCCTAAATTTTTAAAACCTTAGAATTTTGTTCTTGATATGCATTTCCTTAATCCATTGAGAATTAATTTTGATTTTTGTGTAAAAGAGTAATCTAACTTTAAAAATTAATGTTTGCTTGTCCCAACACCATTTATAAAACAGCCTATCCTTTCTCTACTACTTTTTAAGTGACATATTAATCATGTACTAACTTCTCTTATGAAGGGGATCTGCTAAATTGTAGGAGTATTACTGTATTAGAATAAAAACTATAGTAGAATGTAGTGAAATGTGTATAATTGCATTTGGATAAAAAGACCTTTAAAAGGGGAAACACATTTTTTGGCCAGGACTGCTTTCAATCATTTGGTATAATTGTCCTGGCATCAAGATATAACTGACCAACAGAAAGAAGATAAAGAGAAGTATGACACATGCTTTCACACCTAGAAGACTAAACTGAAAGCCGGTACTATCTAGGGAAAATATCTGTTCTCAAGTGTCCTGATTAATTGTATGGGGAATATAAAAATAAAATTTATTAATTAAAAAAATAAATAAATAAATAAATAAATAAATAAATAAAAATAAATAAAAAAAATAAATAAAAATCAAGTGCAGCTTTAAAAAAAAAAAAAAACACCCTTCTTCATGTTAACTATATTATAATGAGAAGGCCACTGAAAATTAAATGAACATTAATGAAGACCAAATTTGTGTGGAAAGTAAACAAAGAATTTTTTTTATAGATTTTTTAAATTAATTAATTAATTTATTTATTTATTTATACAAGCACTGGGTACAGTCAGAAGCGTGGGAGGGTGAGAGAATTCACCAGAGCCAGAGCGGGGAGCAGAGCAGGCAGAAGGACCGAAGTACACTGCTGAGGGGAGCAGCGGGCGGCAGGAGAGGTCTGCGCGCCATGTGGGACCCTCCTCCGGTGGCCGGGGAGCAGCCGGGGATCGAACCGGCGCTGCAGAGGCCGCGGGCAGCTTCGCAACCCAGCGCTCAATCGCTGCGCCACATGTGAGGCCCTAAACAAAGAATTTTTAAGTGAATGGGGTTTGATTGTATTTGAAAATTTGATACCTACTATTTTCCTCTGACTTGTTGAGGACTTTCAAATTCACATGTTGCCTCATCTGTTCTGTCTACTAGCATTTCTTTAAAGAAGACAACAGAACTCATTTTCCCAATAGCCTGTGTTCACTGGCCAGGGGTTATAATAATTTTATCCTGTTCAAATTACTCTCTTTTTTGCTGCTGACAGGAGGGTCAAGTTCAAACCAAGGCTCTTAAAAGGGATAGAAAGGCTGTTAATTACGATGTCCCTTGGTTTGTTTCTGTATTCTTTTATTAACTTGTCTATTTTGGTACCAACACCAAAGTGCGCAAAATTGCTATGACAATTTAAATGTGTTAATATCTGGTACGCAAAAACTCCATTGTTCTCCTTCTTAAAATCCTTTTCTTGGTTCCCTTACATGCATTTTCTCTATTAGGTAAACTAGACTCATCCTTTCAAGTTTCGTAAATTATTATTTTTGTGCTTTTGATTGACATTTTTTTGCATTCACAAATTAAATTTCTGGAGAATTGTCATCCTTATAATTTGAAGTCTTTCGTTTCAAATCATGGTATGACTCTATTCAGTATTTCCTTTAAGATTTTCAATAATAGGGCCTCCATGGTGGTGCAGCGATTGAGCGCTGGGTTGCAAAGCTGCCTGCAGACTCTGCAGAGCCGGTTGGATCCCCAGCCACCGGGGAGGGTCCCACATGGCGCGCAGACCTCTCCTGACGCCCGCTGCTCCCCTCAGAAGTGTACTTCGTCTGTCTTTCTGTTCTGCTCCCTGCTCTAGCTCTGGTGAATTCTCTCGCCATTCCGCTCACTGTCTGTACCCAGTGCTTGTATAAATAAATAAATAAATCTTTAAAAAAAATTTTTTTTCAATAATAAGGTTTTGTCCTCTTTTATAAGGAAATTAATTCTATATTTCTCACTAGGTCTATTGCTAAGTGTTCTATTGCTATTGTGCATA
Source organism: Talpa occidentalis (assembly GCF_014898055.3). Lineage (NCBI taxonomy): Eukaryota > Metazoa > Chordata > Mammalia > Eulipotyphla > Talpidae > Talpa > Talpa occidentalis. The sequence goes on from NW_023604295.1 coordinate 99,783,857, forward strand.
GTATTTTTTTGGCTGTATATTCTAAGTTATTATTGTTACTCTATAATAAATTAACTATTTTTGGTTGATTTTGTATTCAGAAGCATTATATAGTAATTCTAAGGAATTTTGTATTGTTTATCTTGGAATTTTACATAGGCAACCATTTGATTGCCAAACAACAATACTTTTATCTCTTCTTTTTTAATAATTATGCTGATTTTCATATTTTTTGCATTACCTAGCACCTCCAGAATAATGCTGAAAGTAGCAGTAATTATCCTGTCTTCTCTTGTGCTTACCTTAAAGAGAATGCTTCTAAATCCTCACCACTGAGTATAATATTTGCAATAAAGTTCTGTTGTATATACCCCATCAAATTAAATTTCCCATTATGGTAAAGTATCTAGTAATGTTGCCACTTTGCTCTGTATATCATACTGTTTTGTTTTATCTCCATTTTTCTTTTTCATAAGAAATATCCACTAAATTTTATCAAATGTTTGACATATACTGGGATGATCATATGGTTGTTATTCTTTAATTTCTTAATAAAATGATATGTATTAATGATTACATAAAGAAAACCCAGGCTTATATTCCTAGAATAAGCTCTATTTGGTCACAATTGATCATTTTTCATAGCACTTTGGTTTGTGATTTATGGATTAGGGTTTTATGAATCTCTGTTAGAGCATAGCCTCGGGGACCTGTGGGACTATAGCAAAAGTTTTAACAATTGCCCAGAAGTATGAAAACAATTGTCCAGTAGTTGAAAAAAAATTCTTGAAGAAATAAAACTGAAAATTTCCCAAATTTGGCAAGGGCCATAAACCTATGGATTCAAGATGATAAGTAAACTCTACACTTGACAAACCCTAAAAATTCCACACTAACTAAAACATATCATAATTAAACTTTTGAAATAAAGGTAAAAAACAATCTTGAAAGCAGCCAGAAAATTATACTACCTAAATAGAGGAAACAATTAAAATGTTTATCTCTCATCAGAAATTATGGAGGCCAGAGAGAGTAGTATATTACTTTTCAAGTGCTGGGAATTAAAAAAAAAAAAAAAAAACCTACTGCCAACTCACAATCTTATACCCAGTTAAAATATTCTTCTTCAGAAATGAAAGAAAAATCAATATATCCTCAAAGGAAGGAAAACTAAAAGAGCTTGTCATCCCCAAACCTACCTTGAAATAATCATTAAACTAAGTTGTATAAATAAAAAAAATTATTAAAGAAGAAAACTTTGAACATCAGAAGGGACAAAAGGACAAAATAAGCAGAATCATGGATAAATATAATAGACTTTCCTTTTGCTCTTGAGTTTTCTAAATCATGGTTGAGGGTGAAACAAAAACTGTGACTTTCATTGACATAGTTCTAAATGGATACAGAGAAAATATTAAAGACAATTACTTTAAAAACAGGAAAGAATAATGCAATGTAAAGGTAGATAACATTATTATATTGTACTTGAATTGGTAAAATTACCAGTAGATAGAGATAATATATAAACTAATACCCAGAAAAAAACAGGGAAAAAATCTTTATAAATCTATATATTTAACAATACTATCAAATATCAAAATGATTTTTTTAAAGTTCAATTAGTTCATGGAAATGCAGGAAAAATAAGACAAAAAAACAAAAACAGAAAGAATAAATACAAAACAAAAATTAAAACATCAGAATTAAGCCCTAACTTATTAATAATTATATTAAATGTAAGTGGTTTAAATACTAAAATAATGGTTGTCACCATGGATTAAAACAACATTATCGAGCAATATACTGTCTACAAGAAACCAATTTTAATTATCATGATACAGGCAGGTTGAGAGTAAACGTATATAAAGAGCTGTATAATGAGAACATCAATCAAAGGAAAGCAAGAATAAACAGATTTCAGAGCAAATAAAATTACCAACGATAGAACATAATATAGTGGTAAAACAGTCATCCCCCAAGAGGACATGACAATCTGAAATCTGAATGTACCAAACTACAGAGTCAAAATGTGTGAAGCAAAACCTGATAAAAAAAGAAATTGGTAAGTCTATGTTTAAATGTGGAAACTTCAAAAACCCTCTTTCAGCAATTGATAGACCACTTATACAGACAATGAGCAAGAATATAAAAGGAATCATTAACATCACCAACCAAAAGGACCTACTTGACATTTATAGGACACTTCACCAACAGGAGAATACAGAATACAAAGAATACTTTTCAAGTGCCTAAAAAGCATAAAATAAAATAGACCATATCCTGGGCCATAATGTACACCTGAAAATATTTTAAAGACTTGGAACCAGAAGGAATAAAACTTATACCACATGGAATAAAAATTGAAATTCAAAAAGAAAGAAAACAGAAAATATCCTCAAATACTAAATATCACCCTACTTGAAATTTTCATAGGAGGCCCTTTCTTAAAAATTGCATTTTTAACAACATCCTCTAGTTGATACACTAAAATTTTAGGTCTCCACTTATGGAGACCTACAAAATAAGCACATTGAAAAAATGAGTACAAAATTCTTAATGTGCTAAGTTATATTTCTTAGTAAATCTGAGGTGGTGATGAATTTCACTACTGCAAATATATGCTGACTTCTCTGTTTTAGCTGAAGACCAAAAGAGGTGAGCAGAGCCTCTTGACTTGTAAGTGAGAATCAAGATTTTACAGGGTAGAAGACACAATCTTACAAAAAAGCTCTTCTTGACTGTGACTCCATTTTCAATAGCAACGCACAGATTCAGGCTTTTAGCCACTCAACCTGGAACACACTCATTGGGCAAACTTTTATGTTTCCCAAACTTGGGCTTATATTTTTTTGCTTATTGACTGGATTAGTGATTGAATAAATGAATTAATTAAATCAGTGAGACCAGATTCAAAATAAGTCATCTGGCATCTCCCTGGCAGGCAAGGCTGGATGAAGAAATCAGCCTTAGCAACTTCTGGTTTTTGTGAACTCCCCAGAGCCTCTAATGACTCATCATTCACTCTCTCCTGTCATCCCTGGTTTAGAATAGACAATGACCCTCCATTCTCCTGACCTGGCTAAGGCCACATCCTAAGACCAGGGCCATAACTGAGAAATTTGGCTTTGACTGTCACTTCACCGAGGACCCAGCATCCTGTCAAGATTTGGGATCAAGTTTGGTTTTGAAAAGAGCAAAGAGAACGGCATAATTTAAAAATCAAAGAAATTCATTTTAGTAGTAAAAGGTTAACAGCCTTTAGGAGGAACAATTTTTAATCACCCTCGTCTAGACTCTATCACTGGAATCACCAGCCGCAGAGTGAAATATGGCCCAACTGCCGCCACCAAACAGCTCCTAAAGACTGTTGTATTTAATCATGTCTGTGCACCACTTATGGATTTTCATTATGATTCCCGATGCTGTTGCGCTGGGTAAAATATTAATATCCATAGTAATGATGCATGAAGCTTGGAGTGTAATTTCTTCACTCTTCTTGTCTGATATTAAATTGTTACCACTTTATCATTTGTGTAGAACTGCACGTTTCAATTAATCTTTCCATATCAGCAGCCCTGATTAATATAGATCATGATTCATAAGCTTATCGTCACTATAGTTTTAACAGATCATTTATAAAGATCTTAAATTTCAGGGTCTGGGAGGTGCAGCTGCTGTGTCCAATGTGCCTCTTTATTCTCTGTTCCAACAGTGCTGCTATACACCGGCTGTCACCTCCTGTTGAATAATTAATTTCAGGAAACCAAATTTGCCCAAGGAAAAAAAAAGACAGAATGAGGGGACTGGCAATTGGCAGGGCATGGGCAATGTTTGTTCACCTTTCCATGCCCAGCCTGGATGTTGACTGTTCTTCATCAACCAGAACTGCTGCTTTGGAGGATTAACCACAGGTGTGTATAGACTTCTGCCAGCCACCACAGGCAATCCCAACCAGCATAGCCATTCCAGGACAGTTGTTGAGGTTTGATGGAGCATTGGATAACTTCCCAAGCAGCTGCTGCTGCTCACATACAGCTATAAACCTCATCAGGCCTGGCATCGTACCTGGCCTCCTGCTCATCCTGGAATACACAGTATAAGCCATGTACTCTGGGTAGGGTAGAGGCAAACTGGGGAATTAGCAAGCAGTGTTCAAACATTTTTATAAACACCAGAACCATGGAGGGCTTGGATTATTTTACCAGAAGAGGTCATTGAGCCTGAGAAGGCGTTCTTTGGCCCAGAGACACATGGCCCATGCCAGGAGCCTGGGAATCCATATGAGTACCTCCCCACTGCTCTGTCTAGCAACTTGATGTAGGAGCAGGACCCTCCAGAAAACACTCCCCATGTTTGAACAAAAGAAGGAACAGGAGATACAGCCGACCTTACTGACTTAGTGTGCCTGTCTCTGATGTTTACCTCCTCTGGTTTGAATTTCTCAAAGGCTACATGTGTACAGGAAAACAGCTGCAACTAAAAAAATAAAAAACTATTCTGGTAACTGGTATGGTATGGTGGCAACTAAAATGCTATCATTTTGTTAACTTGAAAATCTGAATATTTTGTTTCTATATTTGATCAAATCAGGTGATTTTTAAATACTTTTCTGACTAAATTGGTGCTCTTTGGTTTGATCAAGTTTGTACATCTTCTTTGTGAAAGACGTTGTGCTAGGCCCTAATGATTGGGGCTAGATCTCAGTTTGGGTTCCTCCTGAATCAGACCTGAGACAAGAATTCAAGAGCAAATGGAAAGGACTCGAGGAAACATCATGAAGGGAGTGAAGAAGTGAGACAGAGAAAGGGAGACAGATGGTGGACACTGCATTAGCCCAAAAGTTACCACTATGGACAACTACAAACTTCCAGGAGACTATGTAGAATATACCTCCAATACCTCTATAGTGGTACAAAGAACCCAAGTCATTTGCAAAGTCCCTGTCTGTTGTTGGACAGACTGATCACTGGGGTATAAGCTGAGTATATAAGCAAGTATAAGCAAGTCACTCCTGACTTGCCCTCTGTACGATCAGAGTGATTTTGACAGCCAGAAATAAAAACTCTTAGATGGAAACATGAGGTATTCCTAGTAAGTGAGCTTGACGTGTGGAAGTAAGGGATAAGAGCAAATGCCCAGAGCAAACAGCACATTCTATAGCCACCCTCCCATCCCATGCATTTGTTCATTCATTAATTCAAAAAGTATTCAGAGATGTCTTCTCACCTAACACCCTCCAGACAGGAGATGGTGGCTGCTGAAGAAGTCCACTAACCCTATGAAGCTTATTTTTATTTATTTATTTATTTTTAAAGATTTATTTACTTATTTATACAAGCACTGGGTACAGTCAGAAGCGTGGGAGGGTGAGAGAATTCACCAGAGCGAGAGAGGGGAACAGAACAGGCAGATGGGCGAAATACACTGCTGAGGGGAGCAGCGGGCGTGGCAGGAGAGGTCTGCGCGCCATGTGGGACCCTCACCGGTAGCCAGGGGTCGAACCAGCGCTGCAGAGGCTGCAGGCAACTTCGCAGCCCAGCGCTCAACCGCTGTGCCACCAGGGGAGGCCCTGAAGCTTATTTTTAGAAAAATTATATATATACGTGTATTTTAATGAAAACATACAAATGCACATTATTAATCATTATTTTAATGTTGGAACTAGATCTTTGTTTTTGATGTACACACTCTAGTGGAGATTTCCTTACCTTTCTGATACAAATCACACCCATGTAAAGGCATCCTCCACCTCCCACCCGCCACCCCCACCAGTTCCCATTTGAGTCTATAAAGTACATCTAGAACTTAGCCACTTTGGAAGCAATCTAAGTGCAGAAACTATTTAGATGTTTATGATTTCCCCCCGAAGTTTTATAAGGTTGTTCCCACATTTAATTCAAAAGTTATTTTTTAGTGATTCACCTTTATTAAGTCCAAGCATTGCAAGTTAATAATCAAAGAAGCAACATGCTTCTTTCCATGCTTTCATCAGTTTATGTAACATTTAATCCAAGTTTGTGGCTACAACACTAAGCACAACTGGCAAACACAGGTTTATGAAAAAAGACAACACTTGGTAAGTTCAGCTTGACTAGTGGATGCCCAGACACCTTGGCCTTCTGTTAGTGAGTGCCATTACCTCTTGCCAGGCAAATCTACACCTATTTTTTTTGCAAAATTTTTTTAAAGATTTATTTATTTATGCATAGAAGAACGGGGGTGTAAGGCAGAGGTGCAGGGGTAAGGATTCACTAGAGACAGAGTGGGGAGCAGAACAGGTGGATTTACGGAAATACACTGCTGAGGGGAGCAGCAGGTAAGACAGAAAAGGTCTGCTGTGCCTTGTGGGTCACCTCCCTGGAATGATTGAACTCAGGCCGCAGAGGTGATAGCGCTGAGACTTAACCCTTATGCTATCAGGGAGGCCCCAAGTCTACACAATTAACTCATTTGATCTTTCTAATAACCTAGAGTGCGGGACTGTTGTAGCTACTTCACTGAACGTTTCCAAGTAGACTTGCTTAGGGTTGCACACCCAGCAAATGGCAAATCTCAGTTTCTAACCCAAGGATTCTGACCCCAGAGCCCAAGCACATAGCCTGCCTGCCACTGTGCCCTGACTAAAGAGTGGCCTTTAACAGAGTAACCATGATTTACCTGCACACACTGTGACACTTTTGAAAGTGACAGGGTCCACTATTGATAACAGCCAAACTAATAGACATCTGACTATTTGCCATGAGCGTTCATTGTGGGATGGGCTCTGGCCAGATGAAAGTAATAGTGGGGACCAGTTAAAGGAGCTTTAATGGGTGCAAGTCAGGGGGAACACAGAGGAGAAGGTCTCACAATCCTGAACATCAAACAGAAAGAAAGCAAGTGCATCTTTGTTTTAAGGTACAGCAAGTGTCTGTATTATAAGGGTGCCAGGATACCTATGAATTAAAAAGGTTAGGAATATTTGGAGGAGGGAGGAATTATACTCCACAAAGTGTATTGCTCTATATCGCACTTGATAATTCATAACACACTTTGCTACAAATGTTGACTCTGTCCTACTCACTTTTATGTCTTCAGTGTTTAGTACAGTGCTTGGTAGATAGTGGCCGATCTGGGAGAGTATATGAATGAATGAATAAACTAATGAATGGTGATATCTGTCTTTCCCCATACTTCATTGTCAAAAAATGTATGATTTAGAAAAATGTCTGATATGTCGGAATCATTCAATAAATGGTAGTTACAATTTTTTTTAAGATTTATTATTTATGCATACAACAGCTGGGGTACAGGCCAGAGGTGTGGGGAGTGAGAGGATTCACCAGAGACAGAGTGGGGAGCAGAACAGGCAGATTGACTGAAGTAAACTGCTGAGGGGAGAAGCAGGCGAGTCAGGAGATGTCTGCTGCACCATGTGGGTAGCTCCCTGGCCAGCCGGGGGATCGAACTCGTGCTGCAGAGGCTGCGGACAGCTTCATGGGTTGCATCTTAACCCCTTGCACCACCAGGGAGGCCCCAGCTACAATATTATTATTTAACTAAATTGTTACTCATAGTCCACCTTGCTTAGCACCTGGTGTGGGTACAGAGGAGGGGCAGCTCACTGAGGGCTTAGAGTGCCTGAGTCCTCTTCCCAGGTGAGTACTCTGCTTAATCCAGAGGAATTACCTGATTCATTTCTATCCCAATAAATTGATTGATCTTTCAAATCCCTGTGATATGAATCCATTGAATGTTAGCAAATTTGTTGGTAATTATGGCCCTCTCCTACCTTATCTCAACCTTTTATTTTTCAGTCCTACATCCACACCTATAGTTCTGGTCTCACAGTTTACACTATAACCCATAGTCGATCCTCTCCTCCTGCTCCTGAGGCTCAGTTTTCTGGAATGCTGCTTTGCAAGGCCATCCTGACCTTCATTGGGTTAATGATTTTGTAGAGACAACCTATTGCTAATCCAACATCTCACTGAAGAATGGCCATCATCTTGGAAATAACAGAACTATTTTAAGAATTCATTTTCAAAGTGAGAAATGCTAGAGAGAAGTGGGGATGATAGAGGTCCTCATCTCACCCATCTGCTTACAACAGCAGACCATGACACAAGAGCATACAGGTGGTAAGAAACAACAGGATTTATTTATGTAGGGAGTGACAAAAGCTAGAACTGAGAGAGAGAGAGAGAGAGAGAGAGAGAGAGAGAGAGAGAGAGAGAGAGAGATTTGAATATTTCAGGCTAGCACACAGCCAGATGCCATCTGGCCTACCCCAAATAGCTTCCAGGTACCAAAGTCCAAATTGAAGTCATACATGGCAAACTGGTGGTCTCGCCACAGACAACCTGCCTCACCAATGATTTCACTGTCAAAGCACCAACTCCTTTAACTGCCAAAAGCCCCAGCACCATAACTGCTAAAGTCCAAGCTCTCCCCCCTATTTCTCATTAACCCCAGTTCAGGGTGCAGTCTGGAGAGTTCCACCATGTACCATCAAGTTGGCTATAAGTGCCACCCACTGGCTTGAAGGTTGCTCCTCACTGTTTCTCGTACAGTTTTGCTCCTCGCTGTTCATCTTATTTTGTCCATGTTTAAAATGGGGGAAATCATATATATGTTTCAGGCTTGGAAAATAAGCTAACTAAGGAATCAAAAGTTTTGCTTGTTCTCTGAAAAGTAAAACGTTACTAAAAATAGCCCCAATCTTGAAATTATTATTTAAATCAACTTTTTTTTTTAATATTAAGCAAACTTGGGTGTCCCCGGTGGCGTAGCGGTTGAGCGCTGGGTTGTGAAGCTGCCCGCAGCCTCTGATACCCCAGTTCAATCCCTGGCCGCCGGCGAGGGTCCCACCTGGCGCGCAGACCTCTCCTGCCATGCCCACTGCTCCCCTCAGCAGTGTACTTCGTCAGTCTGCCTGTTCTGCTCCCGCTCTGGCTCTGGCTCTGAATTCTCTCACCCTCCCATGCTTCTGACTGTACCCAGTGCTTGTTTAAATAAATAAATAAATCTTAAATAATAATAATAATAATATTAAGCAAACTTTATTTAAAACCATTATCTTACTTTACAATGCTATATCAAATTTCAACAAGAATGCCAAATCAATTAAATAACAAGATAAACTAATTGGAGGAGTTAGGGTAACTGAGGGCGATAGCTCAGCATATGCCTGTGTGGCTGTGAGGGTTTGGGGTTTAGAGTGGGATGTAGGTCAAACGTGTAGAGGGCTCCTAGCCCCAGGGTCTTCACAGCATGGCCCTGCCCTTTTTTGGGATTGTGAGGACCAAGGGAAGCCTCTGGTACTGCCAAGACTCTAGGGACTGTGGGGCTGTGTGGGGAGCCAAAGAGCACCAGGGCCACAGAGGAAAGGCTGGAACTTGGACTTCAGTCAGATCAGCTTTTCCCTGAGGTGAGCATTCTCTCTACTCGGCTCTCAGAGTTTCCTCTCCCTGTATAAAACAGCTACTTGGCTCACCTACACCGTGTTCTCCCTCAGACATATCTCCTTGTGATAGAGGACTATTCTCTATAGTTCTCTGAGTTGGGTCTGGGCCCTCTCCCTATAGCGGTTGTGAGTCTGAAGAGTGGAGACCAGGTACTGCAGGCGCTAGGGAGTTTCTTCCGGATGTCCATACACCAAGCTTCCCCTTTTGCTTGTCTCCAGTCTCAGGAGGTTTTCTGCATGTAATTCAAGTGGAGCTTGAAGCTAAAACTAGAGTTTCTGAATCTCATGGACAAGCTATGAATTTTTTTATTTTAGGGGTATTTTCTCACTTTGGAGAGTGGTTAATTGTATTGCCAACTCTTCAATATTTTAATTCTCTTCCTGAAGTTGTCTGGTTATTTCCTCCTTCTCCCAATCAGCACTGTTAAAGGCCCGTGGACACCACTCTGATAGACTTCTGTTGGCTAGACAGGAAGATCATCATTCTTTGCCTGCCTCTCTCTTCTGAGAACTGGCACCATAGTGCTCTCTAATGAGGACAAGCATGGGAGAGAGGTCCCCAGGGGCCCACCCAGGAACTTTAACCTCCACGCTTGGCTATCTCTCAGCCCACTGCTTGCCTGCAATCGAGAACGCCAATCTTGCTTTTTCCTTGGTCATTTCCCGAACTCTCTATTTCCATCTCCCAGTTTCTTGGAAGAACACACACACACATATTTTACATCACTGTTTATTTTTTAACGTTTGCTTTCTTTTCTCAGATGTAGTCCCCATAGAATTTTCACCATCAATTCTCCATAGTCCCCTGTGCTTTTCCCTCCCTCATTCTGATTCCTCTTCCCCCCCTCCCCTGCCAAATATCTCTGGCTTATAGTTGTTTGTTGATTTTTGTTTTGTTTTGTTTTATCATTACTATTTTTTTCCCTGATGCCTTATTTGGTTCTTCTATTTTCCTATAAGTGAAAGCATCTGATATTTTTTTTTCCTTCTGACTTATTTCACTGAGCATGATTCCTTCTAACTCCATCTATGTTTTTGCAAATGGCATGAGTTTATCATTTTTGATTGCTGAATAGTATTCCTTTGTGTATATATACCACATCTTCTTGATCCAGTCATCTATTTTTGCCTTTGCCCATTTCTTGACTGGTTATTTACTTCATTTTTGTTGTGTCATGTGAGTTTTGTGTATCTTTGTGATAAGTATGGAGTGCAAAAATTTTTTTCCCGATCAGTAGGGTGTCTCTTTGTTTTGGTTAAAGTCTTTTTTGCTGTACAGAAGCTTTTCAGCTTGATGTAATCCCAGGTGTTTATCTTTTCCTTCACTTTCCTGGGGGATGAGTCTTTCAAGATGTTACTGAAATCTATTTCTTGTAGTGTTTTACCTATATTTTCTTTGATATATTTTATGGTTTCAGGTCTTGTGTTCAGATCTTTTATCCATTTTGAGTTGATTTTTTGTGCATGGTTTGAGGTAGAGGTCTAGTTTCATTCTTTTTCTTATGTTGGTCCAGTTTTCCCAGCACCATTAATTGAAAAAACTATCCTTGTTCCATTGCATATTCTTTGCTCCTTTGTCAAAGATTAGTTATCCATATATGTGCAGCTTTATTTCTGAGCTTTCTATTTGGTTCCATTGTTCTGTGTGTCTGTTTTTTGTTCTAGTACCACACTGTTTTAATTATTATGGCTGCTTAGTTGAATAAAGCAGATTTTGGCTGAAGAAATGGGGAGAAAGAGAGGTGTCAAGTTCCAAGATACACCTTGGCTCCTCTTCCTACACACTGGCTTAGATTCAAAGAGATGACTCACAGGATGTCTGTCCTTCTCATCCAGGGAGGCCCTGCTTCCATCTTAGGGAAGTCTGGGAATGAGCACTGCCTTTGAAGCATAGTAATCCATCCACCAAGAAATGTAACCCATAAGATACACCTCTCTGGCCTATCAGTTTGGCAATTTCTTATTTCTTATGGGTGAGCTACTAAAACAATGAGCCAAGAAAAAGAAGTAAAATGGAAGAGGGTTGAAGAGTTCCTTCTGTGGCATTTGAGTTTAAGCCTCTGTTTTTCCAATGGACTTTAACTGGCACTTACTCTGATTCTCATGGCTTCCTATCAGCACTGCCTTTTGGGTTTCACTTCCCATCAAATCCTTGCTTGGTAACATGAATGGGTCAACCCAAAATATTAAAGTCATTGTAACTCTTCAACTCCCAGTTTCAAGATATGTAACATAAAAGTAAAAATTCCTTTGTACCTAAGTAAAAGGTGTTAAGAAATGTTTAAAATCTATACATGACTTAGGGAAAAATTAACCACAAGTGAAAAGATATGTGTAGATACATGGAAAGAGAAAGGATATTTACTTTTTTAAAAAAAGACTTGGGGTATCATTTGGCATAAATAAGAACTCTATGGCAACCATGAAAGTTTCATCATTGAAAGAACGATTTTCATTTGTTTGTAAAGCCCCAGGATAAATTAGATTCCATTTATCTACATTCCAGGCTGGTCTGATTTTCTTCACCCTTTCTCCTCCTACTTGAAATATACCCAACCTCAAGCCCATCAAACTCCAAGCCATTTGGGTCTTTTAGAGTTATAATTTTGCTTCTTTATGTCTTTATTGCAGCTTTGATAGAGAAATTGAAAAAAAAAGAAAAAGTTATGAAAGAGAACAACAAAAAGCTATAATTATGAAGATTCAATTTAATTTTAAAGCTTGTGGACAGAAAAGAAGAAGCCAGAAAAGAAGGAACCAAATTAATTTAGCAGGGAAGCATTGCATGAAATATTGTTGAAGTTTAATAACCATGCAAAGACAGATGATATGTGTGGAAAAATTAGTTGTAGGACCTCATAATAGTCTATTAATATTTCCTACAGGCGCAAAACCCTTTCCTGAATAATTGTGACAAAGTAATCTTTTGAAAAAGAGAGAGTTGAAAAAAGAATCTTCAAAAGGAGACAGTGATGAGGAAGGCACTAGAAGGAGAAGAGACTCTATGTCAGCCAGGAAATCTGAGGGTGTGTTTGATATAAATCACCATGGCCAGACAAGAGAGATAAAGCTCAGAGCTGATCAGAAGCCATGTGGAGGGTACACACAGGGACATCTGCACTGTAAAGAGCTGTGAAAACCAGTAGCATGGTTTTTAGATATACTGTCCTTTTTTTTTCATGTCTTTATGAAATTGCTCAGCATTCCTGCCCATGAGGTCAACATTACTGAGTTTGCAATCATGCAGATGAAAAACTGAGATACACAACAATGGAGGGACTGCTTCCAGCAGTCCCCAGGAAATGCCAGTGCAGGGGGAAGAGGGAGGGCCCTGCCTTGAGCAGTGTGATGGATCTGATTGCCCAGGGAAAAGGAATGACTTCTTCTGACTTTGTCTTCCCTGCAGAGGCCCAATCCTGCTTCTGATTTTACAAAGTCTGAGCTCCCAAGAGCAAAACACTTAAGCTCCTTTATTCTGATCTAAATGCAAGGATAATTATTCTGTGCACTCAACTTCTAAAGGTTATTATTCTAGCAGGGACTCAAAAAAATATTTGATTGAATTGAAAAGAAGAGAAAAAGGAAAGGGAACTAATATTTGGAAATAGTTATGTGTATGTTATAGCTATGTTTAGTTATACTTATATAGTTATGTTTCAATGCATTAGTTTCTCTAATCTTCTCAGCAAACTTGCAGAGCAGTGATATATGCCCATTTTGCAGAAAAGTTTTCTAGTTTAGCTTGCAGCTGGGAACTAGCAGAGCAGAAGGACAAAACCAAATTTGCTGAGAGCCTCCAGAAAGGTCTTTGCCTGTGGGAGGATTGGTTATGGTTGTTCCCATCTCCCCCTTTCATAGGTCTTTCACATACTTCACTGCCTCTATTAAAATCTTGGTCCCTATTATTAAAGTTACCTCCATCCAAGGAAATGGTTCATGTGAAGGATGCTGTTCCTTCCCTGCTGAGCATAGTCTTTCAGTAATTCAGATTTTCTGCCACATTGATATTGATGACTTGTGTTATGTAAGATAAAGGACCATATTCAATAACAAGTTCAGGTCATGAAAGGTCTACAGGGCTTTCCAACTGAGATCTCACTTCTTCTAGGAAGATAACAAGGGAGCACCAAAAACATGGATACATGAAATGAAATAGCTGAAAATTTTTTAAAATTTTTATTTATTTATTTATTTTTAATATAAATTTTATTTTTATATTCCCCATACAATTGTGACCCCCTTATTTTGACCCCAATCCCTCCCCTCCCCACCCCTCACCCCCCATAGAGTGTCTCTGGTTCATAGTTTGTTTGTTGATTTTAATTTTTACTTTCTTATAGTTACTGTTTTTCCTGGTCCCTTATTTAAGTTTTCTAGATTCCTGCTATGAGTGAGACCATTCGGTATTTTTCTTTTTCTTTCTGGCTTATTTCGCTGAGCATGATCCCTTCCAGTGCCATCCATGTTGCTGCAAATTGCATGTGTTTATCTTTTTTGAATGTTGAGTAATATTCCATGGTGTATATGTACCACATCTTCTTGATCCAGTCATCTGAAATAGCTCAAATTTTAGCAATAAGAATTTTGAAAGGTATAATACATACATTTGGATTCCATTAAGTTATAGCTCCCATCTTTCAGATAGGCACTATCTGAATACTTTCAGGGAGGAAATCTTTCCTCTATGTTTCCACCTGGGAGGTAGGTTAATGTTCTATTTTGATTTTGACATACTGAATTAAAATAAGCATAGATAGCCAGAACAATGGCACACATGACAGAACATCCTCAGGAGGCAACAGTGGCCACAAGTCACAATGTGTGGGTTGTGGAGAGTGATTTATAAAATACAGGTTTCTTTGATCTCAGCATAGCCAGAAAAAAAAAATTGGTTTCAAGTTTATTTGGTTTCCCATGACAGGTTACACTAAAACCCTCCCTGACTACCTTGACCTTTTCAAGATGTTTACTCTTGTCCAAAATACCAGAGAATAACGATCATTGTGGTCAATTGTAGGACAAGACAGGACTGACTTACAGCTCGGGAGTCACAAAAAGCCTCATTTGAAGTTCTTCCAATCCTCCAATCCCTCTCTATCACAAGTATTGAGGTTCTTCCTAAGTATGTGGAAAGCAAAGTGAGTCCCCTTTTCATAGTATCTCTACAAATCAAGGATTCACAGACCAGGCAAGGAAAACAAGCACTCACAATGAATGGGAAGTCCCAGAAGCCAGTTAAAAACTTCTTGGTGCAATAAAGCCTAAATTCTCTAGAAGCATGGGATTTCTCCAATTGAAAATTTTTCTAAAATCTACCTCTTTATCAAAATTATTTTAACCATACCATATCACTATTAGGAATAGTGTATTTCAATATATTCTCAATTACATTTACAGAATTCTATAGAATTAATTTATTCCACAGATTAAGCACTTGTATTTTATGCCTACTAAATAATGTATTTTCTGGGTTTCAGGATTATCTGCTTGAAAACCTAAGACATATTCAGAAAATTAGATAAGAATTAACTAACCCTAAGAATTTTCTAACCCTAAAATTCTATGTGACTTTGAAAAAACACAGAATAATGCACCTGTTAATTTGCAAATGTAATACAGCTTCTATTGCTTTTCCTTTTTTCCATTCATTTGTAAGTTGGAAAACCCTTAACTATATTTAACTCCTATAAATTTGAGGTCTTATAGTCAGGATACATATGTATTTTTTTTTAAAGATTTATTTATTTATTTATACAAGCACTGGGTACAGTCAGAAGCGCGGGAGGGTGAGAGAATTTACCAGAGCCAGAGCGGGGAGCAGAGCAGGCAGAAGGACCGAAGTACACTGCTGAGGGGAGCAGCGGGCGGCAGGAGAGGTCTGCGCACCATGTGGGACCCTTCTCTGGTGGCCGGGGAGCAGCCGGGGAATCGAACCAGCGCTGCAGAGGCTGCGGGCAGCTTCGCAACCCAGCGCCCAACCACTGCGCCACCGGGGAGACCCGGGAAACGTATGTATTTTAAAGACCCTTATCTAAATCAGAGATACATAATGTGCGTAATGTGCAACCTGTACCTCAAAAATTTCTGAATGTACCCAAACTCGTAATTTTTTCTCCTCTCGACAATCTGAGAAGCAACCAAGCTGTCATAAATTGATGGCACCACCTGGTGGCTGGAGCAGAGAACAGTAACTCTACATCATAGTATTCATTCAATCACTCTTCCCTATTTCCTTCCTCTTCTTACCCAACTTGGAGATTGTATATCTGATGAATTTACTCTTTCCTCTGTCTCTAGCTGCTTCCTTAATTTTTAAGTCAGTTTCTTTGTTTATAAATATCTTAATACATAATATCATGGAATATTTTCACAACATATATACCAGCATTTGTTTTGACATTTTTTCCTATTTTGTTGCCCAACTGGAAAACCTTCACTTTAATTCACATAATCATCATCACTAATTTTCTCTTTCAATCTTCTTTGGTCTATATGGGAAAAAAAACTTTCCCTTCATGTAATTGTTAAATATGAGACTAAATCTAGTGATATATCTGTATCAAGAGATAAGAAGTCCAGGAGTTTCCCACCAAATACAAATCAAAGCAAGTTCTGTTCCCCTTGCAGAAGTCTCCCAAATATTTCCCATTCTTACCTTAATACCTTTGCCTATGCTGTTCCTCTCCTCTACACTTCCTTAAACCCTTCTGTTTCCTGGGAAGTCTTGCCTCTTTCTGATCCCCACTTCCTGAAACCCAATGGGTAATTATTGTATTAGTCATTGTATTAGTTTCTAGGTCTGCCTGACAAATTACCATGCTGCATGACTTAAAATAATAGAAGTTTAATATCTCACAGTTTTGGAGGTTTTAAGGTCAGCTCAAGATGTTGACAGACTATGCTCTTTTCAAAATTCTGGAGGGAACCGCTTCTTCCAACTTCTGAGACTTCCCTCAGTCCTTGGTGTGTGGTAGCATATTCCACTCTCTGCCTGTCTTCACTCAGCCTGCTCCTCTTCTATGTGTCTCCGTCTTCTTGTCTCTTCTTTCAATGGTGTCAGTCCTTGGACTTTACACATATGACTTCAACTTGACTTGAGGTTGACTTGAGTTTTGGGGAGATACTAGTCAACCTGTTATAATTCTGCTTGGTTTTAATGTTGTCTTGTTTCAAAATAAAGTTTTCCATTTAGTTGAGACATTTTAACCTTCCCTAGTAACTGACACAGAGCATACACTCATTTTAAATCTAATAGAGATAGGATTTTTAAAATTCTCAAACATTTTCTTAAGAAATATGCAATTTTAGTACTTTCTCTACAAAATTTTTTGGTTGATTTATGTCTAATGAAATCTGTTTTCTTAAAATTTGTCTTTGTTACTGTGTGACTTACATCCTGTAATTACGTGTTTCCCCTTAAAGATTTCATATTTTATACCTTCAGAAATGAAATTGTCTTCCTTATAATGAAGAAAATACATTGAAATAGCCTAAATGTATGTGTCCTCCCAGAAAATGCCAGTCAAAAGCAATCACTTTCACTGAGACCCAGGCATTTGTCACATCTTGAAGCATCTCCCATTTTCTATCCCCATCCCTTTATCTATTGCTGTGACCCTCATTGCTACCTATTAACCCTCTTCATACGATGCTAGATGGTAATGAAGGCTAAGGCAATGCCATGTTCTCTCTCTTTCTTTTTCTCTCCACTTACTCATTTCACTAAGATTGAGGATTTCTCTAGGATTAACTCATTTCACTAAAATTAACTAGCCTCCTCTAGTCATTGAAGGAGATGAGCCATATCAGACACAGCCATAAGGAGTCCATTGTCTAGTTGGAGAAAAAGAGAATGCAGTAACCTCATGTTATGTGCCTGGAAGTGGCTTTACCTGACCTCCATTGTTGTGTCTGCCAAAAACATAATTTTCCTGCTTCTGGAAAATTCTATTCTTTTTTAAAATATGTGGTTTAAGGGGAACATTATAGATTCGCCTTTATGCCAGATAGATTTATTGAATAAAACATCTCAAATTTAAAGGCTTGAAGCAATAGTCACTTATGGAGTTCATGATTTTGTGGTATGGCATTTTGTTCTGGGCTCATCTGGATGATTCTTCTAAGCCAAGATAGTTTCTGCCATGCATAACAAAGAGCGTTGTGCCAACCTGCAGCACAGTATCTTAGTGGAGGCAAAAACCATGTTCAACCAAGGGAAGGCAATGACAATCACCTGGAAAAGGAGGCAAGTGAGCCAGGAAGGGTTTTGGACAGGTATATGTGTCAAAAATGAAATTTCAAGACAAGGATCACAATCGCAAATTAACAGGGATGTGTAAGATATCTGAGAGCATGTAAACATACTTTGTAAAAGTCTAGATTTTAGAGGAGGAGAAAAGATGAAACTGAAAAGGCAGTTGAATCAGATTCTGGAGGGTCTTAATGTTATAATAAGAAGTTTGAAGTTTGTTTTTTAGATGGTGGGAGATTTGGAGCAGGGAATGTCAGCATCTAAGAAGAAATTGGGGAAGATCAATATGGTGACAGCTGGCAGGATGGATTTGAAGGACAGAGATTGAATCAGGAGATAAATAAACCAAGGACAAAGAAAAAGACCGAAAAAAAATGGGTGAGGAAGAACAAGCGGCATACAAGAGGGAAAGGGAAGAAAAAAAACAGAACTTGGATATAGACAGAACATATTGACCCTGGCTAGTAAGATGAACTGTAGGAGAAATTTGCCAAGGACCAGAAAGTCAAGTGTCTAATTGCATAGAGGAAAGTTTATGATAGTATAATTTATAGGAGACATTTAGTGGGAATTTAGGAAAGAAGATAGGGTCAGAGATAAGTGTTTGGGAGTTAGTAATCAGTTATATACCAAATATTAGTGGAGGACCTTCTCTGTGTTCCAACATGAAGGGTCCTAGGAACACCAGGATGCACATAAATGTCCTAGGGTTTGGACTCTAATGAGGATTGTTGAAGCCATGGGAGTAAGAGGTGTACAAGGAAGATGTCTCTTCCTTCCTAACATGCATGATATTTGAGGAATAGTGTGGTTTTATTTTTACAAAACATGACTGAGAAAATAAGTAGGACATAACCAAGATTAGTATAGAAACTTAGGCCCTATGTTCACAATCCTAGGTTCTTTCCAGGGGCTAAAGTCTTTCCTCTCCTGCATCTCCCTTTCCATCTATTTCCACCTTAAAACTAATCCGTGGCTGCTATTTTCCACACATTTGGAGAAATTCAGCATTTGTATTAGTCAATCCCGGTGCCATATTCAAATCTCTATCACAAGACAGTTATAAAACTCTTTAATACCTCCAGCCAGACTAATACAGCAGTGTGAAGGAAATCCTTTGGTGGGAATGGAAGAACATGATTCACTAAGATTTAAAACCAAGTACTGCTTCTTAACAAGATTTATGTCAGCACTACCAACTCAGGGATGGAGCAGACTCCTAGAACAACTGGATGCCAACTGGGAGACATCTGCTTGAGAGAGGCTGGGAGGCAGGTGGGGTGTGCTATGTGTATGTGAGGGGGATGAACCAAAAGTCACATGGGAAGGCAGAAATGGGATTCTTGGCTTTAATGTCCCTTTTGCCTTCCTATTTTCATCTTTATAGAACAGCCCCTTCCCTACCCTTCCCAATTCCCCATTTTCTTTTCTTTTTCCCTTTCTTTAAATGCAGTCTAATCCCGAGTATGAACTGATGTAGTTTGTGTGTTAGGGAGAAAAAAAATCTCTCTCTTTTTCTGCCTTTTTTTTTTTCCTTCTTCTTCCCCTGGCCCAGTTCATTATTTTTCTTTCTTGTCACTCAGTGTGATAGGTTGAACAGAAGTGCACAGATGAGCACTGAAAACGGTGTCACAAGGCCTTAATCTAGTCTTTAATGCCTGACTTCAGAGATGTCATTTATCTTCTAACTGCAGCAGGCATCCACCAACTTTATCTCTAATAATATATTGATGGATTAAAAGGGTCGGGCAGGAGACCGGGCTGGAAAAATTGCTTATTGACATCAAAATACAGTGCCCTCAACCTGATAAACATGGAGGGCTCGTGTATCTCCCAGAATAGTTGGCGTAGCTATAATTTTTTTCCTAACATGTTTCCCCCAGGTTCATGGGGTGGTCCAGTAAAATAAACAAATACCAAACATTATTTCTATGCTGACATGGCCAGGGAACACGCAAGATATTTTAGGAACACATTTTTAATGTCAGATTTATAAATATACCTCCCTTATTTATGACACGTTAGAGCATATTCTGTGACAACTTGAAACAGGCACCTATAGTCTTGGCAGCATTCAAATATTCTTCACGCAGTTTGCTGGAGCAGAAGCTCCCGCTAGCACCCGATTATGGTTTTGGATGGTCGGTGAGGCAAGGCTATTGCAGCTGAGAGATGAGGCCAGTAATCTCAGAATGTAAATGAAGAGAGCCTTTGGAAAGGCTTCCTTTGTTTATTGTTCTTTTCATCCCATTGTTTGGTTGCCAGCAGCATGTTTCACATCAGGGTCCCCTTCCCCCTGCATAGGCTGTATCTACAGAAGGCAGTTTTAGAATACAGCAAAAAACAATTGTAGCCCTCTATCTCTGACTTTGTGGGTAGTTCCTAAATTGACACTCTTCAAATTACCCATTGCAGGACTGAATCTCAGAAATTTTTGACCTTAGGAATTAGGTTGTATGTAAAGAGACTCTCCCAGGTAATAATATAATTAAAAATTTAAAATTTTATAAGCATTGATGTTGTTGACTTCCCCCTGATTTTCAAATGAGACTAACTTCTTCAGCTTAACTTCCTTTGTTTGGAAAATAAGTTCTAAAAATATCTTCTCAGCACTGCATAAAGAGAAGGGAGATGACTTTATTTTAGCATTTTACTTTATAATCTTATAATTTTTTTGTGAGTACAAAAGTAATGTCATAAAGGTTGTCTGGCAGGTTTGATTTTTAAAGAGATTCGCAAATGACACATTATTTCTGCATTTTGTAAATTTCATAGGAAATATTGGCACACTGTGCTCTTGCCGATGATAGCCTCATTCCAGATTCAGTCTGAGCCAGGATCCTGGACTTCAGTATCGGAGCCTAGGGGTGCCAACATAGGAAATTCTCCACAGTGCTCCTGAATTTCTGAAAGATTTGTGATCAAGCTAACTGTTGTCTACTCACTGCAGCTCTATAAGGTAAACTTCTCTTGCAGCAGTTTCCCCATCTGGAAAATGAATGTGATAATTGTGTCTACTTCATAGGGCAGTTGTGAGTATTAAATGTATTCCTATAAACAAAGTGGTTACAATAGTATTTAATACTAGGTGAATGCTCAGTAAGTCTTACCTCTTATTTTTTTTAACCATCATCTTTAAATTTATTATTGGACTTGCAATAACATCTCATCCCAAAGAAAGGATGACTTGGGATATGTGGCAAGATGAGGGAGGAAAGGAAATTTCTGAGTCCAAAGAGGATACCAAAATGACACTCAAAAATTCCTAACAGAGGGTTTAGCTGTAGGAAAGCAAAACTCTGATAAACAAATAAGAAGACTATAAGCACTAATACGTACACTTTCAAAACCAGACAGCAGGGTAACTTGACTCTTTCTATGTGATTTCCCAGACAAATTTGGGGGCTATAAAAGAAAGGATTGTTAAATAAAACCCTGATACTAAAGTGAGGGTCTTTAAATGGACAGATTCAGGAACAAAATGAGAAGAAAAAATGAATTTGGAAAATGAAAAAAGAGCCCATCCCAGAATGACCTGTCAGTCTTCCTTGATGTTCTGAAATAAGCACTGTGTCTACATTTTCTGTGTTGAAAGTACTTCAATTAGCACGAGGAAGTTGACTACATGGACAGAATTCAAAATGCAGAATACAAAAGCTAAGATTCCAAGACTAATCACTTAAAGGCTCCTGTACACAGAAACATTCAAGGGAAGATTAAGGATCAATGTGGATGAAGTATAAAAGCCAAACTGGGAATAAAAATAATAATAGACACAATTTACAGAGTGCGGTCCATTTATAGCATTGAGTCCAGGTCTGTCTTACTCTAAACTTGTGCTCTGAATTCCAACATTTCCATTCTAATCCATATTAAACATATTCAGACTCTGACTGCAGGAAGCGAGGAAGACAGTATGATCCCAAGATTCTGAACTGAAGGGTTTTAACACAAAGTGGGAAGGAACTTGAAATTTCATGTGCCTACTATTTGGCTTTTTTTTTTAAGATTTATTTATTTATTTTAAAGATTTGTTTATTTATTTATACAAGCACTGGGTACAGTCAGAAGCGTGGGAGGGAAAGAGAATTCACCAGAGCCAGAGCGGGGAGCAGAGCAGGCAGAAGGACCGAGGTACACTGCTGAGGGGAGCAGAGGGCGGCAGGAGAGGTCTGCACGCCATGTGGGACCCTCCTCCGGTGGCTGGGGAGCAGCCGGGGATCGAACCGGTGCTGCAGAGGCTGCAGGCAGCTTCGCAACCCAGTGCTTAACCGCTGCGCCACCGGGGAGGCCCCTATTTGGCATTTTACATATATCTCTCACCCTGAAAATGACCCTGGGCAGGTGCCCCCAACCTTAAATATTCTCATCTAGAGATTTAGTTCTTCCACCTCTGTCTTCAATTGCTCTGGGAATAAAGAAGTCATCAATTCTTAGTACTGTCATCAAATAGAGTCAACCTAAGGTAAGACATAGAGTGTCCATGACCTAGAAACCCTGTTGAAATATAAAAAGATCTGTCCACCTTCATGATTCACTGTTTACACAGAACACACTGTTTACACAGAACACACTCTTCACACTTGCAACTTCTGTTTTCAGTATTTATAAGTTCAACAATCATACCTTTGTCCAACAATTTGATTTGTTTGACTTTCTCTTTAATCAGTGGAATAAAACAAAGAGGTTAAGAAAAGAGATATACAAATCCAAGTTCACTCTAACATGGTTTTTATTTTCTCATGGTCCAAAAATAAGTCAACCATATGGGCTGCCAAGTGTTTCTTTGCACTGATTTTAAACTTCAGTGCTCACTACAACTCTGTAAGATAGGTATTGTTAGAAAGAAACCAGAGTTCAAAAAGGATGTGTGACTTGTCTGTGGTTACACAACAAGTAAATAGCAACATCAAGATTCAAATCCAAATATCTCTGATTTTCAAGTCCAACACTCCTAATCACTTGTTGTGTTGCCGGTGATGGATATATGTACTTGGGATGTAGTAAATCCACAGAAGACAAGAGCAAATCATTTTTCCCAATAAGCTCTGTTTATAGAAAGAAGCACAGAGAACATAGAGGTAATATCAAGGTTCAAGGTATACCTTTGGCTTTGACCATGACCTCTTTTAAATCTCAGTTTTCAGTTGCAGAATTTCCCTTGAATATAAAATATTTCTTTCTTTTAAATTAACATATGCTCCCCAGAGGCCCCCGATGATGCTAAAATATTATTTGATATCCAAGTGGTCCAGTCACCATTTACAGATGCTTCCAAGGACTAAGTTCTTCCCGTAACTAGAGGTGCAGCTTTCTTGTGCATGCTCAGCAGTGTCACTGATGATGGCTCAATTATCAGAGGGTATAAATCATTCTGGAAAAATCGATCTCTTCCTACCTGATTGCACAAGTGGTCCCTTCATTGAACCGCAAAGCACATGTGAGGGCTGATCATGAGGAGCATCAGGACAGTTACCACAGTTGCAAAGGAGGGATCAGCCAGTGCAGAAAGAGACAGACCTATCTCTGCAGATCCAACCTCTGTAGGAAAGAGCTGGTCATCAAAGAGCTGCATCATCTTTCAGCACTTACCTTCTGCCTCTTGCCACCAATCTTTTCATCCAGTGTTCTGTTCCTGTTTAGGTGGCATCTGGGAAAATATTCAGTCAAGACTGCTTGACCCAAGGGAATTTGACCCAACATATGGTGGCTCGAGTTCCCAGCTCCCCCTGGAACCTCCTTGCTGCTCCACCCTGTCATCTTTCTCAGCTTCCCTTCACCTGTTGCTCTGATAGGCACAGGCATATTAGCTAGTCCACCATCCACCTGGGGAGTGAGGGGCCAATGTTGCCTGATGCTCCCCCCAGTTTCTTAGTTTTGAGGGGTCGGGGAGCTCCCTCTACTGAACTGATGATTCCCGAGTCCCATGATTTCCTTCTCTCCTTCATATTCTAATCATAGGATTAAGCTTCTAGGTTATATCTGAAAATAGTAGATCCAATTAGGATATCCTTAATAAGACCCATTTTGGCTCTTAATATGCTCTCTTTAGAGTGCAAGAGACTATGGTGACAGTTCATGGGTGATGGGGTAGTGGGGATTTTATGGGGATCACAAATGAGGGGAGAAATCAAACATTGTACAAAAATGAACAATGATGTAAATATATAAATAAATATAGTTAATTTAAAAAAAAGCTCTCTTTAGAATTAGAGGTACTTGATGATTCCTTTTCCTCAATTTTTAATCCTTTAGTGGTCATTGCAGGGCAAACACAAATTCCAGTGAACATCCTATTACACACACAAAAACCTTGCACTGTAAAGGAAATTAAGACTATGAATATGAATCCAACTTTTTAAAAATGTGAACAGAAGTATGTATTTAAGTAAATTACCTGGAGTGCTAAACTGAGACAATATGTATAGAGAAAATATGTGCATTGGTATAGATATAGATAGTATGTGTATATAATATATACGAAAGAAAAGGTAAGAGACACAGAAAGTAAAATGAGAAGGTACAAATACACCTAACAGGGTTATGAGGAGGGGAAGGCGGTGAGGTAAAGGAAGTAGAGTGGAGGACAGGTGATAATGTTTGGGGGAAAAGGATGTCCTAAAGCTAATTCCATACAGGCTTTGTGGACCCCACCCCCACTCCAGACTAAAGCCACCAAGACATTGGGAAAGACAAATCCCATCACCACCAAAGGGAAGGTTGCTGGAACCTGAGGGTGGAGTTAAGCAGCCAGGATTGGTATAAAACCAGACACGTGGGCTTTGGGGGTTTCCCCTTTTTTTGGCTCTCCGCCAGCTCGCAGCACTCCGCCAGCTCTTGGAGTGCCTTTGGGTTTCCAGTTTGGCGGATCAGGTAGGACGCATTAAAGACTTTATTTCCCTATTTTCTCCCTGAGTTGTACATTTCCTCATTTCCCTTTCCCTTGTAAATAAATCTTTTATTAACCTTTTGTGTGTGTGCCTGTAGTGGAGTATTAATAAGCCCTTTTAAGCACGCAGGTGAGGACCCACAGCCAGGCAACCCATTTTTATATCGGGGCTGCTCCTTAACAATAATAAAAAAGAAGTTGACAGAATTTTTCCAGAATTGATGAAAAATAAGACTCTTCAGATTAGGATACCACAATGAATCCCAAATTACATAAATAAAACTATATCCAGCTCTCGGCCTTAGCGCCATCTTCCCGGCCTCCGCGCCATGAGAGCCAAGTGGAGGAAGAAGCGAATGCGCAGGCTGAAGCGCAAAAGAAGAAAGATGAGGCAGAGGTCCAAGTAAACTAGTAACACCCATGAAGCCACAGAAACAGAAGTAAGGAAAGCCGGAGGCCAGGGACGCTGGTACAAATTGTTGGACTGCATGCTACTGTCTAGAACTTTGTCTCAGTGAATCTAGAACATCCATCACCATCTGGTCGCTGCGAACACCTTTGAGAGACCCACCGTGCTCGTACCAAAACCAGTCCCTTTTGGTCCTTTGCCCTGGACCTGTGACATTCTGGACTAGTTCTGTTCTCAGTTGGCTGAATGTAACACGTGCACAATAAACCATCCCTTCTGCTGTCTTGGCTGAAGAAAAAAATTAAAAAAAAAAAAAAAAAAAAAACTATATCCACACCACACACACTTTGGTGAAACTGTAGAAAATCTAAAATTAAAATAATATCTAAAACAACCACAAATAAAAAAGTAGGTTCCCTGAAAAGGGACTGCTGCAAATCTTAAAAACAAATAGCTCACTGGAGACAAGAGAGGACAATGGAATATTATATTCAGTGTTCTGGGAGAAAATAACTGTCAATTTAAAATTTTTTCCCAGTTAAAGGCAAAAAATATTCATTCTTTTCCAAAACAAAATACAATTGTTTTATATTAACTATTAACAGGACTGTGGTTGAATCTGAGAACCAAGAAAATAATCTCAAAGCATTTGAATCCATTTGAAGCTCATAGTGAAATTTTATAGTTTTAAAATATCCCAGAGGAATATAAAATACAGATTTTTAAAGAACTAAAATGAGTTTACTACTCTTAAGTCCTTACTGAAAGAATTATTAAAAGATAGTCAGAAACAAAGATACATGGAAAGTAAAATATGCATGTTCAAAGTCTTGACAAAGATAATTTTTAAATGTGTGTAAAACATTATTAATTACAATACTTTTGAAAAAGTAAAAGATTGGCAATAACCCAAATGTCTGTCTATAGGAATTGGTTAAATAAGCTATGGTATAGTCATTCACTAGAATACTATGCAGTCATGAAAAGGAATGGTTATCATCCTAATATGTTGTTAAGAAGAGCTCACGATGATATTAAGTGAAAAATAAAATCAAGGTGAGGAAAAGTATCTATAATGGCTTTTGTTTTTTAAGGGGAAGGCTACAAATACATATTTACTGATTTTTTTAAAAAAAGAAAGGATAGATAATATTTTTAAATGGTTACTGTAGAAGAGGGAGAGAATTGAAAACAGGACAAGAATAGAAGTTGAACTCATATAACTAGTTTTATTGATTTTACCTTAGAAACTTATAAATATTTTATATACTTATAAGACAAAAATAAAGAAATAAAGCAATCACCAAGAATTAAAGGTCCTCTGTATAACAACTTAAAAGGGCTATTCCAAATAACTTGACCACACAGTAGTTTATATATACTTAGAGGGATATATACTAAGAATAGTCAAAAAACTAGGAAAAAATGTATGAGTTTTAGTAAACATATTGTTGATCGTAATGCTAATGTTAATATGAGACAGCTGCATAGCTTTAATAGGAGAATAAAATAAGTGATTATGCCAGTATTTATAAAAAAAAAAATCAACTGAGGTTTTGGGCATTGTTTATAAAGGAAACACACATTTAAAATAACTGAACTAAAAACCTTAGGCCTGAAAGTTCAAAACCTGAATAAGAAGATGTATATGAACTTATGGTGCATTCTATCTTTAAAAGTAACACATATGGTCAAAACCTAGTATTGAAAAGCTTTTTTTTTTTTTTAAAGATTTATTTATTTATTATTTATACAAGCACTGGGTACAGTCAGAAGTGCAGGAGGGTGAGAGAATTCACCAGAGCCAGAGCAGGGAGCAGAGCAGGTAGAAGGACCGAAGTACACTGCTGAGGGGAGCAGTGGACGGCAGGAGAGGTCTGCGTGCCATGTGGGACCCTACTCCGGTGGCCGGGGAGTGGCCAGGGAGCAGCCGGGGATCGAACCGGCGCTGCAGAGGCTGCGGGCAGCTTCGCAACCCAGCGCTCAACCGCTGCGCCACCGGGGAGGCCCTGAAAAGCTTTTAAAATAAGATAAATTTAATAGCAGTGAACACCGCTAGCACCTTGATTATGGTTTCTAAAGGTCATTTCCCACTAAAAGGAAGCAAGTCTTATTAGAGAAATGGTTGTTTCTAAGTATGGGGCAGAAAATGTAAAGATGAGCTTAGCACATTTTATCAAACCATACGGCAAGGAAACTAGGAATTTATAAGGACTATGACAAAGAATCTCAGGGGCCACACTGAAGTGATAACTACCAATCAAATTTGGACAATTTGAGCATGCAAATAATTCCAATGAATTTAATGTGTCAAATGTGTTGATGCATATCTAATTTATATTCACAATAAAAAAAATTTAAACCAGGCAACTCAACAAACTTCCTTGGAGAATGCTAGGGATCCAACAGATTTTTTATTTTATTTTTTAAATTATTATTATTATTTTTAAAGATTTATTTATTATGCATACAAGAGTTGGAGTACAGGCCAGAGGTGTGGAGGTGGGTGAGTGGATTCACCAGAGACAGGGTGGGGAACAGAACAGGCAGACTGACCGAAGTACACTGCTGAGGGGAGCAGCGGGAGAGTCAGGAGAGGTCTGCTGTGCCATGTGGGTTGCTCCCTGGCCAGCTGGGGATCGAACTCGTGCTGCAGAGGCTGCAGACAGCTTCACAGGCTGCATCTTAACCCTTCTGCCACCAGGAAAGCCCCCAACAGATTTTTTAAAAATCATAAATTAAGTGGGAAAAAAATCAAACATTCTTAACCTGCTATTTGAACTGTACCTTAGAGTAACCAAATGATTAATAAAGTTTCTTTTGATAAGCGTTCCAGCTGAAAACAAAAAAGAAGTGGTAGGATTAAGCTATTACACTTTTGTAGTCTCTCATGAATTTATGGGTCTGGTATGAGATCATCAGATGCCACTAACTAGATGCCTCCCAATGAATGAACTTACCACCACCTACTACTGTCTTGTCGAAGATAAATAAGTAATTTTTAAATGGACTCAAATTTGAACAAGACTTAAATCTAAAGACCAATTTACAGGAAAATCAGAGATAAGAGGGTGGGAAACTCTATGAGATAAATTATTTTTTTTCAACAAAAAAAGAAAAAAATTACAAGACAAAAATGGAGAATCTATAGATCAAAAGAAACTGAAGAGGTAAATTTTGCCTCAATAAATAAAAAGTAATCATACAAAGAAATTAAATATTAAACAAGTCAATACCAATATATAAATTTTACTTAGATTCAATTCAAACATCATAAAACAATCATACAACAAAGAAATGTGATCTTTGTCTAAATATTTGGTATCACTTTTTTAAAAACATTTATATGAAATAATGGTTTATACGTATGGTTTTAGAAAGCTATAGTAAATATTACAAATGAAAAATATGGTGGAATTTGTTTAAAAAATTTGCTTGGGAATGAAGGTAGAGTTGAAACTATATATAATAATGGATAGTGGGTAAATCAGGTTCATTATGCTTTTCTATCACCATTGTATTCATTTCAAGTTTTCCTAATAAGAAGTCTTTTTGTAAAGTCAAGTAAAAATTCAATGTTGACAGTCTGTCCCTACTCTAGCCAATGGCTGACCTCACTCCCTTGTCACTTCCTATCAAATGAAGAAGTGTCTATACCACTTGCCTTGATAAATCAATAGGTGATGGGAGCAGACATTTTGATTGACAACTTCTTTGTTGAATAAACTACAAAATTGCATATAGGGGAAAGTTATCTTGGAGCTCCAGCTGGGGAACTGACATCTATAAGTACTCTACATCAGAAGCCTGAACCCTGCCTCCTTCTAGGCATTGTTCTGGGAGAATGAATGATCCAGAACCATGAGCAATTCCCAGGCAATGGTCAAAAAAAGGAACACTCATGACCAAAATAGCCAGAATCCTCACTTACTGTATTATATATCCTTTTATATTAAATCTAGTACTTAGTCTCTTCCTGTGGGGGGAAAAAAATCAAATTTTATTGTTACTTTTCTCAAGTAGTCACATATTATTGAAAACTTTATCAGGAATGGAAATTGGAAGTTAGTCTTGTGGGTAGGAAGTTAGTCCCCTCAGACTAGCCTGGCTTGTATTTCCTCTCACTCACCTAGTACATCTACCACATGATATCTATTATTCAGGTTTAGGGATTGTAATATGTTTACATTTTAAGTATCTACCTTATAATGTGGGGAATTTAAGAAGTTAGAACCTGTAAAGTACTTAGAAAATGGTGCCTGGCACATGGCATGCACTCAACACAGATTTTTTTTCAAGTATGTAAAACATCCAGATGACTGGTTTGGGGTCTAAATAATGGAATGTTTTTGTACTCCTCTTTGTATTCTGTCATTTTGTTG
The DNA here is from genome assembly GCF_014898055.3 of Talpa occidentalis. Lineage (NCBI taxonomy): Eukaryota > Metazoa > Chordata > Mammalia > Eulipotyphla > Talpidae > Talpa > Talpa occidentalis. The sequence goes on from NW_023604295.1 coordinate 99,813,212, forward strand.
TTGTTCTATAATTTTTAGAGGAACCTGAATTTGAAAAAGTTTCTAGATCTAAACATTAATTACCAGGAAAATCAGTGAACAGAAGATGGAAAGCCTTATGAGACAGATGACCCCTTTCTTCGACAGAAAAGTAAAAAATTAACAAGAAAAAACGGAGTGGTTCTCAGCTGTTGAATATCTACCCCTCCCCCATAGGGGACATTCCACATCTCTGAAGGTGCTTTCTTATTGGCATGACAGAGGAAAGCAGTGCTGGGGTCACCTAGTGGAGAGTGTCCAGGATGCTCCTAAACATTCAACAACCCCCACAGGCAGCCCCCACAACAAATATCTAGTTCAAAGCGCCAAGATTGAGAAATCCCATTTTTTCCCCCACTTCAGAAAACACATGCTGGGCCTCCTGGGGGGCGCAGTGGTTGAGCTGGCTGCTCCCCGGCCACTGGGCAAGGGTCCCACCTGGTGCACAGACCTCTCCTGCCGCCCGCTGCTCCCCTCAGCAGTGTACTTCGTCCATCTGCCTGCTCTGCTCCCCGCTCTGGCTCTGGTGAATTCTCTCACCCTCCCGCGCTTCTGACTGTACCCAGTGTTTGTATAAATAAACAAATCTTTAAAAAAAAAGAAGAAAGCACATGCTGCAGAAGTAAACACGTTTTCAAGTTAATTTTATGAATTGCTTACTTTTTTTTTGCTCTGCCAATGAAAATATAACAGATCCATTTTAAATAATCTACAGTAAATATCTATATAAGCATATTTTATTTTAAAAAATCAATAGTAAAAATATGGTACAGAAGAATGTTTAAGATGAGTTTTTGTTGCAATTTGGATTCGATGTAAATAGATTCAACCTGTTATTTAGGAGTTGTATAATCTTAGACTAGCAGCTTAGTTGAGACTTTGTTCTCTACTTTTTAAATCAGATGAACTAATCCTAACTTACAGAATTATAGTGAGCATTAAATAAGATACCAGTGTAAACTACTCAATACCATGCAAGGAGTAAATGCTCAACAAGTATTATTTTATCAACAGAACTCTAAATGCTGGTTAAATAAAGGAAATAACATGCCATAGTTTTCAAAAATAATTTTCATATGCTTCACACTACTAAACCACATACTTAGAAATGGTTAAGATAGTACATTTTATGTTGTATTTTTTAATCATGATTTTAAAAAGAAATAGTTTGCATTGTATTCACAAAAAGTATAGTATTATAAAGTAATGAGGAAAATGTATAATGGTATACAAGAAAACAACACCTCTTTGCCAAATAAAAATGCATTTCATATTATCAATAGGTTCTTGGAAAATGAGACTTTAAGCAAAATAACATATAATGAAATCAGATTCTGCAATGACATCATTTTATTCAAAGCTGGCCTCAGTTCTTTTTTTTTTAATTAAAGAAATGACCATAAATCAAGAAACATTATTGGAGGAATTGCTATGTATCAGTAGACACATAAAGTCCTGCTGTGGACTGAATTGTCCATTGTCTTTACAAAATTCACATTCTGAAGATTCAATGTGACTGTATTTGGAGATAAGCCCTGTGAAGAAGTCATAAAATCTAAAAGAGATAATAAGGGTGAAGCCCTCATAAATAGATGAAGGGACACTAAAACTATCTCTCTTTGCCATGTAAGGACAAGGTGGCCACCCAAAAGCCAAGGAAAGAATCCTTACCAGGATCCAAAATGGCCAGCACTTTGATCTTGGAATTCCCAGACCCCATGTTTGAAAAATAAATTTTCAAACAAATTTCTGTTGTTTAAGCCACTCAACCTGTGGAATTTTATTATCGCATCCTTAACAGACTAGAGCAATTCCTATTAAATGTAGTTCATGAGAAAGAAATTTGAAAGGAAAATTGAGATGACATGGAGAAAGCATGAGAGTCTGTGGGAAGAAGAGATGGAGGAAGGTGAGATTATGAGGAAAAGAAATTGGAGAAGCCAAGATAAAGAACAGAAACAGAAGTGACAGTCATTAGGAATACTGAAGGGAAAATATTGAATTGAAAGGGGAGAAAGACTCCTATAAGAAAAATGTTGTAAAGAAAGAAATAAAAATGTTCTTGAAAAAGATAACCCCTCCTCCTGCCCAAGTATTATACAGCATAGCAAATTTAGAAGAGGGGAGGGGGGAACTTGAAAAAGTTATCACAGTATTAAAAGGAAAACCAAGGTGGGAAAGCACTAAGTATAGAGTAGGGAAGGAGGAACACAAATGCTGTACTGATTGGAGAAGCCACATTTTTTAATTATTGGAACAGCTTCTATTACGGCTGGAAATCTTCCAAGTATAGATCACATACTTATTATTCTCTGGAGGCTCTTTTTTTTCATTTTGTGTTTCATTTTGTGTTTACTATTATTACCTTATCTTCACGGGTAAGTTTGAAAATTCACCATCTGGCCAAAACCTGATTGAACAACTGGAGATACATTTACCAATTCAGTTCAGCTTCTCCCTCTTCTGTCAACTCCCTTTACAGCTGGCCTAAAACACATGTGCGCGCGCACGCGCGCGCGCACACACACACACACACACACACACACACAGTCACTCACAGCTGCTTATGAATAAAATGAGCAAGTTGTACCATACAAGGAAACGGAAGCAGTAGGTTAGAGCAATTTTCTTGAAATAGAAACATTTCGCTTCTAGTATGAATATTGCCATGTAGGTGGGCATTTCTTCGTTATTTCCTGGAACTTACACAAAGCCAAAAGGAAATAATACAACAAAGCCTGAAAGCCCTGTTTTCTTACATAAAAGAAGGATATATTCTGTAGTCTTCAAAAATTATCTAAATGCTCCCTAAAACAAAAGTCTCAGGAAAAAATAAGTGAAGAAACATAGAAAGTAGTAAGAAGACTTATGGACAGCAAATCTGGAAAATGCCATCAAAAGTACACTTTCTAGAGGAGAGGGACTTTACCTGAAGAATAATATCTACGCTTTGCAAAAAAAAAAAAATAAAGGGAGTATAGAAACTAGGGTGAGTAAGGTAGAGGCCAAAGTGAACCTCAATCCAATTTGTTTTAGAGATGTACAACAATTCACACAAACAAGTCATATTTTCAGGGAACACTGTCTCTGTGGCAAGCAGAAAAGGAGAGATGATGATGAGCTGGGATTCTAGCCCACCCCGCCCCGCGCACATCCTCCCTCCTAGAATATAGCTGGTCCTGGAAAATGCGACTCATTCAATGGTGATGAATAAAAAGAGAGTTGATTATACTAACAAGGATATTGGAAGGTGAAATATGGGAAAAAGAAGCAAAATTTAACAATACACAACTGGCTCTTGAGAAAAAAGTGTTCACCATATCAGAAGAAAATGGATATTTCAATTTTCAATGCCATGTAATAGATTACCCAAAAGTGAGTGGTTTAAAACAACAGCAATTTATTATATTTCATACTTTTATGGGCCCAGGATTCAGGCAGCATTCAGCAAGGTGATTCTGCTGCTCCACATGTTTTCAACTAGGGCCACATGGTAGTTTTCATCTGGTGGTCCTCTGGTAGAAAGGTACAAGAAGACTTCATATTCACATGCAGCTCCTTGTCAGTGCTCAGCTCAGGTGGAATACTTTTTCCACACCAGGTAGTTTCCACATAACTAGTCTCCGCATATCTTTCCCAGTGGTTTTGGCCTTTAAACCTGGTAGCTCAAGGCTCCAACAGAAGAATTAAAAGAGGCCAGTTCTTAAGGATAGTTACTAAAAGTAACACAGTTTCACTTCTGTCATCTTCTATTTATCAAAGTAGTCACAGAACTTAGCCAGATGTAAGGCAAGGGATCATGTAGGCCATCTCTGAATGAGAAGAGAATCAGAGAATTTGCAGTCTTTTAATTCATCACTGTGAAAAAGTATTTCACCTTAAATTGCAAATAAATGAATAGATAGCCTCTGAAGAAATAATTAAGAATCAGGGGGGAAATAACAGATAAGATAACAGGAGACTATAAAAGGTAAGCTAGAGGAACCCAAAAATAGAAGAAAAAAAAAAAATCCAAACCATCAAGAAGTACAAAATGAAATCACAAAGATTAGAATTTGTAGGAACACTGTAAGGCAATGCTTCTTGTGCCTTAAATAAATTAAACTTAGTGTAGGGTAAATTGTTTTTCAGGCTTTTCTGCCCTCCCACCATTAGGATTGCCCTGCCTGATGGGCACCTGCAGTTGTTATATTGTTGCAATCTGTCTTATTTACTTCTGTGGGCCATGGGAGGAGTATTGAGATAGTCACCAAGAGAAGCAGAAGCAGGAGAGAAGCAGGAAAGAGGCAGGAGAGAGAGAAGGGGAGAAAGAAGCCAGAGAAGCCCACAGTGAAGATTTGCTGGGGGCTTGGAAGCCTAGCGGCCTCCTGGCCCCCAGGCACCCCTGTGTGCCATGTACCTGGTTGCTGCCATGCGTGTAAAGCTCAATAAAAGCCTGAGAAACCCAATGAGGGCTCCAAGACTCTCCATTACTCCATCTGCCGGATCAGAAAACCTGCACTGTGCCTATCCTGCCACTACACTTAGCTAGAAATTTCAAGACACAGATTACACTACAATAGATCGGGGGTTGGGGCTGGGACACGGCATTTCCAACAAGCTACCAGCTGATGGTCATATTTGAAAGATTTATTTATTTATTTATACTAGCACTGGGTACAGTCAGAAGCGCGGGAAGGCGAGAGATATCACTAAGTCAGAGCGAGGAACAGAACAGGCAGACTGACAAAGTACACTGCTGAGGGGAGCAGTGGGCAGCAGGAGAGATCTGCGCCATGTGGGACCCTCACCTGGTGGCCGGGGATTGAACCAGTGCTGCAGAGGCTGCGGGTAGCTTCGCAACCCAGCGCTCAACTGCTGCACCACGGGGGAGGTCCCTGATGGTCATATTTGGAGGATACTTTGGAGTAGGAAGTCCTTGGGGATATAGAGAAGAAAAGAGTAAGAAACCAAATTACATAAAAATGGAAGGGGGATTTTTAAAATTTAGAGATAAAATGATTCTAACCAGGAGGCACTCCTGAAACAAAGTAAGTCAAGAAGATTGAAAGCAAAAGAACAGTTAAAGGTGTACTGGGAAAATGCAAACAAAGAAAAGAACATGGGACTTGATCTTATTATCAGACAAGGCAGAGTAAAGACTCAAACATACTAAAAGAGCACTTTATAATGTGAAAGTTTGCAATTCAATGAAGATAAGACATCTATTCTCTATCTCAGCAGTAATATTCATAAACATTTAGAAATATACTAGTAGTAGAATATTTTAATTCAGTATTCTCAGTTTACACATTAAGAAGATATAGGAAAAAATCAAAGATATAATTAACATAACTAATAAGGCAGATATATTTGATCTATATCAAATTCCAAACTCCAAACCTCAAAGTAATTGCAACTTATTTTTAAATATTCATGGAAATACTCATATATTAATATGTATTCAGTCACAAAGAAAACTTCAAAAACAAGAATTTTTAGAAACATTTTTTCAGAACCTATAATAAATAAGTCAACAGGTACAAAAGAAAATTGACAGCCTTTAATACATAATTTAAATGCTGAAAAATAATGGATTGAGACTATCAATCAAACTGTGATTAAAAACAATATAAATCAAAGGAAAAAGAGTAAGCAGTTAAAGATAAAAGAAGAAATTAATGAGTTTGAAAACAATTGAAGTGGGACTAATAAGTACAAAATCTAATTTTCAACAAAAAAAAGTAATTCAATAATTAGCAGACCTAATCAAGATAGAAACTACAACTGTAGAAACAAGTCTTTAATCCATTTTAAAATTAATTTTTGTGTATGGCTTCATGTGACCGTCCAGTTTTCCCAGCACCACTTGTTGAAAAGACTGTGGTTAGCAATATGTGCCTCACATTGTTTCTGTTTCCCCTCTGGTTCAATGAGCAGCCCCATGTCTGTGTCCCCCAGCATGGACCAGAGACTCCAGGTGTTTCTTTTCACTCACTTCCTGTTCAGTGAAATATGACTCTCTGTTTCTTCTGTGCAGTCTGTATGGGTTCCTGATATCCAAGGGGTGTTCTGTTTTCTTCTCAAGCCATGAGAATCTCCAGGTGCACTGTCTCTGTGGTTTACTGTTAGATGTTTCCCTGATAGTGACGTAAGAAACCTATTCTGTCACCATCTTGGTGAGACCTGCGTAATTTCTTCACCTAGCCCCCATGAGAATGGTCCATATCAAAAGGATTGGAAACAACAAATGTTAGCAAGGACATGGAGAAAAAGGAATGCTTGTGCACTTTTGGTGGGAATGTAGACTGGTCCAGCCTTACGGAAAACAATAAAGAAATTTCTCAAACTATTCAGCAAAGATCTACCATGCATCATATAAACTAGCAATTGCATTCCCAGGTATCTAAAGAATTTTTAAAAACCACATATCTGAAGAAATATATGTACTCCTATACTCATGGCAACACTATTTGCAATAATCAAATTGTGGAAACAACTTATGTACCCAAAGACACATGAATGGATTAAGAAGATGTGGCATATATGCACAATAATAGAACTCAGCTGTTAAAAAAAAAGGTGAAATTCCGACATTTGCAACAACAGGGATGGAAGTAGAGAGGGTAATGCTAAGCAAAATACTGGATGTGGAATATAAAGAAACAAAAAAAAAAAGGAGCAGGCAAAATGAAACCAAAACAAATCCTAGAACTCTAACAGCAGAACTGAGTCTACCAGAGTGGGAGGGTAGGGAGATGAAGAGCAGAGAGTATCACTGTACTATGTTGCAGGACTTATGGGTGCTTTGGTAGCAGGTGTAGTGATGTAACATACATCTGAAATGATGTGAATCTATACACTTTAATCATATACAGTGTTGTAAGCCAACATTACCTCAATAAAAACAATACAATTTTTAAAATGAATTTTTCTGCTGAAAAAAAAAAATCATAAAGTAGGAACAAATAGTAAAACAAAGGGAATTGAAAGATACTTTAAAAAATACTCCATCTTTGCGCGCAGACCTCTCCTGCCACCCGCTGCTCCCCTCAGCAGTGTGCTTCGGTCCTTCTGCCTGCTCTGCTCCCCGCTCTGGCTCTGGTGAATTCTCTCACCCTCCCGCGCTTCTGACTGTACCCAGTGCTTGTATAAATAAATAAATAAATCTTTTTTAAATAAATAAATAAATAAATAAATAAATAAATAAATAAAAAATACTCCATCTTTTAAAAATGAATTAGAAAATCTCACTGCATAAGTTGCTGCTTTTTATTAGAAAATATAATTTACTAACTGCCCTCCATAAAAGAAAAAGTAAAATTTGGCAAAGCACTTCCTACTCAACTCTCAAAGCCACTTCACACACAGCAAAATACCAAGCCCAGCAGCTTCCAATCAAGTTTTAAAGAAGAAATCCATATTAACATCAATTTAAATAATTTTAAATCACAGGAAAATTTCTAAATTATTTTTGTAATTTGAGTATAACATTGGTGCAAAACATGTCAATGATTTCCCACATACAAAATAAAGGTCGTGTCAGTCTCAGTTTTTTTATCGATGCAAAAAATAAAAATCTGCAGTACAATCTTAATACATATGGTAATGAAAGAATACTACTTTGATGGCCAGTGAATTTAATTCAAGAAATGCAAAGATAGTTTAATATTAGGAAATCTACTCATTCATTATTATATTAATATAAAGGTAATGGAATAACCCATTATATTAAGAGTTCTATGGAGAAAAATCACATGCTCATCTCAGTCAACCAAATTTAGGGATTTTTTTTTATTAAAAGCCTCAATAAAATTAAGATTTGTGGATAACCTCTTACGTTAAAATATGTCTATTTCAGTTTAATGGTTAGCGTCATGCTTAAAGGGAAAAGACACTAAGGTATTCATTTATAATACAATGGACATAAAATCACTGGGAAAACTTGAAACAATACTGATATTCCTGGGTCCTGCCTTCCAGAGACTGATTATTCGGTTTGGCATGAGAGCTGGACATTGCATTTTGAAAAATTTCCAAGTAATTCTAATGCACAAACAAGGCTGACAACAATACTAAAGACATCACCTTTGTGTTCAGGAACAAACAGGGGTACTCAATACTAGCACCATTATTTAGTGTTGTTGTTTTTTTATTAGCAAGACCACTATTTAATATTATACTCAAGGTACAATTGTATAAACAGTTACGCAATGGAGGTAAATGCAATTCTGTAGGAGAGCTTAAGCATATCGTCATTTTAAATTATGATGGTGGGTAGTTAATCCAAGAATTTGGGCTTAGATTAAAATTCTACTGCAAGCAATAAGAATTCCATAAAATAGTAGAATACCAAATAATATAGTTTTAAGTAAAATAAAATAAATAAAATAGTTTTACAGAACACAATAGCTGTTACAAGATATAAAAAACAAACTAACAGTAACAACAAAATAAAGCACTGGAAGTTGTACTAATATTATGAAAAACATGTACAGTCTTAATAAATAACCTATTTAATATAGTGCAAATATAAACAGACTAATGAATGGAACTGAAGAGAAACTCCAGAAACAGAACCTAGTACACACAGAAATTCAGGATACAATAAAGATGATCCTTCAGTAGAAGATAAGATGGGTTATTCAATAGATGATATTTGACTCACTGGGTAGTTGTATGGAGAAAAATATCATTTTATTTACAACTCAAATTGTGTATATGATAAATACCAAATGTTCAAATATTTAAATGCAAAAAGTGAAATCATAAGAGACCAGAAAGTACAGAGAATTTCTTTATTGTCTTGAAGTAAAAATCAAAAAATCAATAAAAACCATTAAAGACTTGAAAGTTAAAAAACATTAAAAAGGGTGATAGAATTTGCTACATAAAATAAAAACTTCATTTGAAAAAATTATAAAGAAAACTATTGTACAAAAATATATGTAATAAAAACTAACTTATGAATATAAAAGTTCTGATAAAGATCAGTGAGAAAAAGACCATTAAAATAGAAATGAGCAAAGAACAGATAGTCCCCACTAAAAGGAATTCAAATGACTCTTAACTGTATGGGGGTAAAAAAAATCTCCTAATCTTATTTACAATAAGAAATACATAAATGAAAATTACACTGAGAACTCTGATCTAGAGGAAAAAAAATTATCAAGATATAAAGGTAGACTTGGAAAGATTCTAGAAGTATATATAGGTTAATTTTAAAAACTTAAATGTTCATACTTGTGTAAAGTTTTTATTTTCATATCTAATTCCACTTTCTTTTCTTGAATGAAAGTTCCTCTTTGGGGTGATTATGAAACAACCAGAAAAAAAAAAAAAAAGAGGAATAGATAAAAAATAAAGAGAAGGAAATCTCAATATTAACATTATTGTGTTAATGTTAATGGAAAATAAATTAAAAAGGAACTATTGAAATGTTTGTATGTATATGGTTAGAATTCAGGAGTATGGTTTATACAGTAAAGAAGCCAGTATGTATTGAAAAGATACTACCTAGGGTTAAATGGTCACCAGGGAGTCACAGAAGAAAGATGTTCAGTTGGCCTGGGAGGAAGCAACCCATTAGGTCAGCAGGGGGCATCAGTCTGGGACAGCTTTGGCTGCCACCTCTAGGGAGAGAAAATTTCATTTCAGGAGTGCAAGAGGGAATTTCAGGCAAATGTTAACTGTTACTACATTTCTTCTAAAGTCAGAGTCCAGTTCTTCAAAGGTCTCTCCACTGACACTACCAACATCACGTTACTTAAAATACATATTACATTTCTTTAATAATAGAACTTAACATGTGGATAAATAGTATTCTACATGAGAAAAGAGAAAATCTCACCAGTCCAAACAAATCAGTTTGATTTTAATTGCATTGCCTCACACAGTGCTGACAGGGAAAAAGGCAGAACAGTGCTGTCAAATTATGCCAGGAACTGCCTGATTTCTGTCATAAAAGACAGATTATTTTTAAAATGTGCAATTCAATTATTCAAAGTTCAACATACCTACCATAGCACTCAATAAATGTTGGTCAACAATCACGATTTTCTGTGGTTTGGAATTTGGTGCTGTCTTAAAATAAACCCTTTAAAGTGTACGGGATTTTTGTTTCATTGTCATCTTTTGCCTCTTTATTTACTTTTATTTTAATCACAATCTCTTGATTGTAAGCTGGGGTTATTTTGCAGGGTTTTTTCAAGTGCCACTAACCATTAAAGAATATTGCATTTTTATTTATTTTCCTAAGTCACTATTTCTCATATATTTCCTCAATTGAAGTGATTGACAAAGTCTCCATACACAGATCATTTTATGAGGATTTTAAAGAAAATACAGGTGGTTTTAGCAACACACAATAATTACAGACCTGCATTTATCCTACAATATGTTAATGGGCAAGTGATTAAGTTGTAGATATCCTAGGAGTCCTCAATATTATTTATATACGACTACATGAATTACAACTTTAGCTATTCCTCTTTCAGCATAATGTTTCTCTGTGCATGGTTCTTATATAAGTGAAGCACACTCGGCCATTTCATACTATATGCATCTTCTAGATTTATATCTTGTCACTCTACAATTAGGTTGCAGTAAAATTGGTGTTATATTTGCAGTGTCTAAATGATGCCACATACTTTAACTGAACCAGAGATATAAATTACTTTGAACCAGCTTAAAACAGAGCCTAGCAGAGGAAAGGGAAGAATAGGATTATCTGTGAAATTCTTCACATGCTATCTCTGACCTTTCCTATGTCAACATTTTGCAGGTACTTTCTCTGATTCCTAAAAGATAAGTGAGTCCATGAAAACAGAGCTGATGGTTTGAGGTATATCACAGTAATAGAGAAAAATTTGAAATTTATTCCAAGGGTATTATTTAAGCATTAATCATTTTCTGGATGAGATAATATTAAAATACATTATAAATAGGTACTTTGTAACATCTAAAGTATTTGAGATTTATAAGCATTATCTGAAATTCTTGGAATACTGACAGATAAACAACTGACAGGTGGGAAATTGAGACTCAGGTAATTACATAATCTCCCCTCATCCCACCCTCCCACCCCCCACACACACCCTGGTGACACTGCTCTAAGGAGAAGGAGGAATCTAGACATATCCTGTTCCAGAGCTAGAGATGTTGCTATGCAAACCATGTAGCTTGAGCCTGGACAGCTAACGCTATTGAGATTCAGTTCAAATTTTGTGAAGAGGCTTCCATTTCCTTGGGAAACAGCTTTGATATTCTTTAACTCCCATTAACCCTCCCAGGATCACCATTACTAGAATTTAGTCCTCTTTATTTCACTTACAGATGGTGACATTGTAAGAAAACCAGGGCCATAAGTCTGTGGTGTAATTTAATCCTATTAATTTGGACAAATTAGTCACCCCCTCAGAGCCTCATTTGCAAAGTTTGGATAAAAGCAAAGTGATCCAGGAGATTAGATGAAATTCCATTGTGGATTGCAATATGTCTTCAACAATGGCTGCCAGTTTCCCTTCATTTCTACTACAGTTGTCTTGCTGGTTTATTGGGCTCTAGCTTATCTTCTGCCTCTAGTTTCCGCTCAACTTGCACCATGCAATTAGGATCTGTAATACTGTAGAAAGATCCCTTGACCAGGAGTTGTCAAGGAATGGTACCTTCATCAAGTTATAGAACACATTACTTTACTTCTCTGTCCACCAGGTTTAGAAACTCTTCTACAGGAAATAAATTTCTAAAGCTTCCTGGCACTTTCAGCAACCAGAAAACCAAAAGAATCGGGGGTGAAGCAGGCTGAGGGCTGTGGCAGAGTTCAGTGGGAGTAGAGATGCAGAAAGATGCAGTTTCCTCCACCACTCAGAACTGACAAGATTGCAAGAGGCAGATTATCTAAACCAACTGGAAAACACAAACTGATAAAAGGGGCATTTATTGACTCATAAACAAATGGTTAAAACATGGTTTCTCTCTCCCAAGTTAGACAGGTAATTCCCCATTGGTGCAAAGTAACCACAGCAGTTATATTTATACCCTTTCAATTCAGTGGAAGTAAAGCACCTATTTCTGCCCTAGCATTCTCATATATCTCACTATATTAGAACATGTTATATGTTGTAATGAGATTAAGGCTCTGATCAGGTCACATGTTCATCCTTAACTAACTGCTATGGGATGCACTCATTGGTTTAGGTATAGATCTCATCCTTGTCTCTGCTACCCATCTTTGTAGTATGGCAACATTATGTGCGCATTATCTTGGATCTAGATTATATCTTCTGCCTTGGAAATAGGAGAGAGCCTCATTCAGACCTGGGAGGCAGGGATTTCCATCCCAAATTAAAGTAAACAAATGTTACTCACAGTACTATCTGCAAGTTAAAAGTTGGAAGGGACTTTGTCTTACCTGGTCAACTCCTTTATTAAACCCAAAAGCCCTTTATATAAGAGGACCATCCACAAAGAAAATGGACCGTGCAGAGCTGGCCTGAGGTAGATGAGGGCTTATGAATTGAAGGACCTGAAAAAAGGTCAATGTGCCAGAGCAGGGTTAGAGAGTAGAGAATGGCTTGAAATAATGTTGGGGAGATAAGAATAGAAAGACTAGGAAAAAGCTTATAGATTATTTAGATTATTAAGGAGTCCTGCTTTTAACTACAATGGAAAGTCATCAGGGAATAAAAACTTTCATCCAGAATGGTATTTTTTTAAAAAAAATACTTTTATAAAATTAAATTAAAGCAGAAAAGAGATATTCCTTTCATTCAAAGTTACATTTATTAATCTATTTCACGGCTGTTTTCCTGATGTGACTCTAAGCACATGACTTTTCTTAGGACAAGAGAATATTTAATTCTTAAATTCATTCATATTCACTTCTGAAAATGCTTTCTTAACTAACAAACATGGAGATACTTGTATATGTCAATATATAATGCTCATGAATTATTTTCATTTACTATATTTGAGTCCAGACATTATACTACCTAATCTAAAACAAAGTAAATTTAATCTGGAGGGAAAATCCTTCCTATGACATCCCTCCCTATAACTTCCACACCAGAGAAAGCACCCCGAAGAGTTGGTGTCCAGCTGGTGTCCACCATGTGGTGGACATTCACTTGAATGGGGATTTGACATCCCAAGACAGTTCTAGTCCCCAAAACCTACAATGGCCTTCTGGGGGACCATTGGCAGGGATCTGCCTGTAGTAGGCAGGTCTGTGCAGCCCAGACACTGAGAGACATCAAACAAAGAAAAAAAGAGCCCTTTCTCACCAACTATTACAGGTTGGTAGAGCCTCAGGGTATTGAAAATGAGCCAGCACTAATGGCTTTGCTTATCAGAAACAGTGACCAAGATAAGATCTTAATTTTCTCTTCCCTAAACTTTGCAGTATTATATCATATATTCATGGACTAATAATTTCATAGAATCATAGAACCATGGAAATCTAGGGCTTAAAATGACCCCTCCTTTACCTAATGAAGAAGTTAGGGGCAGAGATCCTTGATGAGGATTACATAGAAAGTTGAATCATTGGTTAAAGTTCTAATGCCCCCCCAAAAGAAATTAAAGTTTAATTCTATATTCCTTCTTTCCTGGGATAAGAAATCTGTATTTATTCATGTATTTGCATGGTGGTTTTATAGTCATAATCTCATGTATCATTACAACTTTAAAACAATAATATAACAATCCAGAACAACTTGAAGTTAATTTCTCAAATTGGGACTCCCTGAACCATTTAAGTAGCAAACTTGAACCCCAAATGTATGTCAAAATTTGATGGCTAAAGAAAGTTACTTGCTTGCTTATAGTTAAGGATGCTTAGGGAAACCTTTTCCCACATGGAGCTTAGGTTAAAATTAACAAATTTCCTCGTTGTCACCCTTAGATACAGAAAGATTCCTTTTTTCAAATCTTCCCTTTGACCAAGCATGTGGCATTTTGAGGACCCCACTGCTTTGCAAGTTTCCCAGCCATTAGCCCCACCCGACATAGACACAGAGTTATTCCCACACAGAGCCCATGGACTTCTCTGGTTTCTATTTTCTTCTAAATTTTTGGCCTATGCAATTTTCTTCTAACCTTCTTTTCTTTTACCTTACTTTAATCTCAAGTGTGTATTTGAAAGGCTGTTTATTATGGTTAATTGAATAAGTTTAGGTATTCATATTGGAAGAATTTATCAGAATTTCAAGTCAGCCCACAGAGAATATCTATTTTCACTCTCCTTATTTTAAAAAAGCAATTATAATCAGAATCTACTGGCCTACTTTATAATTGATTAGGTCTTTTGCTTTTTGGAAGGAAAAGTGGACTCAAAGAAGTCATGACTGAGTTCCCCAAGGCCCGAGGTCATTTGGATTTAGGAAAGTTGAAGGGCCCTTGAGATTGTGGGATAGGCTTTTTTTAAGATCACAGGGAAAAAGGTCTTTTACTGGTTCCTAAGAAATGAAACTTCATAAATCTTAGTGGAGTATGTGCCCTGCCCCTCCACCCAGTCCACAGACATGAGCTTATATTAGATATCTATTGCTGTGTTATTAAGCTCCTCAAAAACTGATAGTTGTAAACAATCATTCATTTGCTCACATTTCTGTGGTCACAATTTGATTCAGTGGAGCAGTTGTGCTGGTCTTCCCTGGAGCCACTCAGGTGACCCCTGTCTTTGGGCAACTGACTCAGGCTAGGTTCTGCACTGCCAGGCAGTGACTGGCAGGTGGCGCTGGTTGTCAGATGGGACTCTGAGAGTGCAAGTGTGAGTAGTAGACTGCTGACGGAGGTCTCCGTGAACTAAGTAGAGTTTTTCACATGCAGGTGGGTTTTCCATAAACAATAGGAGAGAGGGGTAAGTTCCATTGGCTAAGTGCTTTTTTTAAGAAAAAATTTTATATAAGAATTGAGGTACAGGCCAGATGCACGGGAGGGTGAGAAGATTCACCAGAGTCAGAGAGGGAAACAGAACAGGCAGACTGATGAAATACACTGCTGAGGGGAGCAGCAGGCAAGATAGGCGAGGTTTGCTGCGCCATGTGGGACCCTCCCCGGTTGGCGGGATGGAACCGGCGCTGCAGAGGCTGCGGACAGCTTCATAGCGTGGCACTCAACCGCCTGCGCCACCAGGGGAGGCCCTGGCTGAGTGCTTTTTAAGGCTCTGCTTGCATGTATTTTCTAATGTCCCACTGACCAAAGCAATTCACCCAACTAAGCCCAGAGTCAATCAGATAGGGACTTGACAGATACAAGTTGGTGTGGCTCACCATTACTGTAACGCTCAACCTCAGGGCCGAGAGCTAATGAAGGCATAATAAAGAACTTTGCTCTGTAAAAGAATCAAGGGCTTGGGATCAGACTCTCTGAAGTGAAGTCCTGGCTCCATTTTTGTGTGGCCTTAAAGATAAATGGCTTATTTCTCAGAGTTTCATCACAGGGAAAATTAATAACCATATAATGATAATATAGGATTATTTTAAATAATTAATATAATTTTTAATGTTGTTAAATTTAAACTATATAAAATGTATATAAAGATATTAATAGATTACATTTACTTTTCTCTGCCCAAACTTTTCTCTGCTTTAGTTGGCGTCATCCAAAAAAAAATTTTTTTTGTCTTACCCTGACGCTGCTTAAGATTTCAGCTCACTGCTTCTCTCCTCTTTGCACACTCTCTCTCCATTGCAAGAGTTGTTGCAGTTTTGAGAAGTAGCTAAATCTTATATAAGGTTAGTTCAGCCATACTTTTACAATACTAGCCCAGTGTCCACAGGGGCTAACCAAGAATGGGTACACAGATATCTCAGATTTCAAGTCATATGTTTCTTGAAAAATTTCATTAATAAGGGCATTTTGACTTAAAAATCATTTATGTCCACTGTAATAATAAATCAACACAGAACACTTAGAGATGGAACTATTGGCTCTTCTTCCACTGTTCAGCCCTTTCTTCTCATTCTACACCATCTTCCTAAGTGGGGTTTCAGACTTCATGTCAACTACACACATTGATGACTCACAAGGTTGCACATCCTGCCCTGCCCTCACCCATTGAGACTCACTGACTGATGCTCAGTGCCACTTAGATGTCCTAGAACTGACTTTCTCAATTTTCAGCACTCACTAGAATCATCTGCAGGATATGTTAAAACCCTGATTACTGGCCCACCTCCACAGCTTATGATTGAGTAGATTTTGGGTGGGGACACAAGAATTTGAATTTCTACTACATTCCCAGGTGATGCCATTGTTGGTCTGAGGGCCACACATTGGAACCACTGGCCCAGAAGCACATCAGTTCAACTTGTCCAAAAGCCAACCATCCCTCTTCCAGGACCTTTCTCCTCCTGAATTTCAGGTAACTGGCGTGGAGTTGAACTAATTGGTCAAACTAGAAACAGTTTGGAATTAAGGTTGCTGCACAGTTGTACTATAGAATCAAGTCATTCTGGTTACTATTTTTCCTTTCTGTTTTCCCAAATCTTTCAGTCCTCATCCATTTCATTACCTACTAAACAGAGCTGCCTGGTGATATCCTTCCATACCATTTGCCTTAGAGTATTTTGTGTCCTCTTTTCCCCAGGGTTATCGCGGAGGATTAGGTGTCTTTGTCATTCCCTGCGTGGCCTATTTCAAGGTGAAGGTCACACTAGGGATCCAGTTTCTCCTGTCATTCCTAAAAATGGTATGCCATCTTCTACCATTTTGCAAGAGTTGTTACTGTGTCGAGAAGGGCCTATGATTTGTATAAGTCTGGTTCAGACTTATTTTGCAAAACCTCCCTAGGTTATCTTAATGTTCACAGAGGCTAAGCAAGAAAAATATACAATTCCTCTGACTTCAAGGCAGATTGTTCTTAAGATTTGTAATACCCTAAGGGCTCCAGCTATAGAAATGGGAGTCCTGGGTGTCTCTCAACTGAGCTGTTTTACCATTTTCTCCTTAACTACCCTCCCTATTTCTACTCTGCCCCCTACAATCTATTGTCTACAGTGTATGAAAAAGTGTTACATCTAAAACCCAGGTCAGGTTATATCACTCCCTTACTTTAGAATTTATAAAGCCATCCATTGCTTATAGAAGGGCAGAACAACTAGCTTGTCATTGTTGAATAGAAGGAAATTGCAGCCAGGGCATGAAGGCCTATTAATGAATCCAAGGAATTCTGGCCTTTATTCTGTATGTAATAGGAGGCCGTGGTTATAACACAGAATTAACACTTAAGATTTGTTGTTACTGTTTTCATTTTTTTTTTCTGATATTAGTATAAAAGGTAGACTTGAGATGGAAAGATGAGTAGAAGACAAAAAATAGGGAAACTAGTTAGGAAGTTCTTTTGACAGTGAAAGCAAGAGATGAGGAGGAGGAGCTAAATAATATCCAATCTTCTAGAAATGTTGTTTTGGTTTTGCGGTAGTGGTGGGGGTCATGATGAAATTTATGATCCAGGTTAGCGATTTTGAACTATATAAATCTAGCTGGTCTTGTTGTTGGGATGATGGAGATGGGATAGCCTGGGTGTTCTCTGTACTTTTGACTGAGATGAGATCATTCAATGTTTCTAACTATATTAACATTTCATAAGCTGTTGGAAAAGCTTGGGCCATGAGCTGAAGCTGAGCTTCCTAAGTCCCCCAACATCCAGGATTAAATCAAATGCATCGCAGTGATCAGCATGGCCTTTGGGCTTGTCACACATAACAGCATTTCCTACCTCTCTGTCCCGAGAATTAGATCTTCCCCAAGGAGGTAATCATATGCATTTAAACTGGTATGATAAATTCTTTCTTATTTGGTTTTCAAAATTAAGAGAACTGAGTAAGGCAGTATTTCCAGATTGTGTGAGGAAAAGTGATAATGATTGGCCTCGTAGGCTCTGGCTCATTTTCTCCTGCTGCTGACTTCCAGTGCAAAGTTTCCTCTGCTCCATCAGTGATGGGTGTGGTGGTGATATCTACAATCAATACAGCTGAGCAAAGAAAGTTGAAGCACAATGTCCCATGCAACAATTTCTTGCTTTTTCTCACTTAAACTCAAGATAATTTTGTAATATGAAATAATTTGGATTTAAAATATTAGCCCTAAATAATGGCTGAACAAAAATAAAACATAAAATGTTTTAGCACTGCCAGTCAAGCCCACAGAGACTTCAGCTATACTACATGCTTGTTAGATATGAGATGATGTAAATTAGTGACAGTAAAATCATGATAAATAATTAGGAATATAAACTGCATAAATCCCATAGCCTATGAGAGTCATTCCTTGTACTATATATGCCATTTTCAATTTCACTAGCTGTTTTTAAAACATTCAAAAGAAGATACGTAATTTATTTAAAGTAGAAAAATCTTAAAACGTCTTTTTCTCCAAGACTGCTTCTTTAAGTGTCCTTCACATAGAACATAGCTTTCCTCAAATATTTCTCTTTCCCAATCTCAACACCATCAAACATGCTTGCTGATATTATGTGAATAACCTCTCTCTTTCTCTTTCAGCTTTTTATACATTTCCTCCAGCCTCTTTGGTTTCTTTAGTTTAAAAGCTTTCTCTGCTTTATTTTTTACTTGGATTCTGTACAATAAAGAATAAAATCCTTTCTTCTCACAAGAAAAAGCAAAAGGGAGATTGTAAGAACTGATACAGTGATCATTTGTCCCTGTTGCACATTAATAGTTTTATCCCTGTTATAGGAGAAATCAAGAATAATATGAACTATATTATTAACTTTGATTTACATCAGAATTCAGCAGTGGTTACAAACATGAGCTTCAGAATCAGAAAAATATTGTTCAAACCTGATTCTGCCATTTACTCTCTTCCTAAGGGTCAGTACCCACATATGTAAAATAGAAATTGGCTATGTTAGGATTGAATTGGATAGTTTATATAAAACATTCAATACAGTTTCCAGAGACTGTAACTATAATTATTCATTCTTGTCTTGGGAAAAAATAGTTCGTGGGGAATAGGAATTCAGCACAGAACAACACTTTCTATTTGCACAACATACTTAAAAATTCAGAAAATAAAGTTGCTTTTCATTCCTCCTCTAGAGAAGTAAATGCCATCTTCCCCAAGTATCATAAAGTATTCCTGCCTTCCTGTATAGTCACATACTCAGTGCTGTACCTAGCAACTCAATGTGCATCAATGGATCGATTAAAGGACTGTTGAAGCAACAAAAGTCAGGGACACCAGATGTGAACCAAGTAGCAAAGAATGTGGAAGCATTCTTGATAATGGAATGGCCTGTGTGCACTTCTTTAGTCACTGTGGGACCAACTATTTCACATTAGTGGAATGTGAGTGACCCATATGTCCTTCCCTGTCAGTTGGCAAAATAAATGGTTAACTTGAATTATTTATTGGACATTTTTTAAGGATTTTATTTATTTTGCATAGGACAACTAGTGTGCAGGTATGGAGTGGGTGAGGATTCACCAGAGACAGAGTGGTGAGCAGAACGGGTGGATCTACTGAAATTCAGTGCTGAGGGGAGCAGCAGACAAGACAGGAGAGGTCTGCTGCACCGTATGTGGTTTAGCTCTCTGGCCAGGGATGGAACTCAGGCCGTTGAAGTGCTAGCACTGAGACTTATACCCTTGGCCATCAGGGAGGCCCTTCGTTGGACATTTTTTGAGCTTGCATTGTGTGCCAAGAATTGTACTGTGTGCAGGACTCACAGAGAAAAGGATAGGGTTCTAACATTAGATTTTCTGAGTAGGACAGGGGGTATCATAGATTAGTGCTTCTCAAACAAATCAACTGGTGCTCTTGTTAAGATGCAGTTCTGCGGGCCTCCCTGGTGGCGCAAGGGGTTAAAAACGCAACCTATGAAGCTATTTACAGGCACTGCAGCATGGGTTCGATCCCCGGGCAGGGAGGAACCCACATGGCATAGCAGATGTCTCCTGACTCACCCACTGCTCCCCTCAGCAATGTATTAAAGTCAATCTGCCTGTTCTGTTCCCCACTCTGCCTCTGGTGAATCCTCTCACCCCCTGCACTCTGGTCTGTACCCCAGTTCTTGTATGCATAAATAAATAAATCTTAAAAAAAAAAAAAAAAAGATGCAGTTCTAGATTCTACAGCTCCGGAGTGGAGCCTGGAATTCCACATTACCAATTGTCTCCCAGATACTCATCTTTAACTTCGCCATTCAGAGTGTGTATCTTAGATCAGGAGCGTGAGTAAGTTGCCAATTTAAAGACACTGCTACCTTTTATTATAGACACTGGTCCCTATCCAGTTGCATTAACTCCCTTAACTCCCTCCTCTTGTTTTGTAAAGATTCCCAAGCACACACATAGCTCTGTCCATCTAATTATGCAACTGGAACAGAGGGAAGAATGAGAGATGTATATATGAAAATGTCCGTCATTCTTAAGAGGGGGGAGCCAAAAACAATCAAGCTTGTTTGACTTTCTGAAAAATTTCCTGAACTCAGAAATATCAGAAATATCAAATTCCCAATCTTAAGTGTTCCACTGTCACTTCCCAGGCTGCCGTGCCGAGGAAGGCTGGAGGTGGAGGTCAAGGGGAAGAGAATGGGGTCCACACTGCAGCAATTCCATGGCAGAACCAGACCCCACCTCTTCTTGTTTAGTTCACGCTTCTTCTTGTTTTGTTCAAATGAGCAAACCTCAGGTTCTAATCTCTAAGTCTCTAAAATGGAAAGCTTATCATACCTACTTGAAAGTCCTGTTGTACTTCATAATATGATTTGCAGAAAGCACCTAGCACCGTGTCTACAGTGACATTAAATGGCATGTGTTGTTATTATTGCTAATAATAAAACTGGAGCCAGGGCACACTGGAGAAAGATCTATCTAAATTACAGTCCGGACTCTTAACTCCTGTGGTTTTAAATCAGACCCGTGATGTTGTGTGAACACAGGTATTTTTGTAGTTTGGTTTCTCTGCTAACATGAGAAAAAAAAGATGATCAAAAGAAGAGAGAGAGAAACAATCACTATTTGAAAGTGAATGAAGGGCATCCCCCTCCTCCCAGGCCCTTTTTTTCTCACTTTGACATCTCAGTGTGTTTTTTTCTTTTAGCTGTGAGTTCTGGGATAGGTGATAACTGCCAGTAATAGGATTAGCATTGATTTCTTTAGCAAGAACAGAGTTGTGGCAGTTCCAGCCATTTCCTGAACTGCCAGCTTTGAAATATCAAAAAGAGAGAGAGAGAGAAGAAAAAGAAAGAAATGAAAAGGAAGAATATCTGTAGGGGAGGAAATACAGCTTTTAGAGAAGAGGAAGTATGTATGAGTTCGGTGTGTGTGTGCGCGCGCACACGCATGTGGCCACACAGTGTGCATATGCAGGACTATCGGAACACTTAGCCACATGTGCACCATGTGAGCGTTTTGTTGTTCTGTGATAAAGGATCAAAAGCTCTGTTTCTGTTCTGCTTCAAAAAAAGGTTTTAACATTCATTTGGCTTTCTTTTTCTTTCATTTGTGAACACATTTACTAGTTGATCTTTCACAGTTATCCTTGAATCCTGACTTCTTTAACCTTGAAATTCAAAGAAAAGAAGTGCCCCAGAGAAATACTGTGCAGTGGGTCCTGCCAGACTCACATACTGCCCCCGCCCCTCAGAATTCCAGTGGTCCAAAACTAAGTGCCCAGGAGACCAAAAAAAAAAAGGCTCAAGTTCAGCAAACCTCAGAGTGTCTCCCTAAAACCTTCTGGTGGACCTCTTGCAAGAGAGGAGTCATGTCCCTGCCAGGGCACTGGGTTCTCCCCTCTTCCTTGCCAAATGTACCAAACATAAAGCCAAGCAGAAATTAAACACTATCGACCAGTTTCTGTTGCTAAAATCAATGAGTAAGATGCATGAAACAAAGCTGGGCTTTATCCAGAGCTTTTGAGCTACTTTGAAAGCAAAACTTTAGAAATAGGGAATTATCTGAAAGGAAGATATAGAAGAAGGGGTAGTGAAAGATGGTTCTCTTTGACATTTCCTTGGGTTAGATCCAAATCAATGCAAGTGATTTTTTTTAAAGGAAGAAATCCTTTGAACTATTTAATTGATAATTTTTCTTAGCAAATTACTTCATCAATTTTGATGTTGTTGATATGATGATTAGTTACTATTAATTGGATAGGAATTACCTAGCAGGAAATATACAAAGCCCTCTGTCTGTAATCATTAGTTCTTTTACTCTTCATGAATGTAGATAGATAATATCTGTCTTATATCTTACAGATCATGAAACTTAATTACAGATAAGTGAAGTGATTTTCACAATATCACACAGTAATGAAGAAAAAAACTTATATTTAACCCCAAATCTGGATGGTTCCAATGTCTAGTGTATCTTTAATAATACTGTTAACTCAGTGTAATTGAGTCACCATCTCTCCTTTTAGGGAATATTTTCCTTTGCTGAGACACTGTGTAATGAGAGCCATTTCCCCAGATTCATGTGTTCATTCAGTCCATTGTTTGGACTCTTATAATGTCATCAACAGAATTAAGTGAATTCAATGATATCTCTTAGTCAGGGTCTTTGACACAAAGTTCTCAACCTCATGGAAAGCAGACTGACTCAAGGATAGCACAAAGCAGAAAGGGACTTGGACAGTACCGTCACAAAGATGGAATTTTATCTGATCTTGGGGGTTGAGTAGAAAGTCATAAAATACATATGTCATAGTAACTTCTTAACTGGTTCTAACTAGAAACTTCAAAACTCCCAAAGACAAACATCCAATTATCCATGTGTATACAACCAGTTGAAAAGCAAGTATTAACTTAAGCAGTTATTTTATCAAAAGATGTGGCTAAGTAATTATTGTACTTGTTGCCTCTTCCCTCTGAAAAAGGTTTGACCATATATATATATTCTTTTAAATAACATTTATTTATTCTTTCTCATTAATAATGCTTTTTCTTTGACAAAGAATGGAGGATTTAATATAGGTTAATATGTTACAATGAATGTGTATAGTTATGTGTGTGTCTGAAGATTTAAATCCACCATACTACTCAATTCTGCATGATTAATATTTGAGTATTTATGTCCTTCAAAAATATTTCTATAGTTATCCCTTTTGCTCACAGAATTATATTTACAACATGGCTGGTGCTTTTTAATGTTTGTACCCATTGTTCCTTTTTCACCCATGTTTCAATCTTTATAATGAACTCTTAGCATTTTCCTGTGTGATCAAATATTCTTTAACAGCGTAACTGCCAATAGTTCCTGAGAATTTCCCCCTCTGCATGCTCCATTTCATCTCTGCTCTGTGGAACATTTAGGTAGTTACCATTTTGTTGTACAGTAAATTCTATAAATATATCTTCACAAATATAGAATCAATTTGCTCTTTCACAAGCAGTGTGTAAGGAGTCCATCTTCTGCTTTCTCACCAACACTGGATATTTCCATTTAAAACTCTTTAAAGGGGTTTCCTTATTGAGTAGGCAGAAAATTGTATCTTGTTTTTATTTCCTTATCACTGAATACTGATGAGGTTGGACATTTTTTGTACATTTATTACCCCTTGTATTTCTTCTTTTGTCATTTATTTATGTCCTTTGCCCATTTTTCAATTGCTGGGCTTATCTTTTTCTTATTGATTGGTAGGCGTTCCTTATAGATTAAGGACATTAACCCTTTGTCAGAAATGCTGACACAGCCTTAAACACCAGCTAGAACACATCATATTTTCCATTGTTTAAAGTTTAACTCAGACTTTTGGAACTCTAAATACGTCAGTCAACTCTGTGCTCTGGCTACCAAATACAAAAAACATCTATCTTTTCTTTTGCATTTGCCTTCTATATTATACTTATTGAGGTGAAATGGGTTTACATTTTCATATCTACTCCAGGAGTTACAGGCACAAACCTCTTCAAGAGTATACTTTCATACCCTGCCCACCACCAGTGCCCCAACAATCCTCCACCATATTCATTGTTGGGCACCTTCCTTCTCACACTCCCATCCACCACCCTCTCTCCAAGTTTATATATATATATATATATATATATATATATATATATATATATATATATATATAGTGTGTGTATATATATATATACACACAAGTCTATATATGTATATATATATCTCCAAGTCTATATATATATATATATATATATATATATATCTCCAAGTCTCTCTCTCTATATATATATATGTGTGTATATATATATATATATATACTCTAGAACATACATGGATGTCCATGTTAGTTAGCTAAACATTTCATTTGTGCTAAGCTTGTCCCCATCCTACCCTTCCCTACCTGCTTGGAAAATTCATTAAAGAAAATGAACTTTCTAAAGTTTCTCCATCTCCTTGTTATCCTGTTATTTACCAAATAGTCAATTATTTTATTGTTTTTATATTGCTCCTCTAGCCTAGATATCAGAGACCTTGATTTTCAAATGTTCCTCTAGAAACTTGATTCTGATTTTTCTTAATTTATAATTTTAAAGTAGAATCTTTTTAGAATGCCATTGAAGCCATAAAAGTATAAGAGAGGTCAATGTGAATAAAGCATAACATTTCTTTGTTAACATAAGTTGGATCACCTGTGTTTGCCCAGAAAAGATACCATAGAGATGTTTCTCTCTTACAGAAGAAGACAAGAAAAAAAGAGCGTTAATGTGTCTTGATTCACTATTGAACTCTCTCTCTCTCTCTCTCTCTCTCTCTCTCTCTCTCTCTCTCTTTCTCGCTCTCTGAACCCTTGTTAGAGAGGTAAATAGAAGGAATAGGAGGCAATTCTATTTCATACCAACACAATAACTATGGCTTATGACTTTCAGAGAAATAATTTGACTTTCTGATAAACAACAATTTTTTTAAATTCTTTTGTACTTCTGAAATGCAATTTTAACTAGATGTAAGGTATTTTTGTTTGTTAAATCTGGCAGCCTTACCTTGCGTAAAATCCCACTAGGCACTAGGAATTTGAAAGGAATATATCTACATCAACGTGCTTTCTGATACAGTTTTAAGAAGGAAATTTGACTGAAGAGCAAGTGGAAACAGGCTGTTTGGAACTTACATATTGCAGGAGGAGGAGGAGAAAGGAGAAGGAAAAGAAGGAAACAGCACACCCCGAAGATCCAAAACCAGAGAAGACTATGAAAATGATTTTCTGCAGGGCCTGGAATACATTCCTAGAAATTTGTTCAACATTCTTAATTAAATATCAGAAGATTTGACCTCCTTAGACAAGTAACAAAAACCCACAAGTAACAACTGAATCAGGAGGAGAAAAGATTGGGGATGGGTGGAGATAGATAAAGTGATGAACTATTAAAAATAAAACAAAATTAATTAATAGCATTAAAATCTCCTTTGACACAACTAAAAGTAGAACTACTTTTAAAATATAAAATCTTTCATGCAGAAAAAAAAAAACTTAAAAAGATCTCTTAAAAATGTAGAACAGACAAAAAAAGAGGAGGAAAATACTATTGCTTTGAAGGCAGAGATGGAATAAATGGCATTAGAATTATAGGTGCTTTAGAAATTATCAGAACACAAAATATAAAAATAGGGTTGAAGTTTCTAGTTTGGGTAAGACTGAGTACATACACTCTATCTTTTTGTACCACTAAAGTGCCACTTTGAAACCTGGGCAGAATACATGGAACAGCTATTTGAAAGCTAAATAGAAATGGGCAGACCAAAATTTCAAGTGTCAGTGAAGCAAAGGTGAGGTTACCTTTATTTCCCACAGATATTTCCCAATGTGATCTTTATGCAGTGCAAAATCCAGGAATAAGCACAGGGGGAAGAGAGTATCCTATTAGTACTTTTCACTCTGGCTCCAAGAATGGAGAAATGGAATTCCTGATGTTCGGGTTCAGTATAGAAATCCATTATTTCGCTCCACTATTAAGCATCCCAGCCTCCAAGAAAGCATATGGTGGTAGCAGCAACAGAAGTGCTCAAGAGTCAAAACTTTTCAAGGAAGATATTTCTTCTATCAATGAAGCTGTGTTACCAAGAGGATGAGGAAAACTCCCCCCACACACCTTTCTTGCTCTTACCATTGATGGAGGATCAATAGCAAAGGCAGGCAACAGGCAGACTTACTGAAACCCCAACTTTTTGGGTAGAAAACTCAGTGAGGAATATCCAAGAAACAAAAAATAGGAAGATGGTGAAGAAAAAGAAGTTAGGGGAAGCAAACCCATAAAGTTATTTACAAACTCCCAAACATGCCCCCATCCTGGCTATGCTTGAATCTAATACTGAACAACATACCAAGTAATTTGACAACTGGACATATAAATCATCATGCAGCTTCCATATTGGCCACTGGTTAGGGGAAGTTCCACATATAGGCCAGATAGTACTGCTAAGGTTATAAATAATACCACTAAGTCTTTGAAAATTTAAGATTGGAAACAGAGGCCACAGAAGATAGATTGAAACTGGTAGCCTGAAGTTGACCAGGTTTGATTACCTGCTAAAACAAAAATATCAATATTCTCCATAGGATTTAACAAGACTCAGAATCTCCTAACATTTAAACTACCCAGAATACAATGCAAAATTACCCAATATATGTTAAAGACAATGTTAGCTCATATAAGAAAAGAAAATCAGAACACCAGCATCAAAATGATACAGTTAGAATTTTCTGTCAAAGTCTTTTTTTTTTTTTAAAGATTTATTTATTTATTTATTTATACAAGCACTGGGTACAGTCAGAAGTACGGGAGGGTGAGAGAATTCACCAGAGCCAGAGTGGGGAGCAGAGCAGGCAGAAGGACTGAAGTACACTGCTGAGGGGAGCAGCGGGTGGCAGGAGAGGTCTGCGCACCATGTGGGACCCTACTCTGGTGGCCGGGGAGCAGCCGGGGATCGAACTGGCACTGCAGAGGCTGTGGGCAGCTTTGCAACCCAGCGCTCAACCGCTGTGCCACCGGGGAGGCCCTCTGTCAAAGTCTTTAAAGCAGTTACCTTTTTAAAATGCACCAAAGAATGATTACGGACACTCTGAAAACAAATGGAAAAATACAAAATCTAGCAAAGACAGGTAAGACATCAAGAAGAGGAAAATGGAACTTTAGAATTTAAAAATAATGTAACTGGAACTTGAAGTAAATGAATAAACTCAATAGCAAAATGGAGAAAACAAAGAAAATTATCACTAAACTTAAAGACAGTTTAATAGAAATTTACCAATCAGAAAACAAAGGAGGAAAAAAGATCAAAAACTAAAAAAGGACCTTTGGGACAAAAATCAAAAGATTTAATAGTCATGTCATCTGAATACCAGAAGGAAAGAAAAGGAGTACAGTGCTAATGATGGAATCAAAGGAGACCAAAATAAATGGAGAAACATACTATGTTCTTGATTGAAGGAGTAGAATAGTAAAGACATGGTACCCCAATTGACCTATAAATCTAACATAATACCAATCAAAATGCCGATAGTAGTATTTGCAGTTATAGACAAAATGATTCTAAAAAGCATATAGAAATGAGCCAGCAGAATTAAAACAATTTATTAAAGAATAGTAAACTTGGAGGACTCACTAGCCAGTTTTTAGACTTACTACAAAAGTAAAGAAGTAAAAACAATGTATTGGGAAAAGGCGGAAAATGTAGATCAATGGAATAAAGAGGCAAGTAATACACCCAAACAAAAAAGACAAATTGCTTTCAGACTAACATAATGAATCTTAAAAACAAAACCCAAAAAGATGAAAGTATTTCCATGTAACTTAACTAAATCCCTGAATGAAATTCAAACATATATCCAGCACCCAAAACTGTAATGTATATGATGTCTTTCATCAAATTAAAAATTACTATGCTTGTAAAGAGCAGAAAAATACAACCTAACACAAATAGATCACAGTATAAAAATTAGCAGTCAAGTACATTAAAATAGTTTAAAAAATAAAATAAAACAAGCAAACAAAAAATTAGTTATTACTATTATATTCCAAACATCCAATTTTTTTTTTAAGACTTATTTATTTATTTATACAAGCACTAATTCACCAGAGCCAGAGGGGAGAGCAGAGGAGGCAGACTGACAAAATACACTGCTGAGGGGAGCAGCGGGCGGCAGGAGAGGTCTGCGCGCCATGTGGGACCCTTGCCAGTGGCGGGTGATCTAACTGGTACTGCAGAAGCTGCAGGCAGCTTCGCAACCCAGCGCTCAACCACTGTGCCACTGGGGAGAGCCCCAAACATTCAAATGTTTAACTAGAAACATGGACCCTTTTTTAAAGGCCCAGTTCAGATTTCTTAACCCACAATCTACAATTTCTTAGCGCTCTCTCGCTCTCTCTCTCAGACACATACACACACACACATTGAATGGGATTAACAGTAGAGTGAATGTGCAAAAGAAAATACAAGTGTACTTGTCTACTGCTGCATACTTAAAGAAAAAGCAATAGAAACTATGCTAAATGAAATGTAGATAAAAATATATAAATAATAATAAAGAACAGAGCATCATTTAAGCTGAAGGACAAATTAAACAACATATTTATATGTATAACTGGCATCCCTCAAGGGTGAGAGTAAAATTTTTTTAAATTTGCAATGGCTGAAAATTTTCCAGATTTGATAAAACTATAAACCCACAGATCCAAGGGTTCAATGAATCCAAATACAAGATACATAGAGGGCCTCCCCGGTGGCGCAGCGGTTGAGCGCTTGGTTGCGAAGCTGCCCGCGCCCTCTGCGACGCAGGTTCGATCCCCGGCTGCTCCCCGGCCACCAGAGGAGGGTCCCACATGGCGCGCAGACCTCTCCTGCCGCCCGCTGCTCCCCTCAGCAGTGTACCTCGGTCCTTCTGCCTGCTCTGCTCCCCGCTCTGCCTCTGGTCCTGCGCTTCTGACTATACCCAGTGCATGTATAAACAAACAAACAAACAAATAAATAAATAAATAAAACATGCCTCTATTTAAAAAAATAAATAAATAAAAATAAAAAAAAAAAAAAGAAAGATCTATACCAAAGCACCTCATAATCAAATTGCTGAAAATCAGAGACCTTAAACAGAAAGCTTCAAAACAGCTAGAGGATAAAAGATATGTACAGAGGAATAACAATAGGAATGACAACAGATTGCTTATTATCTATGTTGCCACAAGTGGCATGAGTTCATCTTTTTTTTTTTTTGGTCACAGAATGGTATTCCATTATGTATATACACAGCATCTTCTTTATTCACTTATCTTTTATGGAACATTTAGGTTGTTTCCATATCCTGCCCATTATAAATAGTGCTGCTTTAAACACAGGAGTGCAGGTTTCCTCTCAAATTAGTGTTTTTGTGCTCTTTGCATTGATACCTACAGCGAAATTGCTGGATCATATGATAAATCCATTTTTAGTCTCTTGAGGAATCTCCACATTTCTTTCCATAGGGGCTGGACCACTCTGCATCCTAACCAACAGCATAAGAGGGGTCCTTTCTCCACACCCTCGACAGAACTTGTTTGTGATATTTTTGATATGGGCCAGTCTCACAGGTGTGAAGTGGTATCACATTTTGGTTTTAATTTGTATTTCCCTGATTATAAGTGTTGATGAGCAATTTTCTTATGCCTGTTGGTTATCTGCATGTCTTCTTTGTGGAAGTGCCTATTTAGCTCTTCTGCCCATTTTTCTATTGAGTTTTTCTTTTTTTCTTTTTGTTGAGTTGTGTAAGTGCTTTATAGATCTTCAATATCAATCCATTATTAGAGGTACCATAGATCAGTGCAAATATTTTCTCCCAATTAATAGGGTGTCTCTTTGTTTTGGTCACTAATTCTCTATACAGAAGATTTTTATTTATTTATTTATTATTATTTTTTAATTGTTTTGTTTTATTTTTTTTATTTTTTACATCATTGTTCATTTTTATTTTATTTTTTAATTTAAATTTTATTTTTATATTCCCCATACAAATACAACCCCTTATTTTTACCCCAACCCTCCTTTCCCCACCCCCCCACCCCCATACAGTGTCTCTTGTTCATAGTTGTTTGTTGAGTTTGATATTTTCTTTCATACAGTTATTCTTTTTCCTGGTCCCTTATTTAAGTTTTCTAGATTCCTGCTATGAGTGAGACCATATGTCATTTTTCTTTTTCTTTCTGGCTTATTTCGCTGAGCATGATCCCTTCCAGCTCCATCCATGTTGCTGCAAATTGCATGTGTTTATCTTTTTTGAATGCTGAGTAATATTCCATGGTGTATATGTACCATGTCTTCTTGATACAGTCATCTATTTTTGGGCATTTGGGTTGTTTCCAAAGCTTAGCTATTGTAAATAGTGCAAACTTTACTACAAAGCCATAATCATCAAAACTGCATGGTATTGGAACAAGAACAGACACACAGATCAATGGAATCGAATAGAAAATCCAGAAATAAGCCTACAGATTTATGGTCAACTAATCTTTGACAAAGGAGCACAGACCATGCATTGGAGCAAAGAAAGTTTGTTCAATAAATGGTGCTGGGAAAACTGGGTCGCCACATGTAAAAGAACGAAGCTAGACTACTACCTAACACCATGCACGAAAACCAACTCAAAATGGATTAAAGAACTAAACATAAGACCTGAAACCATAAAATACATAGAAGGAAATATAGGCAAAACACTACGCGATATGCACATCAAAGACATCTTTACAGACACATCACCCAAAACAGTGATAGTGAAGGCAAAGATTAACAGCTGGGACTACATCAAAT
Organism: Talpa occidentalis; assembly: GCF_014898055.3. Lineage (NCBI taxonomy): Eukaryota > Metazoa > Chordata > Mammalia > Eulipotyphla > Talpidae > Talpa > Talpa occidentalis. The sequence goes on from NW_023604295.1 coordinate 99,843,913, forward strand.
TAAAGAGCTTCTGCACAGCAAAAGAGACAATAACAAAAACAAAGAGAAACCCCACCAACTGGGAGAACATTTTTGCACACAACACTAATGATAAAGGACTGATCACAAAAATCTGCAAAGAGCTGATGAGACTCAACAACAACAAAGAAAATAATCCAGTCAAAAAATGGGCAGAAGAGCTAAAAAGAAACGTCTCTGAAGAGGAAATGCAAATGACCAACAGGCATATGAAAAAATGTTCAACATCACTTGTAATCTGGGAAATGCAAATCAAAACTACAATGAGATACCATCTTACACCAGTGAGAATGGCACATATTAAAAAAACTAGCAACAACAAATGTTGGCGAGGTTGTGGAGAAAAAGGAACTCTCCTGCACTGTTGGTGGGAGTGCAAACTGGTCCAACCACTATGGAGAGCTGTGTGGAGATTTCTTGACCTACTAAACATAGAGCTTCCATATGATCCAGCAATTCCACTCCTAGGTATTTACCCAAAGGACACAGAAACATCAATTCCGAAGAGCACCTGCACCCCTATACAGAAAATTTTTGGTTCAATATAGTCCCAGTTGTTTACTTTCTCCTTTGTTATCCTTGATTGCTGGAGATGAGTCTGCAAAGATATTTCTGAGGCTTATGTCATGGAGTATTTTGCCTAAGTTTTCTTCCATGTTTTTTATGGCTTCAGGTTTTACATCCAAGTCTTTTACTGATCTTGAGTTGATTTTTATGTATGGTATGAGAGAGTGATCTAGTTGCATTCTTTTGCAAGTGGCAAATCAATTTCCCCAGAAACATTTATTGAAGAAGCTTTCCTTGTTCCACTGGATATACTTTGCTCCTCTGTCAGATAAAAGTTGTCCATAAATGTGTGGTTTTATTTCTGGGCTCCAAATTCTATCTATTTCATTGGTCTTTGTGTCTGTTTTTGTTCCAGTACTATGCTATTTCAGTTATTCTGGCTTTGTATTATAGTTTGAAATATGGAAGTGTCATACCTTCATTTTTCCCCCTTTTTAGTGAAGAGAGCGTTGGCTCTTCGGGTTTGTTGTTTTGTTTTTGTTTTTTTTTTTTTGTGGTTCCATATGAATTTCAGTAATCTTTGTTTTATTTCTTTGAAGAATGCCATTTGGATTTTTATTGGAATTGCACTCATTTAGTATCCTGCCACTTTTTTTTTTTTAAAGATTTATTTATTTATACACGCACTGGTTACAGTCAGAAGCGTGGGAGGGTGAGAGAATTCACCAGAGCCAGAGCAGAACAGGCAGACTGACGAAACACACCGCTGAGGGGAGCAGCTAGCACGACAGGAGAGGTCTACGTGCCAGGTGGGACCCTCGCCAGCCGGCTGCAGAGCGAACCGGCACTGCAAAGGCTGCTCAACCACTGCGCTACTAGGGAGGCCCTCCTGCCACTTTTTTAAACTGGTTTATTGTTTCAATTAGGTTTTTCCACAGCATCTTTTGTGCTCTCTATGTATATTATCATATCATCTGCATATGATGATAGTGTTAGTTCTTTTCCAGTTTAGATTCCTTTTATTATTTTCTCTTGCCTAATTTCTCTAGCTAGGCCTTCTAATACTATGTTAAGCAGTAGCAGTGAGAGTGGACATCTTTGTTTTGTACCAGACCTTAGTGGAAGTGCTTTCAGTTTTTCGCCATTGAAAATGTTACTAGCTGTGGATTTGTCATATATTGCTTTTATTATGTTAAGATACGTTCCAATTTTTCAAGAATTTTCATCATAAATGGGTGCTGAATCTTATTAAATGCTTTCTCAGCATCTATTGATATGATCATGTGGTTTTTCCTTTTCTTTTTGTTGATGGGGTGTATTACATTGACTGTTTTTCAAATGTTGAAACCATCCTTGTGTTCCTGGTATAAATCCCATTTGGTCATGGTGTATAATTTTTTTTAATGTATTGTTGGTTCCAGTTAAATATTTAGCATTCACAAGAGATTATATTTCACATCAAGAGCTCCAACTTTGCCAATATTGTTACAGAAATATGAGATATTTTTCAAATTACAAAGTATTCTGCAAATGGGTGTGATGGTCATTCATGATATCAGTGATACATCACTGTTTAGTGATAGCATATACCTAAACAACTTCATTTATTAGTTCTTTCCTACATGACAAAGAGCAACAAATCCTTCTGCTAGGACATGCCCTACCTATTTCTTAGCATAGCCCCCCTCCAATAACAGTGAGGACAAACAGAAGATAAATGAATCAATGATGTTTCATTATCTCCAGGCAGAAAGCTCTGAAGTTAGACTATCTGGATTTGAATACTGACGCAAGCATTTTTACCTATATAACTTTAGGCAAAATTTTTAATCTCCCTGTGTCTTAGCATTTTCATTTGTAAAATAGAGATGGTATTAATGGTACCTATCTTATGGGGTTGTGGTAAGGACTGAAAGAGAATAATGTGCTGCCAGGTATTAAGTACCATAAATGTTATGCATTATTACAACATGACTGAAGTTTTTGGTCCTTCTGATCTGTTACAGTAATTCCTTAGAACATCATAGCAGTGATAATTAGCATCACAGTTCACAGCTGCCAACTGTGTCCAGATCCTCTATTCCAGAGTAGAAGCTGAGAGTTTCATGGCAATACAACATGCTCTTAAATCCCTCCCAGGTTCCAACAAATGATTTATCTAAACCAAAAACAGCACAAATGCATCACACAGAACCCAGCTGGTATAGACCAAGGGCAGGACTTACAAGGAAATGATCTGGATTTGATCCAGCCCAAAACATATTTTGAAGAAAATCACTCTCCCTCATAGATCTATTTATTCATCTACAAAGTTAAATAATAACTACCTAATTTTAAAGGAATAAATGACATGATCTAAGTAAAGATACCTTTCAATTGTGAAATGTGTGTTACAATCAGGGTATCATCTTTGTATCACCAAATTCATTAATTCAAAATATATTCAGTTCATTTCTGACTGTTCCAGACATTGTGCTAAGCTCTCACTTAAGGAAATAAATAGCATACAGTAGCTAGAGCTTTAAACCATTGTTTAGAATTAATTAATCAATATTGCCAAAAATGTTTGAAGTATAGAACTTGGATCAAATTTGAAAGAGATAGAAGACGTCATATTCCATTGTATCATGACAAATATACAATGGAATATGTGGATTCACCTCCTCTGTGCACTCCCAGTTTGCACTTACAACTGTCATATCATTGTGCACATTCTTGGTAAAGTCATCTCTCTAGACTGTGAGCTTCATGAGGGTAGATATATAGGAATTATTTTTGCCTTTGTATCCTTAATATATAGATCAGAATATTGCAAAGAATAGACACTTAGTAAAGTGTTTGGGTTTTTGTTTGTTTTTTTAGGGAGAAGAGGAGTTTGTTTTGTAGCTAAGAATGACCAACCACATGTAGGGTGGGAGGAGAAGCAAATCAATTAAATCCTTTCAACCAGAAGCCTTGTGAAAGGTACAAAAGAAGCTCTTTTATACTAGCACTTGAGTATGTACCACCTTTCTCCATTTATACAAGTACTTATGTCTGTACATGAGCAGATGGATCAGCCTTGGCTGGGCACTTTACATTTGAGAATACTGGATAACATTTTGGTAAATGACAAATTCTGATGTCCTAAGCTTCTAGGAAGAGTTAATGTACCTTAAAGAAATAATCAATGTAACTTCCCAAACAGTAAAATCAAGCCCCTTATAGTCTATTTAATTTCCTAGGAGTTTTTACATACATATATATATATGTTCAACATACATAGCCCCTCACACATATACCAGCACTATATATTTTTTTGCAACATAGGGTTTTCCAGGATTGACTAGTTTTAAACAACAGTATTTTATTATTTTAAGCACACCCACTGTGGAAACATTCACGGGGCTCACTGCTTCTGCTATTGGAACATTTGTTTTTTATTCTGAATATTTCAGCACATCTATTTACCTGGCACTATATTTAGTACCACAGTGCCAAGATGGCATATATAAAGATTCAATTGCAATTCCCATCTGATGTCCCTTCCCTCTCCTTTTTACCCCCTTTTTTATGTCCACACTCTGAATTCAGCACAAAGTTGGTGTGTTTAATTTAAAAAGAAGTAAAACGCTCCAGGAGACGCCTCAGACCACTGCAAATCACCTACTTTATAGAGGCAGTAAAATTGTGTATCGGATTAGAAGTGATGCTGATCTGAAATTTATGATAACTTTTAATGGCATTATAATTTTTTTCCCTGTGCGCTCCATAACTGCGTCGTTTCGAAGCACAGTGCAGTGAGATGAAATTTGTAAGGGAAGAACATTACCCAGGCGAGCCCGGGGGGGGAAGCCAGTGGAATAATGCAGCAGCCCCACACAGGTGGATGGCAGCTATTCTTTCCGTGCACTATGTCGAGGCACAAACTCCAAAATGACCCTTTGAAATTAAAGGCAACTCAGGGTACAGAATTTATTGAGAAAACTAGGACCTCTAGTAGAAGCAACCTCGTTAAAAACTTAATATAAGTGACTTCTTCACACCAGTCCACTACTTCTGGGACTCTTCGTGTTTCTTGGCCACGAGAAGAGCACTGAGTGTCCTGAAAACATTTTTCTGGAACAGACAAGTCTTCCCTGAGTCAGGTTTTCCCTGTAACAGCTCGGTATCCCACTGTTTCCAAGAGAGCACATGGGGGCATTCCTGGTAGCACAGATCACAAAAACAAGGTCCTGTGAAGTCTGCAAATAAGAATATAATGGTGAAAGAAAAAAAAGGAATTCAATGACAGAGGGAGAGATAAAAAGAAAGAAATATGGAAGAACTTTGAAAAATTTCAATAGTAATGTATATATTATGTTCTAATTTGAAATATGAGGGAAACAACTCTCTAAAAAAGTCACCAGAGTCAAAGGAAAAGACCTCCTTTTAGTGCCAAATCCCCTCTTCAACTCTTTTTTTTTTTGGAGATAATCCAGTCTCTGCTTGAATACTTCCAAGGACAAGAGGCTCATTACCAACTGAGACAACTCGTGAATTTATTTGTAAATTCGTTGAACAATGTATTGAGCATAGTGCCAGGTGTCAAGTGCTGCTTCTGTCAGTGTATTTTTGAAACCTTTCTTGAAACAACAAGTATTGTATTATTTTGTTTTCTGACTAGAATAATAATATAAGTTCAGTATAAAAAATTAAATCTTTAAAATATACAAAGCTTCACTGATGTGGTATTCTTTTCAAAAATGTCTGACATTAATCTAATAATGACTATAAAATCTGAAAATTACTCAAAGCCTGGCCTAGACACTCCAAAAATGTAAAAGACAGAAATATTAAGTAGGTAACTGTTTTGTCTAAAGCATAAAGAGATATGACGAGAGGAGACTGAGGAAGGAAGGAAGCAGGATGGCGCCAGAAGGAGACCTGGAGGAGGCGCATGGAGCCTAGAGACATGTGAAGAAACTGCGCTTATCTTTTGGTCGTGGACTGGGTGACACAGATGTGGGTGAGACCCATGGGGAGCAGAAACACCTGCTGACGTAGGGCTTTCATCAGATTGAAGTGGCCTAGTGCGGCCTTTTGAAGAAGAGAACTGGGGATTCTTGTGTGGATATTTATGAACCACCGAAGCCCCCTCCTGGCTGTGTGCACCACCACGTGGAGAGAAAGTGTGCAAAGAGGAATGAAAAGCAGAGGCGGCACTCTCCGACCCACAGAGAGGAGGAAACAACAAACCAAAACGGCCAACAAGAACAAACGACGCAGCAAGCGGGACTGTGCGTGGAAAGGAACTATTGCAGCCACCACACCCTGTGAACGGGAGCTGAGGCGAACCCTGCAGGATCCGCCGCGGCGGTGAGCGAACGGCTCCGGGCGCCATTAGAGAAGAACAAAGACCCCAGGAGACGCGCACACAGCCCGGGCTGCCGGTAAGCTGGCGCGGGAAAGCGGCGCGCTTGGCGCGCTTGAAAAGCAAGTGCAGACCTGGATCGCGGCTGCCCAGGTCCCCGCGCCTGCGACCTAGGCTTCCGGGGAGACGACCTAGGCTTGCGGGGAGACGCGCGGAGGTCCTCACTGAGGTGAAGGTCCCTCCCTGAGTGAGCAGGAACCAGGCGCCCAGGCACGGGAGCGGTGCAAAAGGCGCCATTCCCGCGCCACTGAACTGGGCTACAGCCCGCGTCCTGGAACTGAGGGCTTTGAACTGAGACCCGGGGCACGAAAATTCGGGGCGTGGTTTCTCCACGACGGTGGGGCACAAGGCAGACACAGCACCCCAAAGCTGTTGAGGTGTACCCTACCATTCCCGCACTGTTCTCTGTCCCACGGGGTGGGGGGAGGCGAAAAACAGCCCCCCAAGGACAATAGGAGAGATCTCTGGTGCCACCTAGCGACCAGGAAAAAAAAAAGTCACTAACACCCTATAAAACAGGACATTTCTTAAGACTGCTTGAAAAGGGCAGAAGGTTTCTGGAGGACCCAGTGGCCAGCCGGGAAGTTATTCCACGCCAGGCCCCTTCCGACCAGCAGTCTGAGCCCACAGAGGGAGCAGGCACCCACGTCCGGGGCAGACCGGGTGCGCAGAAGAGTGTGCCTGAAACCGGAGGCGCAGGGACTGCATCCCACTTCGCCATTTGAGAACAGGGACATTTCTTCAGTAAAAACTGCCTAAAACCAGCAGAAAGCTCCCCCAGAAGACAGAGATGGCTCCTGGAAGAGCCAGAGGGGAGCGGAGAAGTTCACCCAAGATGTCAGTCAGTCCGAGCAACACAGTGTCCCAACGCATACGACAAATTAGAAAACAGACAGTAGGGAGTAGAAGAACCACACGCAACCTAAAAACTTCTCAGGAAAGAAGCACACCACAAAAAGAAAACCACTCCCCAGATTGCAACGACAGCAACTTGGAAGAACTTCTGAGCCTTCCAGAAAGAGAATTTAAAATTGCCATGATTAAAAAAGTGATAGATCAGAAGAAGGAAATTGAGTCCCTAAAGAGGGAAGTAAGAGAAATGCAGGAGATCAAAGAATTAATGGAGGAACTAAAGAACTCTGGGAAAAGCAATGAAAGCAGAATAGATGAAATGGAAGAACGAATAAGTAATCTTGAAGACACAGAAATAAAAAGAACCAAAACAGAAAAGGAAAGAGAAGTACGAAGGAAAAAGAATGAAGAAAGACTTCGGGAACTATCTGACTCCATGAGGAAAGGAAATATAAGAGTTATAGGAATTCCAGAAGGAGAGGAGAGAGATGTAGGAACAGAGAAAATATTCATGGATATAATTGAAGAGAACTTCCCAAATGAGAAGAAGGAGCTGAAAATTGATATACAAGAAGCAAGAAGAACACCAAACTTCCACGACGAAAGGAAAAACACAGCAAGACACATAATAGTAAAGCTCCCAAGAATCCAGGACAAGGAAAAAATAATGAAGCTGACAAGAGGGAAGAAACAGATAACATTCAAAGGAAAACCAATCAGGCTGACATCAGACTTCTCTGAAGAAACACTACGGGCAAGGAGAGAGTGGAGGGACATAGTCAACAGACTCCAAGAAAACAGATGCCAACCAAGAATACTCTATCCCGCAAAGCTCTCTTTCCTCCATGAAGAAAGAATATGGACCTTCCCAGACAAAGAGAAACTCCGGAATTTCATTGCGACTAAACCCCCACTCCAAAAAATACTACAAGGAATCCTAAAGCCAGAACCTCAGAGGGACGAATAACAACGAAAGAAGACCAAAAAAAAAAAAAAAAGTTATTAAAAGAATAAATAAATAAAATCAAAGGAAAGACAAACATAATGGCAAATACAGATGCTAACATATCAATATTAACTCTAAATGTAAATGGACTAAACTCTTCAATAAAAAGACACAGAGTTGCAGCCTGGATTAAGAAACAAAACCCAACCTTTTGTTGTCTCCAGGAAACACATTTAGCTACAAAAGATAAAAATAGGCTCAAAGTCAAAGGATGGAAAACAATCCTACAAGCAAATGGGCCAAAAAAGAAAGCAGGAACAGCTATACTTATATCAGATAAAACAGACTTCAAACTCAAAAAAATAAAAAGAGACCCCAATGGTCACTACATTATGATTAAGGGGACAATACTTCAAGAAGAAATAACACTCATTAACATATACTCACCAAACGAAAGAGCACCAAAATATATCAGACAACTGTTGTCCTCTCTGAAAACAGACATCAGAGAAAACACATATGTAGTGGGAGACTTCAACACACCACTATCAACAATGGATAGATCAACAAGACAAAAAATAAGTAAAGAAACTAAAGCTCTAAATAAGGACCTAGAGCATTTGGGCTTAACAGACATCTATAGAACACTAAACCCAAAAAAAACGGAGTACACATTCTTCTCAAGCGCACACGGATCATTCTCCAGGATCGATCACATACTGGGGCACAAGACAAACATCAACAGATACACCAAGATTGAAATCATACCAACCATCTTTTCTGACCACGAAGGCATCAAACTAGAAATAAATCATAAAAAGAAGGCAAGGAACTATCCTACCTCATGGAGATTAAAAGCCACACTACTGGAAGACCACTGGACTAACGAGGAGATCAAAGAAGAAATTAAAAAATTCTTTGAATTGAATGACAAGGAGGACACCAATATCCTAAATGTATGGGATGCAGCAAAAGCAGTAATAAGAGGAAAATATATAGCAATAGAAGCTCACATCAAGAAACAAGAAAGAACTCAAAGAAACAACCTAATCTCGAAGCTCAAAGATCTAGAAAAAGAACAACAAAAAAACCCCAGAACCAGTAGAAGAAAAGAAATAATAAAAACCAAAGCAGAAATAAATGAAATCGAAACTAAAAAAACAATCCAAAAGATCAATGAAACCAAGAGCTGGTTCTTTGAAAAAATAAATAAAATAGACAAACCCCTAGCCAGGCTCACAAAGGAAAAAAGGGAGAAAGCACAAATACACAGAATCATAAATGAAAGAGGAGAAATCACAACGGACATAGCAGAAATCAAAAGAATAATCAGTAACTACTATGAACAGTTATATGGAAACAAGTTCAACAATCTAGAGGAGATGGACAAATTCCTACAACTCTACAATCACCCAAAGCTAGATAAAGAAGAAATAGAACACCTAAACAGACCAATTACAATTAGCGAAATTGAAATGGTAATTAAAAACCTCCCCAAAAACAAAAGCCCAGGACCTGATGGATTTACAAATGAATTCTACCAAACATTCAGAGACGAATTAGTGCCTATCCTTCACAAACTCTTCCAAAAAATTGAGAAGGAAGGGACAATACCAAACACGTTCTATGAAGCCAATATTACACTAATACCAAAACCGAATAAGGACAACACAAAAAAGGAAAACTATAGGCCAATCTCCCTAATGAACACTGATGCAAAAATCCTCAATAAAATTTTAGCTATCAGAATCCAACAATGTATCCATAAGATAATTCACCACGACCAAGTTGGATTCATTCCAGGGGCACAAGGATGGTTTAACATCCGAAAATCAATCAACGTTATCCAACACATCAACAAAAAGAAATATAAAAACCATATGATAATATCAATAGATGCTGAGAAAGCTTTCGACAAAGTGCAACACCCATTCATGATAAAAGCCCTTGAAATTCTGGGGATACAAGGAACATACCTCAACATCATAAAGGCCATCTATGACAAGCCAACAGCCAGTATCATTCTCAATGGTGAAAAGCTGAAAGCAATTCCATTAAGATCTGGAACAAGACAAGGATGTCCACTCTCACCAATGCTTTTCAATATAATACTGGAAGTCCTAGCCAGAGCAATAAGACAAGAGAAAGACATCCAAGGAATCCAAATAGGAAAAGAAGAAGTCAAACTATCACTATTTGCAGATGATATGATAATATACATAGAGAACCCCAAAATCTCCACAGAAAAACTAATTCAACTCATCAATCAATTCAGTAAAGTGGCAGGATACAAAATCAACACGCAAAAGTCAGTAGCCTTCCTATACACAAACAATAAATCTGAAGAAGAAGAAATCAAAAAAACCACCCCTTTTATTATCGAAACAAAAAAAATCAAATATTTGGGAATAAATCTAACAAAAGAGGTAAAGGACCTATACAAAGAAAACTATAAAACACTGTTAAAAGAAATAGAAGAAGACACAAAGAAATGGAAAGACATCCCCTGCTCATGGATTGGAAGAATAAACATTATTAAAATGGCCATCCTACCAAAAGCAATATACAGATTCAATGCTATTCCAATCAAAATCTCAATGGCATTCTTCAAAGAAATAGAACAATTATTGATGAAATTCATATGGAATCACCAAAAACCCCGAATAGCCAAAGCTCTACTGAAAAAAAAAGAAGGAAATGGAGGCATCACACTCCCAGACTTCAAACTATACTACAAAGCCATAATCATCAAAACTGCATGGTATTGGAACAAGAACAGACATACAGACCAATGGAATCGAATAGAAAATCCAGAAATAAACCCACAGATTTATGGTCAACTAATCTTTGACAAAGGAGCAAAGAATATGCATTGGAGCAAAGAAAGTTTGTTCAATAAATGGTGCTGGGAAAACTGGGTCGCTACATGCAAAAGAATGAAGCTTGACCACTACCTCACACCATACACAAAAATCAACTCAAAATGGATTAAAGAACTAGACATAAGACCTGAAACCATAAAATACATAGAAGGAAATATAGGCGAAACACTACGGGATTTGCACAGCAAAGACATCTTTACAGACACATCACCCAAAGCAGTGATAGTGAAGAGAAAGATAAACAGCTGGGACTACATCAAATTAAAGAGCTTCTGCACAGCAAAAGAGACAATAACAAAAACAAAGAGAAACCCCACCAACTGGGAGAACATTTTTGCACACAACACTAATGATAAAGGACTGATCACAAAAATCTGCAAAGAGCTGATGAGACTCAGCAACAACAAAGAAAATAATCTAGTCAAAAAATGGGCAGAAGAGCTAAAAAGAAACTTCTCTGAAGAGGAAATGCAAATGGCCAACAGACGTATGAAAAAATGTTCAACATCACTTGTAATCAGGGAAATGCAAATCAAAACTACCATGAGATACCATCTCACACCAGTGAGAATGGCACATATTAAAAAAACTAGCAACAACAAATGTTGGCGAGGATGTGGAGAAAAAGGAACTCTCCTGCACTGCTGGTGGGAGTGCAAACTGGTCCAACCACTATGGAGAGCTGTGTGGAGATTTCTGGACCTACTAAACATAGAGCTTCCATATGATCCAGCAATTCCACTCCTAGGTATTTACCCAAAGGACACAGAAACATCAATTCCAAAGAGCACCTGCACTCCTATGTTTATAGCAGCACTGTTTACAATAGCTAAGCTTTGGAAACAACCCAAATGCCCAAAAATAGATGACTGGATCAAGAAGATGTGGTACATATATACCATGGAATATTACTCAGCATTCAAAAAAGATAAACACATGCAATTTGCAGCAACATGGATGGCACTGGAAGGGATCATGCTCAGCGAAATAAGCCAAAAAGAAAAAGAAAAATACCGATGGTCTCACTCATAGCAGGAATCTAGAAAACTTAAATAAGGGACCAGGAAAATGAATATAAGAAAGTGAAAATCAAAATCAACAAAAAACTATGAACCAGAGACACTTTTTGGGGGGTGGGGGGCAGGATGGGAAGGATTGGGGTCAGAATGGGGCGTTTGCAATTGTATGGGGGAAGATAAAAATAAACTTTAATATTTAAAAAAAAAAAAAAAAGAGATATGACAACAACGACCATGTGTGAAACTCACTTAGAACTTGAATCAAAATAAGAAGGTTACATAAGACATTTGGGCAACTATTGGGGAATTTGAATAGAGACAAACTTTTAAATGATATTATTCAATCAACATTAATCTTTTGGTGTGATATTATTATGGTTTTGTAAGGAAATAAACTTGTTCTTACAAAACATACACTGAAATATTCAGGGGTGAAATGTCATGATGTGTGCAAATTACTACCAAGTAATACAACAAAAACTGATAAAGACAACATGGCAAAATGTTAATAGGTAATAGGCTTATTATCCTTCAATCTTTTGTAGCTTAGTTTTGTTTTTGTGTTTTTTGTTTTTGGTTGGTTGGTTGGTTTTTTTCCAAAACAATAATTCAGGAGGGATGTAAAAATTAATGCTCTGAATGGGTTATTTAAAATTTGCTTCTCTGTCTTTTTCTATATTCTGCAAATATTTCCTGCAACAACAGAATCTCTTATTTTACGTTGTGGCCTTTGGGGTAAGAACTGAGTTCAGAGGAGCAGATTCTCTCACTGTTTCTCTACTTTCTCAGAGATTACATAGGTCACCAAGGGCCTCCCTGGTGGCTCAAGGGGTTAAGACGCAACTTATGAAGCAACATGAGTTCAATCCCTGGCCAGGGAGCTACCCACATGGCACAGAAGACTGCTTCTGTCTCGCCTGCTGCTCCCCTCAGCAGTGTATTTCAGTCAGTCTTCGTGTTCTGTTCCCCACTCTGTCTCTGGTGAATACTTTCAACCCCACACCTCTGGCCTGTACCCCAGTTCTTGTTATGAATAAATAAATAAAATTAAAAAAATAAATATCTCACCAAACCAAAAATTAATCTGACATTCAGATTTTAGCAAAGTTGGTAACGTCCCCAAGCCTACACTTACCGGCCTCAGGACCCCATCTCAAGCCTTGCCCTGTAGACTTCCTCTATCTAGTCTAGCTGCTCTGTTTGCTTGTAAAGTGGAGCCTAGCCACCCTCTGCTCTCTTCTCACTCTTCCTTTCACCAGGAAGTTCCTCTTCATCTGACCTGGATTTCCTGGAGAAGCTGGCTTTCTTGTGAAACTGTAAGACAAGGGTTCTCCCTTCCCTTCTCTCTCATGTCATGCCTGTGAACCACAGGTCTCAGCTATGCCTAGCAAATGCCTTTACGTTCCTTTGTTAAATTTCTGAATATGCTTGATCTCTTTCCCATACCTTAGGGAGGATGTTTCCAAGGAAATTAGAATAAAAGAAAATAGAATGTGTTGCATCAAAGAAACTTAGCCACCATCTAGTCCAACCTCTTCATTTTATAGACAGTGATGGGAAACTGAAGTCCAGAGAGGAGAGGTCAGCTACCCAAGGACACATAAATAATTCATTGCAAAACATTAGTTAAAATGCTACGTTTGATTCTCTTTCACATCTACTACTTCCATTGGACCATGATTCTTTTTCTTCAGGGATCATACATATGATCCTTCTGAGTGTTCAGCTTCCCAAGTTTGTTTGGGTGTTTCTTCTACCCAGCTTGTAAGGCTCAAGAGCAAGCTTGTAAGTCTTTAATCAAACAACTCTAGAATGTGTCTTTGGTCCTTATCCATCAATTCATCAGTGTGTTAGGAGTCAAAATCTTCTTTAATACCATCCCCTCTTCACTAACTATGGTCTCCTTTCTCTTAACAGGCAACAGGGAAAAAGAACATTTTCCCTCTACTTTCAAGCTTCTCAACTTCTTACTCCGAATTGCAAATCCTTCTGAGCACTCTATTTCTCTTTTTATCTTCCCAAAATGTCCTCCCCTCTTCCCTGCTTCTGCTAGTACTTTTCATCATTCATAAATATTGACTTCAAATACCACCCCACGTGGAGCTGGCCCCTGCCTCCTCAGGGTCTGAAGTGTGACATTTCTATTCCTCCATTTTAGCATCAATCACAGGTTTCCTATTGGCAATTTTTGGTGTTATATCTTTTTAACCTTGAGCTCCCTGCAAGTGAAGTAGATACCTTATTTACTTTTGTCTTTCTAGCTTCTTACACACAGTGAGAGCTAAATTAATATTTGAAATGAAGGAATGCAAATCAGCAGAATTGGGAGTTGATGTGTATTTTCAGAGTCTTGCAGACTATTCTGGCATGTTCTGACATGTTCTGCAGATGGCGTTCCATCTCTGACTGAACCATATTCACATGCCCATGTCACTGTCCTCATCTCTTACCCCAACCTTCAAGACACACCACTTTCTTGAGATAGTATCTGGGTTCTTGTTACCCCCAATGTCTGGGACTTCACATGCCCCTGGAGGTTCTTGTTTGAGTGGCCAGATTCACCTTCTTTGTAAAGAGCCTCACACTCATGGCCTCTACTAGTGTATGTGATTCTCTTTCATTTTTGTGGATTGTTTTTCTAACTGTCTTGCACAGCCTTATCTACCATCCCTTCAAGGAAAAGATCATTCATCCCCTTTATGCACTACAATATAGAAACATGCTATAGCAGTGAAACCAACTTAGTCTTCTCACAACAGATTTAATTGGTAAATCAAATGAGCTTCAACAGGTTTCATCCACTTGCCTGCTGCGTGAACTTGCTTAAGTTCTTTAAACTCTCTGTGCCTCATTTCTATCTCTGTAAAGTACCTTGGGGAGTTGCTATGAGCATTAAAAAAAAAAATAGTGCATGTAAAGTGCTTAGCACAGTACCTGGTACATGATTATTGCAAAATAAATGTTCATTCTCCTTACTGATAGCACGTCAAACAGGAACACAAAGCCACCACACATCCTGCAGATACAAGATGTTCTCAGAACCCCAAGTTCAAAATCTCAGATACTCTCATGAAAAAATGTAATTTTGGCCCATGAGTCTTTTTAAAGTCTTTTTGCCTCTTTGGTCATTTGACTGTCATCACCTCATAACCTGCTGGGAGAGCCCTCACCCAACAGAAAGTATCCTGAGCCTGCCCAAGAAAGAAAGTGAGGTAGCTCAAAGACAATAGGACCCTACATTGGAAAAGCTGATTCATAACAGAGTGGTCCTATTGTGACCAGGAGTTCCACCAATTCAGCCTTCACTACCCTCCATCTGCCTGGGCCGGAGCAGAACTGACCTGCCAGGTTGCTCAGCACGTCTTCCTGTGACACGCCACCCCTGAGCTGAAAACCTCAATGTCCAGACCTTTATGGTCTTCCCCAGGGACTTAGGTTAATGACAAGCCGGCAACTTGGGTTTACTCTGAATCACTTCTTTTAACCTAATTATGTGCCAAGGGGGAAATCCAATGTATTTGATCAAGTCTTGCTAGTATTTTCCTTGTCTAATTCCATTAGTCTCATTGATGGGAATGGTTCCTAAAGCAATTAAAGCAAGTGCTATCCCCTGAGGGTTCTGGGATGAATATCCTCTCCCCACTCTTCTTAGAACCCAGTTATCCCTGGTAAATGGCACAGGCAGGTTGTACAGAGGACCCCTATAGAAGAATGGGGTCCTCTTTTGCAAGCAAAGTGGAATCTCACCTCTCTGCAATTAGCAGGGTTCAGAAACGATGTATCTCAGCTGAGAAATGTGGAGGGAGGGGTGCTGTGTTCTCTGTGGGATTGTTCTTCACAATTCTTTCTCCAGTTGTTCATATCACATACTATATACATTTTATTCTGTTTCATCACTATTTCTGTCTATCTAGAACTCCAGTGACCCACAAAATGCCTTCAACATCATTGGCCCATTTTAGCAGCCTCTGGTAGCCTGCTGGAAATGTCAATGCGCACTCAACAAGCAGCCAGATTCAAGTACGCTGAGGCTTAACCTCATTAAAATGTTTCCACGACACAGGGTCAAACTTATCTTGCCACAGACTCCCTTCCTCTCACCAATTGCTGAGAAGCCATTTTCTTTCTAATTAATTTCATCTCGATGAAACCTGCACAAATGACAGTGCAACAAATTAAGGCTTATTGATTATTGGCTTTTTAAAAATAGTTAATGGTTCTGTCCAAAGATGGAATATTTTAGGGGCATCAGCAAGACATTCTAGCTTAGGCTGATTTTGGTTTTTGAACAATGAAAATAATGTTGTAAGCATCTTCCATAGCCTCATCACTCATTCTCTTTTGGAAACTTTATTCTATTTTTATAGTCACAAAATATAAATAGCTCGAAAACGGCATCTTAGAATTTGATAGGAAAACAAATGTTACTCTGGCATGAACATTTCATATACAGTGTCTGGAGATTGTCCATCCTTGTTCCCCTTTTCTCTCTCCCTTCAAATACTGGTAGTAAGTTGTGTTTCTCCATGAGAACTGTTGATAGCAAAAAAAAAAAAAAAGAAAGAAAAAGAATTTAATGAGCTAAAACTCAAGTTCCTTACCAACCTCGCAGATTTGTTTGTTTAAGGTTGATTTTGAAAAGGGGTGAATGCCCTGACCTGGGGTTTTTTGCATACTGTAAACCACTCACCAAGACTAACTGAATCCCACTGTGTAACAGGTAAAACTCAGAGGGGGTGGTAGCCTCAAATGCTACTCTCAAGAGGATGTAGTCTAACTCAGAACATCTACATATGCATAAAAAAAAAACTGTGACCTACAACACTTTCTGTGCTATACATTTGGTAGATTTCAAATCTCAGTTGGTTTACAAACTCTCTGTAAAGTAGCATGGATTCCTGTTCCTTAGTGGCAAAACAGGCAAAGAGAAAGAATTGCACTGAAGATAACATTGGCATCAGGAACTAAAATCAATCTTCCAGTTCTAAATTAGAAATTTTTTAAACATACTATCTAGCTCATCAAGAGCTTTTATTTTACCAATTAAGTATATCCAAGGCCTACAAGCACTGTTTCTCAAAACAGTAGAAATCAGGTTCAGAATCCACAGAGGTACATTACTTCAGGAAAGAGATTTTAATAAACCTTTTCTTCTATCCTACTCAAATGTTTCAATTTTTCAGGGAATATCTGAGTACCATTGCTTTCTATATTCATTCTGCGAGGGTAAGTATTTATCTTTATCTATCAGGACAGATCCATGAAAGGTTCATAGTGATCATCTAGTCCAGCCCATCATTTCATAGAAGGTAATTAAAGCCCAGAGAAGTTGTTACCTTTGCTAGGGCACATACCTTGAAGGAACATGCTTATATATTTTTGCACTAGGATGTGTATATGTGAAAGGGCTTTTGTCTTGCTTTTCAAGATAATTACTTGCTATCATTTTGTACAGTACACATCTTCCTAAACTTATCATGGAATTAAGCCCGAATAGGCCATCATAACTGGAAGATATCATAAGTCAAAATGCATTTAATACACTTAACCTACCTTAAAAATGCTCAGAACACTTACATTAGCCTATAGATGGGCAAAATCATCTAACCTAATGATCACACACATGACTGGGAGCTGTAGCTTGCTGCTGCCACTACATCATTAGAGAGTGTTATACTGCATATCACCAGCCCAGAAATAAGAGAGCAAAGCCCAACATTTAAAGTATGGTTCCCAGTAAATGCATATCACTTTCACATCATCATAAAGCTGAAAATCCTAAGTTAAATCAACATAAGTCAGGCACCACCTGTAATACATATATCAACTAAAGATAAGTATGGATGTTTTGAAATGGTGCCTAACTTGATGACCTCAATGGCCAGAAAAACAGCAAACCCAACATAAGAAAAGAGCTGAGGAAAAAGCATCATACCCAACCTGGGACAGAGTAGACCAGAGGGTGGATAGACAAGCTCCATACCCTGACACAGAGAGATCCAGCTGAGAACAACGAACTTAATGTAAGCCAAGGGAGATGTTCTTTCTTGGGCCAACTAAAAGAGTGAGACCAAGTGAAGCGTTCATGGAGCACTTTCATCTTAAAGGAGACTTAGAAATGAAGACATAAGAACAGAGGTAAAGAAGCTGGTGATCAACAGGAGATTAGACCAGTTGACCTTGAAGTCCCAGGCATTTCTAAAGGATTTTGATTTTATGATTTATTTTTGTTTGTGCTTATGTTCCCCCCCCATAGGTTGCTGTTTTAATGAATAAATTGTTTTAATGAATAAATTATAAGTTTAAAATGATAATGGCGTGATCAAGAGCAGAAATCAGTGCTGCTTTATGACTAGGTCTTAAAATCTAAGCCACAGAATTGGACACAAAGGGCAGGTCCTCTCATTCTGATTTGTCATGGCTGGCAGATGCGGAAGCCTCAGTGTTCACCTCAGGCAAAGCAAGTTTCATTAATCAGAATATCCAAATCCCTTGTTCACATTCTTTTCATCTATTTTTAGAGATTGTCTGCATCATACGAACTGTACCTCTATTCTTTAGCAAGCATATCGTAGGTGCATGAATGGAATAATCGATACAGGGAAGGAACTGATGTTGAATATCTGGATGAAATATTCACTATAATTTCTCCAAAATTTTTAAGGCCAAAACTAGTTTAAAATTCACCTGGTATAGGTAAGTGAGTACTGCAATAAGATAACAGTTGTACCAAAAACTGAAATTCATAAATTCATTTAATTTTCAAGGATAAATCTCTGGTGTGACATTGGACTCAATTACATCAATGTGTTGACTAGACAACATTTGTCAGAAAAAAGAATATTCAATATAGTCATTTGCTAGGAAAAAAGAAACATACAGAAAAAGAACTCCATTTACCATCAATTCAGGTATCCAAGCTGTATAGCAGCTTTTTGTGCTAATTGTAAGGGTCAGTGGCAACTTCAGAGGAAGATGAAGAGAAGCTGCTTCCTGCAGACACCAGTTCCTGGAGCAACAACTTTCCCTTTGTCCACTCAGCATTCTTGATATCCACGCTGCTCATTAGTCAGTTATGACAGATTTCTATATGTTATCTATCAGGGCTTGGGGTTTTTTCAGGAGGGGCCGCTTTTTGGTGATCTTCCTTTTCACAAATTAAGTGCATCAGTTAGGATTCTTTTGGTGCCACAAGAAACAGAAAAAGGAACACCAATTGACTTAAGAAGGGATTTATTGAGCTAATAAGTGAAAAATCTGAGTTCAAATTGATTTGGCTGAAAATATCACTAGAATTTTTTTCTCTTTTAGTCTTCCTGGATCTGTAATTGGGTTCCGTTTTTGGAATGTTTTTTTCTGTGTGGTGGCAAAATATTTACTACAGCTTGAGCTGTACCTCCTCTTGGGTTCAAGTCAAGTTTGAAAAACAGCAGGCCCAGCAAATGTTTCACTGCTCTCATTGTCTCTAATTGAGCCATGTACCCATCTCTGCCCCAATCCAGTAGCCGGAAAAGGCGATCTCTGAATGGCTGAGGCCAAGCCATAGGTCTGCCCAGGACCTGAAGTGGGATACGTGGCAACACTATGCAAATTGTCTCGGACAAAAAGGGGACGAGGGTTTCATTCAGAAAAATTCAGATACTGCTATTAGGAGAAGGATAGTTATCAAAGTACAGAACAGTGGATGTCTATCATATCTACCAAATTCTAGGCTCACTAAGGACAGAACAATGTCATATTACTATGGCTGACCCACAATGCCTAGTTTCAAAAAACAGGTATACAGTAAGCTTTAATTGTTGATTAATTAATTTAGTCAAATGAGAAATCTAATATTAGAAGTCACTTCTGATGCTTGACAATGGATACACTTCATTCCAGAAAACTAGTTTCCAATGCTGTTTTTATTCATGGAACTATCTTTTATTTGATAATTGAACTAATCTGTGACTGCACTGTGAATTATTACTAATAACAATCCTTAACAGCACCATGCTAAGGCCTTATATAAATGAAATAAACCTTATGACAATACTGTGAGAAAGGTTATTTATCATCAGTATTTTAAAGATATGACAGATGGAGCTCAGAATGTCAATGACCTGCCCAAGGTATTCTAGACAGCTAGAATTTTTTTTTTATTTTTTCAAAGATTTATTTATTTATGCATGCAAGAGCTGGGGATGTAGGCCAGAGGTGTGGAGAAGTGAGAGGACTCACCAGAGACAGAGTGGGGAGCAGATCTACTGAAATACACTGCTGAGGGGAGCAGCGGGTGAGATAGGAGATGTCTGCTGTGCCATGTGGATTAGCTCCCTGGCCAGGGATCAAACTTGTGCTGCAGTGGTAATAGCTTCATAGTCCTGAGCCTCAAACCCTTTTGTCACCAAGGAGGCCCTAGACAGCTAGAATTTAAATCCAAGGCAGTTATCCCACTATTTATGAGTGGTGGAGCCAGATCATGCTACAAATCCCAGTGTTGATGCCTCTACCTTCCAGAACCACTCCAGCTAGTGTCAGCCAACCTTTCAGCAACATTTGGGACTTCTCTTACAGTTCTTATTTTGTTCTGATGTGGCTAATCATTCCCACACCTGTCTCTTCCACTCAATTCTGATATTTTCAGTGTGCCTGAGCAGACCAGCAGAATGCTGGGAGCAGGAAGAAAGGCACTTCCCCGGCTACTTGCTGAACCAGGGCCTTCCACCTCCCCTGCTGCTGAGGCTGGGGCAGAATCCAGGCTCTAACCTGGCTTCCCATATGAGCTCTCACTGCCAGATCAATCTTCTAAATGGAGCTTTTATCATGTCATTCCCCAACTCAAATCCTTCAGGTAAAACTTTATTTACAAAAAGACTGACTGCAGTTTGTTGATTTGATTTTTTAAAATATTGCATTTAAGTATCATTTATCTTAATAGCCAATTTTTTTGGCATCCCCTTAAATTTTACACCTGAGGCAAATGCTTCCCTTTCCTGCCCTGAAGTGTGACCGCCCTGAAGTGTGACCCTGCTGTAGGAGCTCCCTATGATCTACAGAGCAAAGTCTGAAATACCCGGCGTGATACCCAGACCTCCACAAAATTACCTCCATTGGCCTTTCTACCTTGATCTTCTAAACTCCAACAAACATCTTATCATGTTCCTTTTCTCTTCCCATTCCTGCCTCTCAGCAATGGTTCCCCCACATAGAAAGCTTTAATCCACCACTTCACTCAAAAGTCACCTCCCAAATCTTCCTGGCCTCCTCTCCTTGGGCTAGCTCCCACAAGGACCTGAACTTAATAACAACTTTGTAAACTCTGTAAAACCAAACTTTCTTAAAAATCACTGTTTCTTTCATCTTTTTGCCACTCCTCAACCCCACACAACTGTTGAGCAACAAAATTAATACTCAGTGAATCAGTTCCTTTTTATGATATTTCAACCCAATTTATTCCCATCTGACTGCATGGTTACTTTTTGGTCTCTGAGTCGAAGAAGTCTTCCACCTGGACTCCACATAGAAGCTCCAGAGAACACAGGGAGATAGGTTTGGTGGGTGGCAAAACCAGGGGCCCAGCCCTCTTAGAACCTGAGCATGTTGCTCAGGGCCCTGTAGGGAGGGGCAGTTATGGAATTGGAACTTATTCTGGTTTTGCCTCTCAAATAACCTTGAGTCTTAAAGACTACTTACCCCAAAAGATCTCACATGGTTCTGGTTTCAGCTCAATGTAGAGAAAGAAAACACATATATTTTAAAACAGGATAATATCATCATAACAAAAAAATACTTTAATAAATATTTGGACCTAAAATAAATGATCCTTTTAATTATAAAAGACTAAGTTTTTTTTAAACTGTGTAACTAGAAATGAAAATGAATGTTTTTAAACAGAAATAGTGGTTTCTAAGTTTAGTTTCATTTATTTATTCACTCAATAAATATTTATTTATTGCTTACATGGGTTAAGTGCTAGGGATTAGAGTAATAACTGAGACGCACATGGTTTTGATCTCGTAGGGCTTTTATCATTTTTTTTTACCAGTTATGAGAATTCTTACAAATTACTTTGGAACTCACTAAATCAGCAAATAATTTTTGAACTTAGATGCAAGGAATACATTGGTGAATAAAAAAAAGATCCCTTCCCTCAGGGAGTTTATAGTCTATCTGAGTATAATAGACAAAACCATAATAAGTAAGTACCATAAACTATATTAAAAGAGATATGTGCTATGGAAAGAAGAAAAATCCAAGAAGCTAGAAATGTGCCCAGAGCTTTAGAAACTAGAGGAAGCCAGTGTCGCTGGAGTGAGATAAGGTGAGAGAAGTAACAGGAAGTTGTGAGCCATGTGGAACACTGAAAGGACTTTGGCCTTTGGTCCAAAATGATGAAGGAAGCAAATGAGCATTTTGAGCAGAGGGATGACATGATATGATATATTATTATAAAAGCATCCCTTTGCCTGCTGTCCTTAGACTAGACTTGGCAGATGGAAGGAGCAAGCATAGAAGGAAGGAGCCAAATAGGAACAATATTGATGATCCAAATTAGAGAAGGTAGTATCTTAAACCGACAGGTTAGTAGTATAGACACTACAAAAGGGTTGGAGTCTGGATTTTGTTTCATATTGAGGATAGGAATAGTCTTACCTTCCTATATTTGTGATGGGGATTGAGTGAGGTTAAATATGAAAAGAGTTTGTTGGAATACCTACTACATAGTAAAAACTCAATAAACTATAGTAATTAAGAATATTACCCTCAGTCCATTTGTTAATGGGGGTTCCTCTATAGCCCTATAGCCCTGTAAGCGAAAATAATACTCTCATATGCTAATAGAAAATCTTGAAAAGAGGATTTGGATTTGGACCTAAGGTGGGGAAAGTCTCTCCTTTTCTCCACTAAGTCTTTGCTTCAGTCCAAGAACTGTTTGACCACCCAGCTCTCCTGAGGTACCCGTGTCCAGGTAGACCCACCCTGATTTCCCAGTCCTCACCTCTGACTCCTTCTGCTCTTCCCTGCGTCACATAATCCAGACTTTGGAGTGAGACTACACAGTCTCCTCTCCTGTGTGACAGCATGTGATGCCCTGTGCTTGGATGATAAATACCTTTTCACTTGCCTTCAGCCTGCAGAGGAAGAACGTTCGCCTGAGGGGAAGAACTAGAGTCCTGAAAGACCACTGGGACATTGCTAAAGGACCATCTGGGTGAGTCCTAGAGAAATAAACGGGAAAGAGCTCAGCTCACAGTAACCGGGATACAGCATCCTCATCATCGCAGAGAAGAGGCTGCATGAGAGTGCAGTCAAGTGGAATGGTTGGAGTATACTTTAGAGAAATTTTGCCAAAAGGGAAAGTAGAGATGATGGTCTCTTTTTTAAATTCCGTACAAAAAAAAAAAATCCTCCAGAACTTAAAACTATTTTAATCAGCTGGAAAACATACGTGGGCTTTACAGCTCCAAGACAGCTTGCACAGGCCCCGATAAATGCCTATCGCTCATTTGCATACGCTAACAGCTACACTTTAATCAGCCTCCTAATCCCTGATGGTATTAATGAATTTTTTTATGCTTTTTTTTTTAGTATCATGTTTGCTAATTCAAAAATGATCAGCGGCTTCTGTGTGCCTTTTTTTATGCAGGAAATAATGGGTGAGCTGGGTACTCCTGTTATCCAGCTCTCACAAATAATTAAGACTACAAAGGGTACAAATCAGTTTGAATGCGGTGCACAAAGGCATGGGCTCAGCAAAGGCCTTTCTCTGTTTCTGTTTCTCCCTCCCCCACCTCCTAACTTCTCCTTTTTATTTGTTCCTTTCCTTTGACAAGAGGTGGTTTCCAAAGACGCCTGGGCAAGCTAGGAGCTGACACAGTCAAAATATTCATTCCCCACCTCCCTCCACCCACATCACCACCAACAGGACCTGAAATATTATGGGAGTTTTCAGCACAGAGGGCTTGGATTCCTCTCAAGACTAGTTTTCAAATCACAAATTGAAGTGGAAGAAAGAGAAGAGAACTTTCCGATGGGTATCTCTGCCAGGCTTCACGCCCTTCTTCTTTGCTCGTGTTCCCAGGAAGAAACTGCCAGGCCTGATGCTGCAAGGACCAGGGAAATGAGGTGGCATCTCCTCCTGTCCTGGGCCTTGCTCCAGTTTGGCTCACAGAAGGCCAGATCCACAGACACACGCCCGCTGGAGTCAGCATCACAGTGGTTCATGCTGCTTCAGCACCTCCAAGATCAGACATTTTAGGCTTATTGGGGAATAAGCAACAGAGGGTCAGTGATTGGTCCTCAAGAGGAGTCTGAAGAGCCAAGATGGACAATGGAAGTTCACAAATAATCCAAATTCAAATTCACAAATAATCAACATGGTTGGTTACCAAACAGAGGCCAGGCCTCCCTGATTTGTCTTTCATCATCCCAGGCTGCTGCTCACAGTCACCAGGCCTGGAAGGTGAGGAACCAAAACCATCATCAGAGAAGGAGGGAGCACGTACCAACTCAGACAACCTGTAACCTGGATAATGAATCCTCATACAATGAGTAAGTGGCAAGAAAATAGAGATACAATCTCGTACAGGTACATCTATAACTAAATTCAATGATAAAATTACTACAAATTTTAACAATTAAAAAAAATCACTAAGTGTAAAATTAAAATGTCCAGGGAAAGAGTTATCTTTAAAAGAGATAGAGTTATCTTTAAAAGATTGGGGCGGAATCATGCCATTCATCTATCTGGGTATATACAAGTACTTATATATTAATATTTATGTATTTATATAATATGTGTATTTTCATATCCCTTTTCAAAGGAATGCTGGGAGAAGTGATGAGACAACAGGGATAAAGTGTTGCATGAATGTGTAATGATCATCAAATCAATGGCCTCCCATTCCGGTGCTTGGCCATCTCATCACCTGGCAACCTCTCGTTAACCTGCAGTCATCGGGAAATGGCTTAGATGTCTAAACAACTGAAAGCTTCGCCTTAAGTTTGACTTCTTGCCTTTCTTCTTTAATTTTTTCTGAATTCCTGGTAGAACATTCTTTGCTGCACATGAGGCACTTTATAAATTTTACATCAAATTATTTGGGGGGCCATGACTCTAAAATATCATTGGTGGAAGCCATCAATGACATTGAGACCTTGAGCTTCTCTAATGATGTAATATTTGCTTTAATTGTATGAAAACATTTGATTTTAAACTTTCCAGAAACCTAATATTCCATTTTACAAGATGGAATTATAGTTTACTTTTTCACTCATAAGGATAACTCATAACTCAGATACTCTTTATTCAACTTTTTTCCATTTACCTCTTACCTGTTGACCCACCCTCAGACCATTTTAGCATGCATCAAGCCACCCATCCATCAATTTTTCAACAAATCTGTGCTGAGTGTCTATTGTACCAGTCACCTGTGGTATCTCAACCAGCAAGGAAAGAGAAAGAGAGCAACACCAATGATTCTTCTGGGAGGCCATTCTGAAGGAATGGCTATTTAGAGAGCATTACTTAATGTTTGGTCTTTGCCCTCTCAATAGACTCTATTTACTTACACTACTATTTCTCTCAACAGGAATTTTTGACCCTGATTGCTCATTAGAATCACCGAAAAGCTTTTAAAATCATACCACTGCACGTCTTATCTTCATAAATTTGATTTAATTTGTCTGGGAGGGGCATGACTTTGGTATTTTTAAAATTTGAGATGATTCTAATGTGCAGTCAACTAGAGTTCTATAGCAAGCAAGGCAGGGAGTCTGCCGCTTGCATCATATTCCACTGTTAATCAAACATAGCAATTAAAGGAGCATTGTCCCAAAAGGAAGAATTACTAAAAATGACTACCCAACACATCTCAGTGGATTTTCATTTCAGTTATAGTCTGAATCCCATCATTTTTCTATTTCCAAACTTTGCCCCAACTCATGTATACTCATAAAGTAATGAAGGACTGTCAAGGAAGCATCTAGGATTTCGATGTAATTTCATATGCCTATAGGTCACATTCTTCCCAGGAGTCCTCACTAAAAACACACCTTCTAATTATGCTCCTTCATTTCTGAAAACCAAAGGTCTCCAAAGAAGAGTTTTGTTTCGTTGCATCAAATCTTGAAGGCAACTAATGTTGAGCTGCCTGGAGCTTTAGTAGGACAGATGCAGGATCATTTCTCAGTTTCATGGCCAATGTTTTCTGTCTTTTTCTCCTGTTGAAGAGTTATTTCTGAAGTTAGTTCATGAAAGAAGTTTAGGGTAACAGAGGAAAATAATTGGCAGCATCTTTAACTTTGCCAAAGTGATCTGGGCATCGAGGGAATGAAGGTGTCTTGTGAAATCTGATTTTTTGTTGTTGTTGTTCTTAATCTCAGCAACAAAAAATGAAAATGCACCATTGATGGAGGAAGTATCTTGATGCTGACAAAATGGTTTATAGATACAGAGCAATTTATAGGAGGAGTTCCATGGTTTGCTAACTTTTAAACATCTCTTAGGTTAAAACACATTGAAGATAAATTTAAATAAGAGAACATTTGGACTAAAAGCTCTTTTGAACACATGCAGAAA
>NW_023604295.1:99875091-99953521 GCF_014898055.3 Talpa occidentalis
CCCCTTTCTCCATGCCTTCTCCTCCCCACTCCACTTTAAAGCCTTTTCCAAAGAGAACTCAATGCCCAAAGATTGGAAAGTCTAGAACTAAGACTTAATACCAACAATGATGTATGTTAATGTTACCTCAATTTTAGAAATAAATGAATTTAAAGAAGCTTCCCAGAACTTATGAACTTAATCAGTTACAACTTCCATTATTACTTACTTACATCTTCAAAGAGGATCCTAGAAACAAGGCAACATTTAAGTCACAAGAATGAATCATTCATGGTAAAAATCGCAAAAACTCAGAATAGAGAGAGAGATCTGCACCAAGGGCAATCCACTGAAAAGAATTGAAGCCGTGGACTTGACTGAATTTGCAGAATTCAGAATTATCAGAACGGAGAAAAGGAGGAAGGTGAGTCTGGTAAGAGATCCCAGGAATACTCACGTTTGAGTCAGTGGGCAGAGTTGGCAGGAGAGAGTCACAGTGAAGGAAGGGGGAAGAAAGGAGGGATTCCAGAGAATGGGACAGACGAGAGTGAGATGGGATGGCACAGCCGGAGTCTTACCTGCCTGATGAGCCCCATAGCATCAGTGGGGCACTGTTCTGCAAGAGTTTATGATACAAAGTCAGGATTATTCCAGTAATTGTGGGGTTATTAATTGTGGAGGAAACCAGGAAGAAGAAAACCAACCAATAAACTGTGGCAATAATTGTAGCTAATATTTACCAGGTTTTTACTGTGTGTCAGGCACTGTGTTTAAGCATCTCACATGTATTAACTCAATCAAAATCCAGCACAGATCTATGTTGTAGCAGTAGTATCATTGCCCTACTTTATAAA
Organism: Talpa occidentalis; assembly: GCF_014898055.3. Classification (NCBI taxonomy): domain Eukaryota; kingdom Metazoa; phylum Chordata; class Mammalia; order Eulipotyphla; family Talpidae; genus Talpa; species Talpa occidentalis. Next base: position 99,875,925 of record NW_023604295.1, read on the forward strand.
TGAGGAAACTGGGTAACAGAAAGGTTAAATTACAGTGTAAAAACACACTACTATAAACCAGAGATACACTACGGGGCGGGGGTGCAGGGAGAGGAAGGATTAGGCTCAAAATAAGGGGGGTGCAATTGTATGGGGAATATAACCAAAATGAAAATGTGTACATTGTGCAAAAATGAAAAATGATGTAAGAATTATATAAAATAAAATATTTAAAAAAAGAAACCATTTCAGAGAGAAAAAAAAAAAAGATAAAACCACACTACTAGTAAGTAACAGGGCAAGGATTCAAACCCAAGTCCTTAGTAGCTCATCCGCTGCAAATTGCCATGTGGAGGAGGATCTTGTTAAGGAGGCAGTGATAAACATACACGCAGCTTATGTTCTGGAGTATGGGAAGGCAGAGAAAAAGAATGAACACTGCTTCTCACTACATCAAAAACAGGAGGCAAAAAATGATATCACAAGACCACATTCATTGCAAGTTCTGGCAGCACAGCTGCTCTCTGCAACTCCTGGGATTCCTATGTTATTCTAAGCAGAGGCCTGGGTGGGGGCTTTGCTACCCTCTGTAGCGCTGACACATGGAGAGTGGTAGCTTCTTCTTACTGAGCACCTATTAAGTGCCAGGAACTAGACTAGCAGCTTGACATGTGTTAGCTCATTCATTTCTCATAGTAAAACTATTTTTAACTTCTTTTTTAATGATTAATAAAAACAACTGAGACTTCAAGAAATTATGTGATTTGCCCAAAGCATGAAATTGAGAGTACAAAGGTTTGAACTCAGCAAAATCTGACCCTAAAAGCTATGAGCTTCCTGCCTCTCCAGTCTGACTACAGATAACATTACAAGTCCTAGTCTTTGGGTCCTTCCTTCTCTCATTCCCCAAAGGCAGATCCTATTCCATTAAGGGAAAAAGTCTGAGCTTTCCCTTCCTTATACTCATCACCAATACCCCTTCTCATACGCTTCCCTTCAATGCCCCCATCAAAAAGAAAATAATCTAGCAGCCCCAGAACTTAGGTTGATAGGCGATTTTCCTCAATTTTAACTTTGTGTGGATATATCCTTCTGTTTTATGAACTACTGTGGAGCAAGGTCCTTGGGGAACAAGCACATGATGTGGAATCAGGGAGCCTGCCTTGGAGTCAAGACTCAGCTCACAGATGCATGATTACGAGCAACTTCAATTTCCTCTTTGGCTCCTTGGGAGCATCAGGTGAAATGATGCATGTAAAACACTTTGTGAACTGGAAAGCCCTATGTATCTATTCCACAACACTAACCCATTCTCCCTTGTCAGGAAGGATTGAGTCCAGAATAACTGTCCCTCATGTTGCTTCCTCTACATTAGGGGAGATGAAACTGTGGACAGGGAAGTCCGGGCATTCCATCAGAAGTCGGCGGTGAGCAGAACCACTCACTGCCAAGTCAGGGCTGGAGTCAGGGCCAGGCAAGATGGGCTCAAGTTTGTATGGGGATTTGTAGCTTACAAAGCACAGTGACATTCTGTTATCTGGTTGCTTCTTAACCACTCTTCATGACAGGCAGAGTACACATCATTGTCCCTACTGGTCTTGGGCCTCCTTACCCACTGCTCTGCCTTTTAAGGGGGCAGGTCTGGGTCCACAGCCCAGCTTCATTGCTCTGACTCAATAGACTGCATGACATGATTCAGTCCAGAAATTAGGTGTCAATGTATAGTTTTCTACAAAGTGTACACAGATGTACAGTTAGGTCTAAATTGCAAAAAATATATAGTATACATTAATTTTGATTCTGCAGTTTTTTGGGACCATCTCAAACATTGTGGGAAACCCTCGAAAACCCCATCAACCCTAAACATAATGTGAGTAAAGTCTGTGATCTAAAGTTCTTGCTGTCCAAGCCAGCCTTCTCACCCCATTCTAGCTCAATGTATTTCTACTGTGTTCATTTCTCCTACCCCAAGTCCATATCCCCTCCCCACTATTGGGCCAGGAAATCAGAGGTCCCCTTTAGTTAATACTCCCAGCCTTTACTCATCCAAACCTTAGCCCAGGTGTCACCTCTGTGGAAGCCTTCTCTGACTCTGTGAAGCTGATCAGGGTATTCTTTTGCTGTGTTCCCATAATGCCCAGCAATGAGCCAATCATCCTGTGGTGAATATCAGTTGTTTATGTGATTTCCCCTCTAGACAGTGAGCAACTGAGGCCAGACACTGTGTCTGAGGCATTTCCATGCCTCCACATAGAACATGTCAATAAATGGAAGGTTACTTACATCCACACTAACTCTCAATTTCCTCTCTACTCCTCCTCTATATCAGAGAAGATTTTGGGTACTGGTGGAGAATGGCAGAGAGAAGACAGAGAAATAATACTTTTTTTAAATAGCATTGATAGATGGTTGTATTTTTTCTTGTAAAGGCCCAGCTCCTGGAAGCTCCCAAATAGATGACCTGCAGCACAGAGCATAGCCAGAAAGGTGAGGTGTGTTCCGCGGTACTGGCTCATATTCATGATCCTCTGCACTTGTTTAAGGACAATGAATTTTCTCCTCTCCATTCCTTATCAGGTCACTAGTATTCAAGCTGCAACGACGAAATGTTTTCTGTGCAGCAATTTCAAATTATCCATTTCTGTTGGTAACTAATTTTTTTTATCTATACCTTAGGGCTTTTACCTTGACCTACAAAACAGTTATACATACTCCATGTTCCTCAGGGAGAAGTTCCCCGCACCTGTATTTGGAGCAGCGAGTGTGTGCAGGATCCTGTCGTCCACGGTGGGGAGTTTGATTCATCTCACCGGGGAATGGCTGGGGGCAAAGCCCGCTGGAGTTGCCCTCCTTCCTTTAATGAAGTGGCACCTATTTGGATGATAAGGAGTCACTGAAAATTGGGAACATCTCACAAATGCAAAATGCCCTTTTATATAGAAATGTATATCTTATTTTGGAATGTGTTCAGTAATATTATTCTAATATTATAAGGCTTACTACAAGGAGTTTATAATAACTGGGGAAAATGTTTATGAAATAATGTTACCTTTAAAGGCAGAATATGAAATTATATATACAGTATGTCCTCAATTCTGTTTTTTAAACATGTACTTTAAAAAAGAAAGGCAATTTTCTCATTTAATCTTGACAACAACCCTGTGGTATTATTATGTGCAATTATTATATTATTTACCCAAAGCCATACAGTCATCTATGCTGCCCAAGATCACAACGCATAGTGTATACAGAGGGGTATGACTGTGAATATATATTTAATCCAAGAGGCAATTTGGGGGAGAGAGAGGAATATTTGGAACTCTGTTTCCAAAAACGTAATATAAATGCCCCTCTCCAGCACCAGAGTCAGGTGGCCAGATGATTTGCATTGGCCAATGACATGTGACTGAGGTGATGTATCACTTGCAAGTGGAACTTGAAGAGTTGGTGTGCAGTTCCTGTGCCCCTTGACTCCTGCCTAAAGAGTAGCAGTCCTCCAGTGAGAGTCTGCCCCTCAACTGCCCTTCTAGAAGAACAGCATGAAGCAGAAATAACATGCAACGTGAGCAAGAAATGGTGCTGAGATGATTTAAAACACTGGAATTTGGAGGATGGTGGTCACCATAGCATGCCACCATAAAATTCGGTTTCTATGACTGATTCAGGAGCATTGTTGAACACTAAGGTCAGCTGACATGAACACGCCCCATGACTCGCTGTGGTTTAAAGTGGAGGTGATAAGACACTTGCGGAGGTTGGGTTTTAGAAGCAGACCTGAACTTGACTAAACTTACTTTCATATTTTAAAACAAGGATTATATTATATCTTATATGGAATTGTTGTAGGGTGGCACAAGTAGGAAAAAAAGTTGTATTAAATAAAATAGTACATATAAAATGCCTCTCACTTTGAAACAATGAGAACTGATTATTACAAATGTTTGTGGATTTTTATAACATGCCCCATTCATTCTTAAACTATTTGTTAATCAAGTTATGGTTGTGAACTTTTTGATTTTGAATTTGTTTTGTTTACCCATGAGCAAAAGATTTAGTTTCCCTCACCAAACAATAATAAGTGCACTACATATAACTAATACATTCATATATTAAAAAACGGTGGTTTTCATAACTCAATTTTAATTAAATTTTAAATATTTAATATTATAAAATATTAATTTAATATTAGTAAAAACTAATAGTAAGATAAAATTAGCAAAGAATATTACATTCTGGGAAATGTATTTAACAAATATAATTGAAATTCAATTGTATATGCATAACATTGGTATAAGGAAATAATGGCACGACATAATGGAATAATGGAATCTAACTTCTTCTGAATCTTCACTCCTACTTAGCTAAGTAGTACATGGTTCCTCTCCTCAGTAAGCTCAATCTGAGAAAATTAAATATAAATGCAAGAGCCAGTGACTGCTGAAAGTCACATCTGAATTTGCAGCAGAATTTTCAACTTGCAAGTACTGCTTCCCAAAACTTTAGAATATTATATAACTCTCCTACCAGCTCCTAGATCACTTAAGGGGGGAAGAATCTCTTGGGTAATGTGGCTGTACCTCCCAAACCTGAGCTGTCACTGAGACTGACCTTTGCATCCAGGAAGGTCACCTACTTAGTCACTGAGCTTGCTCTAGAAGTGTGGCTCCTTCACCTCAAAGCATGACTTAGAGGTCTTCACATAAGTCCTCTCAGCTCTCTCTAAGGAAAACTTCTTCCCATTCACCCTCAGTGGGGGCCTGTGGGTTCCGTCATAGGAAAGGCTATATGGATAATTTCTTACTCTTGTTACTGCTACTGTACCCCAGGACTCCTTAAAAGACAAGTTCCTCAAGAAACCAACTTTTCTTGCCCCACTCCACTCCTCTTACCAACAGAAACTCTAGCCAGATAGCCTCCCCTAGCCCCACCTCCAGGTTTAGTTTGGCATGATCCAGGGGGCAAGCTCAGTCACCCCAAGTCAGGCACATGGGACTGTTGGTGGAAAATGGAGTTATACAAACAGAGGGGAGGGGCAGGGTTGGAGATGTGTCCTCCCAGCCTTGTCTGCTTAGACAGGACAGTCAGACTTAGCAACAGCAAACAATAAACAATACTTCCCTAATTATTTCATCATGGGCTCCTCCAAAAACCAAAGCATTTCTCCAACTGGAAAGTTCTTTCCAGAAAGACTTACTCTTTGTCGGTATCAGTCAAATTTATCTTCATGTTACTGTCTCTTTAAAGTGCTCCTATTTTCTCTGCTAACCTGAACTAAGTTTTATAAAAACACAGCATTTACACTTCTCTTCAGTTCTTTTCTTTCACTGTGTTGAGCTGCAAATTTCTTCCACTCACCACCCTTCCCTTCCATTCTTCCACATCCAACATGAGGAATTTTCTTGCAGATCCTATTTCTATAAAAAGTGGCTTCCCCCTCAAATGCTCTGTATTTGTAAATGCTCATAGACACTAAAATACATAAATTTATTTTCCTTTATATGCCAGAAAGATCGGAGCCAAATTTACTGTTCATTATGGGAATTGAAAAAAGTATCACCATGTTTCTAATTTATACAGACCCACCCATTTTTTTTTATATTTCACTATTTTATTATATGTGTTTTTATGTACCTTCTCAACTCTTGGAAAATCCAGTAAGGAATATAGATGATACATAAATAGCTAACTAAGTACAATAGATAGAGAGGTGATGATCAATGATAGATAGAGAGACAGGCAGATATTAATAATAAATCAAAAGATGTTTCCAACTCATTGCTCATCCTTTCAGTCATATTTCTTTTTTTTTTTTTAAGATTTATTTTATTTATTTATACAAGCACTGGGTACAGTCAGAAGTGCGGGACGGTGAGAGAATTCACCAGAGCCAGAGTGGGGAACAGAACAGGCAGACTAACGAAATACACTGCTGAGGGGAGCGGGGGGCGCGGCAGGAGAAGTCTGTCACGCCGTGTGGGACTCTCGCTGGAGGCCAGGGATCCAACTGGTGCTGCAGAGGCTGTGAGCAGCTTCGCAGCCCAGCACTCAACCGCTGCGCCACCAGGGGAGGCCCCAATCAGATTTCTTTACTGAGTGTTCATGATCTTCCCAATAGCAAACTCTTCTCTTTTTGGTTCTCATCTTAACTCATTGGATTAATTATGTTTCTCCCTTCAGGAACTCAGAATATTGTCCTTCAAGGCAAAGAGGTCTTACATCCTATTCAAGGTCACATGCTATGGTTATATGTTATGGCAGGGTTGACATGGGCCCCCTGACTTCTAGTACAATGACCTTTTCACAATATTGTGCATTCCATGCAGTTTACTTCCTGGTTTCAGAGGTGGAGCACATGACTGAGCTATGAAAATCAGCACATCCTATCTACCTGGCCATTGTGATTTACTACCTGGTGGGTTCTGTGAGCTTGAGGAGGCAAATCCATTTCAGGACTTTTGTTGGAATTGCTGGGTCAAAGAAGGCCCATAATTAAAGGCAGAGTCTGATATAAACACATAATTTTTGAGTTCTGTTCTAACCCTATATCCTGGATAGGAGATTTTCTTTCTTATATATTCTCTGAACATTTTCCTTTATTACAGCACATTTTTTCTCTTTTATTTTCAATACTTCACATTCAGTATTTTCTCTTTAAAAAAAAATAAATAACAGGGAAGGAAAAATACCCATAACTACCTTGCTGGCCTGATGCCATAGATATTGAATAAATGTTAATTCTTTCCCCTACACATTTTGACACATATTAAATGTTCCTCTCCCTCCATTATGTACTGTATTCTTGCATTTACACTAGTCTTCATATATTGACCTGTGAACTCTGCTATGCAAACCAGTAGAGATATACCATCAAGTCATTCTGGTAAGAAAAATAGAAAGAAAAAAAGGCACCAGTTTGTTGAATTGGAATATCAGAAAAGTATTCCAATAAATCTTCTAATTTACTCAGTATCACTGACATTTGCTTTTGCATAGCTTAGGAAAACAATGTCTGTCTGCTCTTCATCACTTGATGTTCATTGTAGAAACTTGACTTCCAATGACCTCCTAGGAAGGAAATTGATGCAGCGGGTATTTGCCATAACTTCCTCAGTATCCTTTCTTTTCATCTGAGGATCCAGGTGTTCCCAAGGAAGTGATCTTTATTCTCTGGCCCCAGAGGTGGAGAACATTAGCATTACCAAATGAGCACATCCCATCTACCTGGTCATACCATCTACCTGGTGGGTTGCATGACCTCAGGGAGGTCAATCCAAATAAAATTCAAGACTTTTGTTGCAATGGCTGGCTCAATGTCTCTCTCTACTTCTCCAGAAGAATGAAGTCTTAAAGTGTTCCACTGTTTTGCTACAACAAATCAAGCCAGTTTGAGACTGAAGCAAAATCTAGAAAATTACAAAGAGACAAAGCCAGGGGTCTGATGACATTATACATACCTAAGCCTTGACTTTTTAGTTACATGAACTAAGAAATTCTCTTTATTATTTCAGGTCATATGTTGCTTTCAAGTTGAAGCTTCCTAACTGATACACTGATATTTTCTGGAAATTCATGTAAATTATGCTTGTTTTTGATAGATAAAAGTTGTGATTCATCTTTGCTCCTTATTCCCTGTCCAATATGCCCAAGGCATCAAGCAGATGGAAGCTATGGTGATGTGTCTGTCTATGTAAAGTGTTTTTTCCCAGATGATCAACACCAACAATCGTCATTATCCCCATCATCACTGTGGATGGGGCCATCATATGTAAATCAAACTCAGATGACCAAAGTTTACAGCAACACTTGAAATTTAGTGTCTCAGAAGCATTTCATTTCAATGCCATAAAAGTTATGGTATGCTGATTAAATACTGACTGGAGGCTGAAAGAGTACTTACTTGAGGTTTATAGGGATGGAAAGGATGCATTCTGTGGCCACCTAATTTTTTTTCAAAATATTGCTGCCCAAAGACAGCCAAATGTATGTATTTCATGTGTTTTGAGGGAAGGAGATGTCAGTACTCTTCATTTTTTATAATGGTATTTTCTGCCAGTAATAAAATATGAGGAAGAGGAAATGATGATAAAAGAAACTATATTCTTTTTCTAAAGAAAACATTTGCTGTCTTCAGTTTCCTCACTTCTGTTTTTGAGGAGGAAGAGGTAATTCATTCCCACTAGTAAACATTTTTCATGTCGGAGTCTCCCAACTTTCTCTTTTGTAACTTCAGTGCCGAGCTGTGAATGTTTTGTTCTCAGTTCATTCCCTTTCCATCGTCCTCGAAGACAAAGGAAAAGAAACACCTGAATAAGAAGGAAAGCAAAGAAAGAGGCTGCTCAGCGAAGGGACAGGGTATATTTCCCTTCCTACGGGGCTACTCCTTAGACAGAAGACAGGGATAAGGGCACAATGGAGTTGGTGGGACAAGATGCCATGAGTGACAGAGGAAAAGCTTTCTGGGCAGGAGACTGAGACTGCTGGGAGTTTCTGATACTAAGAACTAGACAAGCCCAATGGATTTTAGAAGAATGGCTTTGGGCCAAGTAGTTGGTAAGTTGTAAGGGTTTGAACTGTCTTGAGATAGAATATTGCTCCAGAAATAAACCCTGGATTTCTTCACTTCAAAAGCAATAAGTACTTCTTTTGCTGATTTCTTAACTTCTAATATTTTATTATAAACATTTGCAAATATGTTGAAAAAATTGTGGCATGTATACACTTCACTAGATTTATACAATTACGTTTGCTATATTTGCTATCCATTTATCTACTCCTCTATCTAGTCATCAATCCATCTTATTTTTTGACATATTTCATAGTAAGTTGCAGACATCAGAATGCTTCACCCCTAACATTTAATGATGCTTATTATTAATGAGAGGTCAGCAATTACTTAATTTATTTGAAATTTACAAATCATAAATTGCGTGAATTTCAAGTGTATCGTTCTGTGAATTTTGAAAAAAGTACATACCTATTAAAAGAAAACCATTGTCAGGACATCGGACATTGCCATGGTGATTTCTTCCTAATATGAACTACTAGTAGTATTATTTCTCTAACCCATTCATTTACCCAACAAATATTGTCTGAGCTCCAATATGGCTTGGGTGTTATGGAAGATATTAAAGGTAGATTTCTAGAAATAAGGTAAGGAGACATAACCCTCCACAGGAATTGACAGTTCAGAGAAATAGATGGCTATATTTGAACTAATTAGTTCATTAATTAAACAGTCACAGTAGTGGTGGAAATCTGTTCACATAAAAGAGGATACTGCAAATGCATGTGCCACAGGTCAAGAAGGGCTTCATACTGGGTATTTTGAAAGATGAGAAACAAGTCCCCAGATGTCTGGGGCAAAAGTACAAAGCAGGCTTGAGGCCATGACCCAGTGAGGCAATATGGCAGAACAAGGGATGTGGGAGAGATTGGAGAAGCTGAGACCCACAGCCAGGAGGGTCTTGAACATCCTGCTGAGGGGTTGAGTTATTCTCCAGAAAAAGGTGGGAAACTGAAGAAAAGTCTCCAGATACCTGAGCCAAGGAGATCTGGGTAAACTCACTCCATTTTCATCTGCAAGAGAGCAAAAAAGGAACTAACATGGAGGTTCCCATAATGACCAATTTTGCATTAGGATTTATGTTATGGAAAAGCTAGTCTTTAATACTGGCTGCTGGACCCAAAGGGCCCTGGAAGCTCTCACTGGCTGCCAGGCAAAATGCAGCACCCACCCACTGTTAAGCTGGGGAAGGAGCCCTAGATAGTCTGACCGTCTTCACTCACCGCATAAGAGCCTGATAGACAATGAAGAATTAGCGAAATCTAGGTGGGAAAACCCAGATACCAACTTATTGTTTTTCATGTAGTCATTGCATTATAATTACCCATAATAATCATGAAACAACTTTTTTAAAAGTGTTGTGACTGTCCTCCCAGACTCTAAACAAAAGATACATCTTGTGACTCAGTAGTTCAGTCACTTTTATTTATACTGAGAGAGGTTATGTGTACATATGCACATACACACAGGCAGCTGAGTCTTTTGGTGTGCTTACATCCCCCAGGTAAGAAGTATGAAATGATCCAGAATAAAGTGTCAAGTTCTCTTTCAATAAAATGGGAAATAATTGTGTTGTTGTATGACAGCTAGTAAAATCCACAGTGGACTATTAAATCAATACCTGTAAAACGTTAACACTGCAGCTTCAAAACAAACAAACAAAAAATAGCCGGGATCTCTCCATTGGCAGGGATACTTTCTAAACTCCTAGTGCATTTTATTTGTGATGAAGGTTGGAGGTGTAGGTCACATGGTAAACGGCATCAAGAAAAACAAAGGCACAAAAGCGGGTGAGGAAGAGAAGGAAGAAGCTTAATCCAGAATAAAGACAAGAAATAATTTCAAAGAAGATATCATGCCTCAATTTTTCCCTGAACTTTAACAGAACAAGAGTTTTCTAAATCATCTGGAATTATCTTGTTTAAACTCCAAGTCAAGGGCCTCCACAGTGACAGAGCAGGTTGAGCGCAGCGCTGTGAAGCTGTCCACAAACTCTGCAGTGCGGGTTCGATTCCCAGCCAGCCAGGGAGCTACCCATATGGCACAACAGACCTCTCCTGTCTCTCCCGCTGCTCCCCTCAGCAGTGTATTTCAGTCGTCTGCCTGTTCTGCTCCCCACGCTGTCTCTGGTGAACACTCTCACCCTCCCACGCCTCTGGCCTGTACCCCAGCTCTTGTATAAAAAATAAATTAATCTTTAAAAATAAAGAAATAAATAAACTCCAAGTCAATTTACTGGCATTGGCTCATGCTTGTGTCCCCGTAGATTCATGTTGCTATCTAATTGCCATGTCATTTGGAGGGGAGGTCTTTGGGAGATGGGATTAGTGTCCTCATGACAATGCCCCTCCACCCCCAAGACCTTGGAGAAATCTGAGAGTTGTTTCATGTTTATACCTCTTTAAGCCAGAGACCGGTCATCATACAAAGCCAAAACTCACCCTAACTCTTTTTTTCAACTCTCCAATTTTTTAGTTTAAAATCATTTTTAATTGACCTTAGCACACTTATTGCTCCATGTTTCAGACTCAGCCCCTTCTTCTGCTTTTCTTCTAAAATACCCTGCCCAATGGGCAAGGAACTAGGGTATTTATTACCTCCTCTCATCCATCATTGATTAAAGAATTTTTCCAGGGATGTTAACTCCCAGCACTCCTCACATTCCCTCCAGCAGACTAAGTATGTTCTTGAGTTTACAGGCTGTGTGCATCAATTATGTACCTTGGGGAAGTGACCTGCCTATGTCAAGTGCTGGGGTAGGACACATTGTCTCATTCAGCACCAGGTGATCTAGCCCCACCAAGTCCATTGCAGGATGCACCTTGAGATCTTCAACCATAGGACTGAAGCCACACTTCCCCTGGGCTGCTTCTAGCCAATGACTGAGGGTGGCAGAGATACTAAGGCAGGCCCATACCATGGAGTCCTCTGGGACCTGACTTTACTCCAGGACTCCTTGCCAATCTTGCCAGCTCACAGTGTATAGCAGGCCAGAAAACAGCTTTCCTTCCCTTGTTCTTACAATCAGTAAACTTGCATTATGGTCTCAGGGCCCTGCCAGATTTTCCCAACTCCCTCTCATGCAGGGGGTTTCCTAGTAAAGTCCTTGCGTATTGTACTCCCATCTTGGTATCTGCTTCTGTAAGGACTGGAATGAACATAGCCACAAACTCACCTGGCCAGTCATCAGAGCTCCAGCACAGCATCAGAGGAGATAGTGATTTTCAGATGGTATAAACATAAGGTTTATGAAATCTTTTTGCCACAATGAAAATAACATTTCAACGACAAGGAGAAGGTTATAGTTTAACGGAGAATCTCCATTACTTCAGAGAAGTCTTAGTATTGCTTCTTTTTTTTCCCAAGTCTAAATTTCTCAGTATTCTCACCGACAACTTCTTCCTACCTTAGTTTCCCTAAGACACACACACACACAAACACATACACACACCCAGCTCCCAGATCCATACACAGCAAACATCAGCCAGTGGATGTCAAGGTTTTAGAAATAATATTTAATATAAGCTTTGACAAGGAACAATAATAATAATTTGAAAAGAATACTTGCTGCAGTGTCAAATTCTGCATAGTTAATTTGATAATTTGATTAATCAGTCATACAGTCAGGTAGACTCTGTGACAAACCTGAATTCTAGAAGGTGTAGAAAGAAGTTTAATTACAGTTCTTTCTGAGATCCAGTACCCATCAAAAACTTAGCTCTAAGGAGATACCAGCAGGAAGTCATGCCCAGCCTCAATCATTTAGTGCTGGTAAAGCTACTTGAAAAGGAAATCCAACTTTTTGATTCCTTGGTTTGAAATAATTACTCATTATCCAACTGTTTCCTTAGCTCATGAGTGAACCTTTACAATTTTTAGGGAAGGAAATTCTGCTTTCCAACCATCAAGAATCACATATCCTGTGCCACAGTCATCCTAAGCCCAGTTTGAATGAGGGAAAGTTTTCTGATGGTCAGCTCAGCAACCCAACCCTGCAAGAGGTTCTCAGTGTGCTGTGCTGAGCATATTATGGAAAGGGATCACTTGAGGACTTGTGCCAATAACTCCTGCAAGACAGTTAATGCTACCACCAAACCACTTTTGATTTATTGTCCTCTTCCTTTGCCTTTTCTCCTCTCTCAGACTATGGGAACGTAAACCAGACCCACTCTGCAGCCTGCTCAAGCCTGAAGCTGCTGTGGACATTCTACCTGCAATCAAGGTGTTGGCTCTGGTGCCAGTCATCCCAGTGCTGAACCAGTGGAGGATCTGCTTTCAAGCTCACTCAGGTCGATGTTGACAGGTCCTTGCTGGCTGATGGCCTCACACATTAATTCCTTGCTGCATGGGCCTTTCCATGGGCTGCATGAAACATACAGAAATGTGCTTGCCCTGTATGTGAGAGCTTTGAGGGCAACACAAGAGAGATCCAGCAAGCTAGAAGTCAGCCTTTTTAAAATCTAACCTCAGAAGTAATACCCAGCACTTCTGTTAGATCCTATTGGTAAGAAGTGAGTCACCGGGTCCACACTCAAGGACAGAAAATTATAGAGAAATAAAAATATCAGGACCTAGTCATGGGGAGCCATTCTAGAAACTACAACAGTCTGCTCTCCATCCCCTGAACCCATAAGTTTCATGTACAAAATACACACTGTTTGTTCTTTCCCATGAAAGCTTTAGGGTTTTCAGTTTTCTCAGACACAATGATTTTTGTAAAATGTTTACTAATTTGATTAGCTGTTTGGTAAGAAAATCATCCACTTAAACCTTGAACCTGTTCCATTGTGGGCAGTGTTGGTTTTCAGAGGTTTTTTGATTCCAAATTCATTGACCTCCGTGGGAAACTGGTGGAAAGCATAGTCCATCAGTGTAATATGTGGTCCTAAGTGAGATGAGGTCACAGGGTTTAACCAACTGGTCTACCCCAGAACATGGTCAGATGGGGTGGAGATGTCAGAATTCCCTCCCCAAGCAACAGCCAGGAGAGGGGGCATTTTCAGACCCAGACCCTCTGGGGGAGTGGACAAGAGAGGTGGACTTTAGGACATTATGGTTGGTGCCTGTGTAGAGTTAGTGAGGAATATGTGTCATAACATCTGTTTTTCAGGTTCAGAGAGAGGGAAATGATAAAACAGAAGGGTATACAGTTTGGATTTGGGAGTCAAACCATCAGAATAGGCACCCTAGCACCAACTCCACTGCATCATCTTCAGCAAGACACATAACATCACAGGGAAATTATGAGACTAGATAATGACTGTAGAACACGCATTGCCTTGCGCATAATAAGGGAAAAACCTTGCCTGTTATAGTCATGCTCACAAATTCTCTTCTATACCTTAGGTGGATCTTCAACTTCAGTCTTCCTTTATCTGGTGCAATCATTTGTTAAGGGGGCCACCAAATAATACTGTTGGTTTGATAACTCAGAGATGCAAACTTCTATCCTCCTGAAAGGGTCTGCCAAGCCTGGAGGACCAGCAGAGAAGGTCTTGTTTACCCCGGGGTAGTCTGCACAGCTGCTGCCAGGCAGCTGGAGCCAAAATTCTGATTAACATACAATAATCACAGTTACTATCATGGGAAATAAGAGAAAGTTGCAGGTTCTGTGACTAATCCAAACCACACTCCATAGAGATCTCCTACAGGCAGCCAGCCCCCAAATGCAGAACCAGGGCTGAATGTTCTCTGTAATCCAGCCCCAAGCAGATCACAGATCACGTGGCACAAAAAAATTCAATGAGTACTGGGCAGGGCAAATTCCCATCATCTCTCCTACCTTAGCAGTCACTACCTCAGCCCCACATAACAACTGCCATCTGCTGAGTGCCATGTACTGGACCAAATGCTTTCAAAACCAGTTATACTCATTTGGTTCCCCAGCTGGTCCTCCACTACCTGGATGTGGAAATGGTGTGCAGCCAAGAGTGTATCCGATAATAAGGGCCACAAACAGCCCTACACAGGGCTCCCTCAGCACACCTGAAAATACAAGTTTCCTTCATCTGCCTCCCTCACTCTCAAGGGAGCAGGAGAGGGGCATCCTTTTTTCCTGGTTCCACATGTGCAACAGATAAAGGGAGTCACTGGCCTGCCCCCTGACATCTTGCAAAAACAACTAAAAAATCCATCTTGGATTCTGAGACTCAGACCTTCCCACAGGCAAGGAGGCAGCTCAAATGGGCTGAAGAGAACTGACTGTGTGCATCTCTTCTCAACTTCTCATTACTAGGCATTTTTAAAATTACCCATTTTTGAGATTATTTACACCATGGATATTGGTAACACCACAAATGAAGACTTTATTTTTCCTGGAGAAATGACTCTTTTTTGTTTTTTTGTTTTGTTTTGTTTTGTTTTTTTACAATGATAGAGTATATTTATTGAGTACTCACTTTCTTCCAAGAATATGCTTATTGGGCCTCCCTGGTGGCACAAGGGATTAAGACGCAACATATGAAGCTAACCGCAGCCACACAGCATGAGTTTGCTCCCCAGCCAGGGAGCTACCCACATGGCATAGCAAACCTCTCCTGTCTCGCCCTCTGCTCCCCTCAGCAGTGTATTTCAGTCTGCCTGTTCTGTTCCCCACTCTGTCTCTGGTGAATCCTCTCACCCCCCACCCCCACACCTCTGGCCTGTATCCCAGTTCTGTATGCATAAATAAATAAATCTTTAAAAACAAAAAAAAGAACAGTGCTTAATGTTTTAATCCATATCTTCATTTGCTTTTAAAAGTGACCTAATAAATTAGATCCCAATGTTAACTCATTTCTACAGATGAGAAAACTTAAAGTCAGGGAGCTTATACGATTTGCCCAAACTGATTTATTTAGTAAGTGGAGAAAGTGGAATTTGAGCCCAAACATATTTGGTCTTAAAGTCTCTGTTTCACAAGTTAGGGAATATAGTCTCAGCCAGCTGAAAATGTTCTGTCTTTCCCAAAATTGTTTCCGAATTCAGGTATGTTTTTTAAGAGCCTTGCATGTGTGAAGCAGCATATCTTAGGGATTTATTCAGATTCTTCATCTCTTTACAGTCATTGAATTTGATATCATTATTCTATTTCATTCTATTCTATTCTAATCTATAGTGAGCATAGATCCCTGATGTGTTGCCTCTTTATCCTACGTAGAAGTTCTCTTGGATCCAAAAGAGCTAATTCTTAAACACCAGCACACCACTGTTGTAGAGTGATGAGATATAAAATCTTACCACCCTGAGACAACATTCCCATCAGTACAAACATTTTATGCTGCTATGAAAATAGGAACATGTCAGATGGAGTCATATGTGGCCTTTGGGAGCCCAAACCTTTCAATTGCCTTGCTTTAAGTATTATAGCTGTCATCTTGGAATTTATCATTTACCAATAGAACCCTTAATCCACCTATAAAATATGATTCACATAATGAATCCAGGTATTTCACCCAGTGCTAAAATCCAAAAGCAATTAGCCTTTTTGTTTATTTCATGTGGGAGTTAGACTAAAAGCTAAATGAACACACAAAAAAAGAGCCAGGCAGTGGTCCAAATGTCTGAATGATGTACTAATTAAATTGTATAACAACACTGCTATCTTTATACGTACACTTTATTACAGGTTGGGGAATCAGCCCAGGCCTTCCAAGTCAGCCTCCGGGAGAGCACTTCTTTAAAAATAGAGGAACAGTACAGGTAAGGCTTTGTAGGGAAGATTTAGCTACACATTCAGAAAGAACAGATAAGACTTTCGATGAGATTTGAAAAAACTTGGGTAACTTTTCTCTTCTCTCAGCTATATGATCTTTATCAGGGATGAGAGTTTAAAAGTCTGCTTATTTATGTATTCACTAAATAAATGTGGTGAAACTTTAAGCAGATGCTGGAAATAACACCAATTTGATAAGACCTGGTCCAGGTCCTAAAAGCCCTCAGACAGCCCCAGCCTGGCAGAAAAATGTATGTTTATGAGAAAAATGTCCCTAGACCGAAGAGTCAGTTTCCCTGTGTATGGAGGGAAGAATTATTGACACCGCATTTGGAACGGAGTTACTAAAGTCTCCCCAGGGGAAAGTGGATTTGAATAGGTTTCTCTCTCATTTCTTTCATCCTGCTCAATAGACTTCCATTAGGAGTTAATGAAATATGTATTGTTGAAGTATCTTGTATCCAAAACTCATGCTGTTTGTCTCAAGCAGAGAATAGTAATAGCAAAAAGACTGACATGGACTGAAGCCAGGCACTATCCCTCAAGCTTCACCTGGCCTGATTTATTTAATCTTCACTAGGATTCAACACTAGGATTAGGACAGACGAGCAAGCAAAGCTTAGTGAGTGATGGAGCTAGCGTTTGAATCCAGGGCTCTTGTGCTTCCCATCTTAATTTGTTTCTCCAGAATCACATGGCCAAGTGTAAGTGTCATCACACATCTCACCCTACTGATGATAATATAATCTCTGCATGTCTATTTATTTTTTTTAAAAAAGAGAGTGTCTGGAGCAGGCATACAGAGAAATTATGACGTGAGCCTTGGAGTCCATCTCAAGTCCTCCTGATAGACTGTTATCTTTATCCGTACACTTTATTACACTACTAACTAGGCTACAGCAATGAGACAAGTTGCCTCTTCATTCTCACTTGACACTACTGACCATCTCAGGCCACTAAAAACAAGCCCCTCTAAACCACTCACCATCTCCCTAGTCATCAGGCCTGCCGGATCTCTAAATATATGCAGGTTGTTTCTCTTCCAAACAGAGTTCTCTTCCCCCTCACCATCACTACCTTGCTTCCATCCAATGGTGGCTCCTCATCCTTATATAGCCCCTTCCTCCAAGAAGTCCTCCCTGATCTCTCAACATGGACCAGCTATAACTCCGTGCATGGGGGAACTTGTGCTCATTCCCAAGGAAGACTTTATCATCTGTCACACATTAACTGCCATTTTTCTGACCCACTGGACCTGCAATTACTAACCAGGGAAGTCTCAGATATAGCCAGAGAATGTTTTTAATAGTTTCCCAAACCCACCTTAGAGACCCTGATTCAAAAGATCTTAACTGTGACCCAAACACTGGATCTTTAAAAGACTTCTCGGGAATTCTGACAGGCATCCCTTACTGAGTACCTGCCTGAGTATACAGTGTCTCTTTAAAGGCTCACGATGTGCATTTGCTTACAAGTATACGCCTAGAGCCGAACACATGCCTGACCAGGAATAGCAGTCTATTAAGTTTTTATTAGTCGATTTACTGAATAAGTGAAGCTAATTAGCCTCACTTATCCTCAGTTTTTTCCACTGTAAAATGGTATTATAGCATCCACCTGTGGCCCATGTACAAGCAAGAAAAGATTTTTTAAAAATGTTGCAATGAAGGAATTCCTCATCCTGGCATTAAAGATCCTCCTCAGGAAGGGTGCAGGAGGGAGGCAGAGAGGATTTTGGCACTGTTTCTTTGGTGGGGTGGGAATGGAACCTGTACACATAAGCAAGAATAAAATGTGACCAAAAAAATTAAAATAAAAATGTAAAAATAAATAAATATGTGTAAGGCAGGACAGGCCACAGTGCAGGTTTTCTGATCCAGCAGACCAGGTAAAGGAGGAGTCAGAGTCCTCAGTGGTTTTGCAGGTTTTTTATTGGGGTTCACCAGGCATATGGCAGGCAGGGGTCTGGCTGGGGGGCTGGGAGGCTGGCAGGCCTCCCAGCCCCCAGCAAGTCTTCACTCTATCTGGGCTCTCTGGCGTTCGTTCTGCTGCTTCTCGGCTTCTCTTTCGGCTTCTGCTTCTGCTTCGGCTTCTACTGCTTCTCCTGCTGCTTCTACTGCTCCTGGCGTCCCCGTGACACCGCGCTTAAAAAGCACAGTCTCAGCTCAGCTGAATCCCATCTACCTATGCCCACACCCTACTCCAGGTGCCCGCCATCAGGCATGCATTCAGGACAAGGATCCATCATCTATTCTGATGGCGGAAGGGCAGAAAAGCCTGACATTTTCTTTACCCTACAATATGTTGACCAAAAAAATTGACCTCCCCATTATCTGTTATAAGGAGAACTCTCTTTCGTGAGACACATCTACAAAGTCTGTTTCACAAATAAGATACAATGCTTTGTTGAGGGGCTCCATGTGGTCATTGAATACTATATGTTACATTTCAGGGGAGTGCAGAGAATAAAGTTGTTTTAATATCTTTCTTAAATGACCTAACATTTCTTTCACAGAGTGTAGTGGCAGGAAGGACATAGGGCAGGTGTAAGGGGCCGGACTGGACACAGTGCAGGTTTTCTGATCCCATGCAGATCAGGTAAAGGAGGAGTCAGAGTCCTCAGTAGTTTTGCAGGTTTTTTATTTGGGGTTCACCAGGCATATGGCAGGCAGGGGTGCTGGCTGGGGGGCTGGGAGGCTGGCAGACCTCCCAGCCCCCAGCAAGTCTTCACTCTATCTGGGCTCTCTGGCGTTCTCTGCTTCTGCTTCGGCTTCTCCTTCAGGTTCTGCTGCTGCTGCTGCTGCCGCTGCTGCTGCTGCTGGCGTCCCCCCGTGACGCCACCCTTAAAAGCACAGTCTTAGCTCAGCTGAATCCCATCTACCTATGCCCACACCCTATTCCAGGTGCCCGCCATCAGGCATGCATTCAGGACAAGGATCCATCATCTATCCTGATGGCGGGAGGGCAGAAAAGCCTGATATTTTCTTTACCCTACAGTAGGTTTTCTACGATCCTATGCAGACAGTAAAGGAGAGGCCGGAGCCCACGGTGGCTTTTCAGGCTTTTATTAATCTTTTACCAGGTACACGGCAAGGGTGTCAGGGGGCCGGGAGGCTGGCAGGCCTCCCAGCCCCCGGCGAATCTTCACTCTTTCTGGGCTCTCCTGCGTTCTCTTGTGCTCTTTCCCTCTCTTCTGCTTCTCTTTCATTCTGCTGGTTCTCCATGACGCTGGCCTTATAAGACCAGTCTCAGCCCAGGTGTACCCACATACGTATGCCCACCTGGACCCCACTCCAGGTGCCCGCCATCAGGCATGCATTCAGCAACACAGATCCATCATCAATCCTAATGGCGGGAGGGCAGAAAAGCCTGATAATCACTTACCCTACACATGGCATGCAACAAGATTTTATTCCAAATCCATGAGTGGATATAATCCTGTCTTTATCCTTCCCACTTGATCTCTCCTTTTTGCCATGACTCAGCAACCACTCAGTGAAGGAGAGGCCCCACTGTATGCTCATGGGTTTTACCTACTTTTAATAGAGCTATTCTAAATGCATCCAGGGTAGCACCTTGGAAACCAAAACACCACCTTCAAGGATCACAGCACTTCAAGAGGGCACCTACAGAAGAAAGAGCCAGCACATACTGTTTCCTTATCCTTGCCAGGAAACAGGGCAGCCTCAGAGTCAGAAGTTTTCTCTCTCCCAAGAGAGTCCAGACCAACCCATTCTAGCTGCCCCCTCAGTTCCCTTCAGCTGAAGTAGTCTGACATGTCTGGGGCTCCCACACATTCTCTTATGGGACCTCAAGAAGGAAGTCTGGAAGGTGCTATGAAGGTAGCCAAAGCCTTCCTTTTCAGGACATTGTCCTAGATGCCAGGCAGGATTGGGGAAGGCCAAAGTTCTACAAAAGAAAAAGAAATCACGCGCTCAACTGGACAGCTTCGTGTTCCTCTGTAACTAAAGATTGAGCTGGAAACTTAGGGCAGCTGGAGAAAAAAGGTTAACTTCTGCTTCGCCAGCACCAAACTGCACCCATGAATCAGCAGTGAGCATTCCAAATCACTGTGGAAAACAAAATGGTCACCATGGTTCTGAGGAGGGCACTCAGGAAGAGTTAGGGTGATCCTTGAAGAACAGCAGATTAAGAGGAGAGGGCAAAGAGGAGAGGGAGCTAGGTGGGAAGCGCTTTGAAGGACAGAACTCAATGAGGTCTATGCTTCCTTATACAAGGCCCAACACACAGTAGTTGCCCCATATAAGTGTGCTGATGATAACATTCTGCTTCTGTCAAGTAGGTACTGGGGAACATCTACTAGTGGTGATGAGGTATTCCATACAAGCAAACTGTAAATGGGTACGGTCTACCTAGGCCACAGAGAGGAACAACCTGGTTAGACTGGAAGCAGGTGTGTTGACTGGTGGGGAACAAGGCTTAGGTGGATGATCTTGCTCTTACCAGCTAGACAAGAGAAAGATGTTTGTTCATCTAGAGGCTGCAGACCACTCCAGCAGGGTTTATCAAACTGATGCAGAATCTGATGCAGCAGATCCAAGTTGGGGTCCAATATCTTGCTTTTCTAAAAAGCTCCCAAATGAAGCTGATACTATTGTATCACACTTTGAGTAACAAGTCGGAGAATCCACAACAGACTTCAAAGGCCTGTAAATGCCCAAAAATCATTTGCAAAATGTATTCTTTATACACGTACATTTTTTCTGCAGAGAGACCATACTTTTCATTAGGCTCTCAGAGAAGTCTGGTATGGATTGAATTGCATCCCCAAAAAAAGATACGTTGTAGTCTTACCCCACCCCATACTTATTAGTGTGACCTTTTTTAAAAAACAGGGTCTTTGCAGATAGAATCAAGTTAAAATTAAGCCATTAGGGTGGGACTTAATTCAATATGCCTGGTATCCTTATTGGACACACAGACTAACTGGGGAAGAAGACACACAGGAAAAAACATCAGGTAACAACACAGGTAGAGATTGATGCAACCGCAAGCCAAGGAATCCTAAAGTCTGCCTGCAAATTACCAGAAGCTGGGAAAGGGCAAGGAAGGATCATCTGATAGAGGGCTGGATAAAGAATATGGTGCTGCCAACATCCTTTTTTTGTGAGGGTAGGAGAGGCCCTGTGCAGTCTCAAACCAAATCTGAAACCACTTTGGAGACACAGTCAGTTAGCAGTGGTTATGTAATGTCCAATGCACATATTGTGGCGCACAGGAGGCCATGCTTTATCATGGACAAGAACACAGGCTCCGGAGTCAGACAACCCCCCAAAGACATCGGACTCTCCATCTTCTGGCTTCCTAGAGTGTAAGATTTCTGTTGTTTTGATCCACCCAGTTATTTGTGGTACTTAGTTACAACAACCCCCCCCAACACACACACACACACACACACACACACACACACCAGTTAAAAATTATCATGAAGATACACATGAGTGACTTTGAAACTAAGCTTTGCAACTGTAACTGGCAACCTGCAAGTGCTATACCTCCTAATTGCATTTGCTTCCTTTCTTAAACCCTCTCAACTAGATCTCTTTCTCTGGGGTCTCCAGCTCTTCCTTCCCTTTCAGTCTGTTGAAAGACAGAGTCTTTCTGGATTTCTAGACATGAGTGCCTGCTGTTTTCTTCTTGGTTTAAAGGGAAAAATGAAGCTTATGTTTTTGCTTTTCCCTGTACTTCTGCCATATTTTGTCCTCATCTTGATGCAGACAATCTGATTTCCCTTCTTCATTTTTGTCCTTTTTTAGCTGTAAGGAGGCAGCTTTCCCTCTTTTAATGTATAGATATAAAATCCTGAGGTAGTCTTCCCTTGCCTTACCTGGATACAGCCTCTCTGGGTTTCAGGGGAGACAAAAGCTGAGATAATGTGCTGTGTTTCCAAGCATTGCCACTATTTTCTGGTAATTCCTATCTTCCACAGGTGTCTGGACTTTTGGGAACTGTTCCCCACATCATAATTATGGTGACCACTGAAATCCTCACACTTCTCATTTGCTGTGAGGGAGAAGAGGAAGCAGGAGAGCTAGCACTTACTGAGTGCCCAGTGTGCAGTTTCATCTATAGTTCCCCTCTTAACTCTCATATACACACTTACCCATTCAAAGTGAGGATGGTGCCATTATACCACTGATCTCATCTTCCAAGTTAGGAACACCAAGTCTCAGGGCTTGCAAGCAACAGACCCCAAATTCTAGTGCAGCTCTGTCTGCTCCAAAGCCCATGCTCTCCTCCCTCCAAGCTTGCCTGTCTGAGGCTGAGCTAAACAGTTAAATCAGGGAAATACATAAAGTCAGTCAGGCTCAATTTTGTTGTTCCAAAATGTTGCCTTTTAGACATCTTTAAGACAAATATTGTGGTTTCATGCAAGCACAAGCACCATCTGTCTGTGTGCTTGCTATCTGTCTCATCCACTTACTTGATCTGATGCGGAAAAATAACCACCATCAGTTATTCAACAAACAAAACAGCCAAAGCGGCACTTTTCTGCTGGTTGTTATGGACACAGTCATAGCTTTAGCTTTTCCATAATAATCCCCAACTCTGAATTTGCAACACCCCATGGTATTTGCAGTCACCATAAGGGATTTAGAAAGATTCTTTAAAATTCTCAAAACCAAATTAGGGTCAATATACTTTAAGAAATCAAGAGGCTCTGCAGCAGACTTTTCAGAAGGCAGAGAGAAGGCTGTTGGTAAAGGCCAGGAATGGTGGGAGCCGCTGCAATGAGCACAAGAGGACAGTGAGTCTGTTTCCTGATTCTTCAGTTAGGTGGCCTTTTCCCACAAGGAATAGATGAATCTGACATTCTTGCTTATAAACAAGCATGAACACCTTAATGTTGATATGATATGAAAATGTGTAAGAAAGAAAAATAACCCAAGAAAGGCTACAAAGAATTTTGTTAGAAGGTAAAATGACATAGAACTAATTTTGTTTAGAAAAAGGAAAAATGAACTATACAAGGGACCAGGGGGAAAAATAATAACAATTAAAAAAACAAAACAAAACAAAAATAGACAACTATAAATCAGAGACATTCTGCAGGGCAGGGGAAGGGAGAGGGGTCAACACAGGGCAGGAAGAGCACAAGGGACTATGGTGATGGTGCACAGGTGAATTGGAGGTGGAAATTCTAGGGGGACTACACCTGAGAAAAGAAAGCACACATTGTAAAAATAAAAATGAACAATGTAAAATATATATAAATAAATAAATAATTTTTTTAAAAGAAAAAAAAGGAAAGAGGAAAAGTAAGACTGTTTGTTGCATTTGAAAATGACGCCTAAATATCACTTATTCACCACTTATGCTCCCCTTACCTGTGGCAGGTACCTCTACTAATCACAGAACTTTTGCACTACATCAGAACTGAGAATCAGAATCCTTCTGCAGCCCCAAATGATGTCAAGTAGAAGAGAAAAGAGCTGCTCCTTGCCACCCCGTACTCCAATGGCAGATTCATAAGCAAAATAAGAGTTGCCTTGTTTTAATCTACTCAGTTTTAGAGTGACTTGCTTTACAGCATTACATTACCAGACAAAGTTACACCTATCAATTGTTGGAGATTGTGTAAATGGTGACACTCCACAGTTCATATTAATTGGTGAATCACTGGCCAGTCTTGGGAGTTAGGAGTTAGCACTAAACACCACAACATGTCCCTGAAATACAGGGACCAGGACCTCAAGTCCCTCATTCATTCTCCTCTCCATGCTAGCTGGAATCAACCTAACCTTTAAAGCCAGACAAAAAGGGCTCCAATAGCCTCCTCACCTTTTCTAGGACACTCCAGATAACCTCCCTTATACAGCCATGCCTAGCTCCAACCTACTGTTTTTGCTGAATTAATTATGTCGGTGGATCATTTAACTAGTTTGTGCTGGCAGAGAATAGAAGTCAGTCATTTCTCTCACGTTTACAAAAAGTTCTTGGTCTGTGAATCAGACATTATTAGGAGATTGAACAAACTATAGTGATTTCTACTGCAGAATGAGAAATTAAATTTCAAAAAGTCCTGTTCCTTTCAGGTACCCAACCTGGCAATCTCATCCATACAGAAACCTGGGCCTCTCAAGATTCAAGTCTCTCTTCACTCTCATCCACAGCATTTTCCCCTTCTTATTTTTTTCTTCCCCTACTGCCCTCAGGAATCCCATGTCCAAATATGGTACATGGTGCCTTTTTCTATGTTGTGTAGGTTAGTAGCTCTCAAACCTGATCAAGTATCATAATCAGGAGCTTGTAACTGTGCCCCTATAATAGGTAAAACCTAGAGACAACCCAAATGCCCAAAAATAGATGACTGGATCAAGAAGATGTGGTATGTATACACAATGGAATGCTCTTCAGCAATCAAAAAAGATAAACTCATGCCATTCGCGGCAACATGGATGGAGCTAGAAGGAATTATGCTCAGTGAAATAATTCAGAACAAAAAAGAAAAACATTGGATGGTTTCACTTATAGGAGGAATATGGGGGAACAAAATAAGACATCAGGGGGGGAAATAATAATACAAAACAAAACAAAAACAGACATCCTGCAAAGGATGGGGAGGGAGAGGGATCAGAGGGAGGGAGGGAGGAACACAGGGGACTGTGGTGATTGAGCATGGGTGAGAATTTTTTTTTTTAAAGATTTATTTGTTTTTATACAAGCACTGGGGTCAGAAGGCTAGAGAATTGCGCAGACCGAAGGCTGAAGGATTCACCAGAGACAAAGTGGAACAGAACAGGCAGACAAAAGAAATACACTGCTGAGGGGAGCAGCGGGCAAGACAGGAGAGGTCTGCCACGCCATGTGGGATTCTCACTGGCCGGCCGGAATCGAACCCGCGCTGCAGAGGCTGCAGACAGCTTCACAGTGCAGTGCTCAACCGCCTGCGCCACCAGGGAGGCCCAAGAAATTATTTTTATAACAAGTTCCAGGGTAATGCTGACGCTATTCTGGGAAGCACACTTTGGGAAACACTGGTGTCTATTCTACTTCTCTCCAACCCTTATTTTCAAATTTGATCCCAGTTCTATCTTTGTTCATTAGCTGATCAGAAAAGAGCATGCAGTTAGCTGCCCCAAGGACACTTGATAGCGTCCAGAAATCACTTTTACTATAGAAGTCAATTATGATTGGTGTTAATTACAGTGATTTTCCCCTTTAATTCATTTGGAAGATAATACAGGTTAGTCTGGCAGGTTTAGAACTAACTCTACAATTCCTAATTGTGTGGCCAGGCCATGTGATTTAACCTCCCTGAGCCTGTTTTCTTCATCTGTGGATGTCAAGGCTTACTCTTTAGGGGTGAACGAACATTCATGGAGATAAAACATATAAAGTACTAACCAGTTTTTAGACATATAAAAAATAGTCCATAGATGCTAGCTGTTTCTCATTTGTTCCACAAGCTTTGACCAAGCCCTTGCAGTATTTCAGGCATCCTGCTAGGCGCTGAAATGAGAGATGAAGCTACATAATAGGAGAGAGGAAGGACGTAAACAAACACTGGTTGTCAGGTTTATGCCAGAGATGAGCTGAAGGCCACTGATGATTCAAGACTAATTCCTGTGAGAAATAAATGCAAAATGGGAATGCATTCTAGAGGTACATAAATTCTCAAGCATCATGGAATAATGTACTTTAATGTTGCTTT
Organism: Talpa occidentalis; assembly: GCF_014898055.3. Lineage (NCBI taxonomy): Eukaryota > Metazoa > Chordata > Mammalia > Eulipotyphla > Talpidae > Talpa > Talpa occidentalis. Next base: position 99,901,836 of record NW_023604295.1, read on the forward strand.
TTATTTTCTTAGCATTAGTGTTAATAGTTTGCAGAGGGCTTATTCTTCCATTAATAGCATGTCATGGCAGTCACTGGGCTTCCTGGAAGTGCTTTACTACCTCTAACTTCTATTCCAAAGTTATTAATGTTTCTCGTGCATTTTTCATCACTTGTAAAAAATCACTGATGAAGCTCGGGTAACTTTGCTAAATTATAGCAAGTGAATGTTAAATAACAGGACAATAGCCTTCAGAACTCACAGACGTTCAGGTGTCTGTAGACAACGGAAAAGCTGGAAATGTTGGCACCAAGGACCAGCTAGGATGACAATGCCACATGGCAGCAGCAAGGATCCTTGTGCAATTCCTGGGACCTCCAGTCTGATGTGTATTTGGGTTGAATGGTTGCTGTGTTTCACTGGGGGTAGTTTCATTACTTTGCATTTTATACACAGTGAAAATTAGTGTTTCTGTGTTACATGGTTTCAAATATGTCACTCAGATTCCATGAAATGTGTGTGTGAGACTCACAATGGTTTGACATAGATGGTCATCGGTGTTAAGATGACTCCAGCGTGACCTGCATCAAGAGAGGTAAACCTGCTTTGTGTTGCTTGTTCTGCATGCTCTCAACAGGACAACCCCCTTCCTGCCAAAATATAAGTAATCTCAGGAGATAACTTCTGTGGTGGGTTACAGTCTGGGGCCGACATCTAACTTCTGATAGTTAAAGACGGTGTATGCCACAGAAACTCATGAACATTACAGAGAAATGTGTAGGCTTTCAAAAGCGTAACTGTAATAAATTGTTGAAAGTAGTTAACCTTTTCTGGTTTAAATAGGGTCACCTGATTTACTTCTAAACAGTGGAATCTCTAGGGCCTCCCCAGTGGTGCAGAGGGTTGAGCGCAGTGCTGTGAAGCTGTCCACAGCCTCTTCAGAGAGGGTTCAATCCCGCCTGGCGAGAATCCCACATGGAGCAGCAGAACTCTCCTGTCGTGCCTGCTGCTCCCCTCAGCAGTTTATTTCTGTTGTCTGCCTATTCTGCTCCTACTCTGTCTCTGGTAAATCTCCTCACCCTCCCGTGCCTCTGGCCTGTACCCCAGCTCTTGTATAAAAATAAATAAATCTTTTAAAAAAAAATATATGGAATCTCTATATTTTGAATGTAAGTTTAGGATTATGTAGCAAGTTTTCATTTTATTATTAATTAATCAGGCAGGACCCCAAAAGTTACATTTTGGGGAAGTTAGCTTCTGCTTTCCTTCTGATGACTGACTTTTTCTTTAGTAGCAGTATTTCAAACAAAGAAAATGCTTTCTAACATTATATAACCCAAACATATTTAGGGTATAGGAAAAAGAAAAGTACTTCTAAGAACCCTGATTGTGAAAATCTGACTCCTGAGATCCTAGATTTTGGGGAATATCTGATCTCCAACTAAGGAAATTCAACAAGGGTGTGCAGAGAATTATTGAAACACTAATCTGTGGCTTCTTCTCATGTGTTTTTCCCTCCTCATTCCACAAAGTAGGCCAAATTTTTTAGTGCTCTTATTTGGAAGCGTTGTTATAGAGCATAAGCTAAATCACTGACAAAGTGTTCTTCCTCCTAGCTTTAGCTCTGAAAACTGAAACTGCTTAGATTAGTCTCTAGCAAACAAGAGAAAGAATTAGTTGTGAGGCCGGAACTGGGTACGCCCCTGAGCACATTCTCCTTAAGTCACAACTTAGTGAGTTTTTTTCATTAGGGTAATGTGGTAACATGATCATTGTTAAGTCTCAGCGCTGCTATCAAGCTATCACCGGTGTGGCTGGGTTCCATCCCCTATCAGGGACCTAACCCACATATGGTGCAGCAGACCTCTCCTATCTCACCTGCTACTCCTCTCAGCAGTGTATTTCAGTAGATCTACTTGTTCTGCTCCCCACTCTGTCTCTGGTGAGTTCTCTCACTCACCCATCCCCCCACACCTCTGGCCTATACACCAGTTCTTCTATGCATAAATAAATAATCTGTCGCTCAGGTTATTTTAAAAAAATGATCCCTGTTAAGAAAATGGAAAGAAATTACATTACATGGGTGAAATATGTGAAGGAAGTATTAACAGTCAGCTGACCCACCCAGGGAAAAAGTCAACTCAGGGAAGAGCTTTCCTGTCTGTATGATCCCTCCCTGCAGACCAGGGTAACAGAGATCTGCTGAACACCTCCACCTGGTTTTGCCTCCAGGCAGAACTAAAGACACTTGGCCAGGACTGAGGAATTTTTGTGGCAAGTAGGGACAACCCAAACATCTGCCTTAAATAAGGCCATCCAGCCCCTGATGCCAGAACAACCAAATCCCAGCCCCAACCAGCCTCAAAGTAAGCTGCATAGCCACTCCCCGTCATCCCGTACTCAGTTCTAGATGCCACAACACCCACTTCCCAGTCCCAACCAGCCACAGGGTGAACTCTAAGCACCATAACAAACCCCATGAGGCCTCAGCTTCCATGCCCACCAACCAGTAAACACTCAGAGCAGTGGGAAAGGAAGGCCCTCATCCAACAAAATCCCCAACTACAGTAGAACAAATGGAAAGCAAACCATGGAAAGAAAGAAAAAGAAAAATGTCCAAGGAAGTCCCCAGGGGAACACTAGACCATGAAGAAAAAAACAAATCTCCAGAACCAAGTCACAGAAACATGAAAGAGTTTTTCTTCCTTTCAGATACAGAATTCACAACTATCATAATTAAGAAAATCAAAGAATTGGAACAATACAAAGAAAACTCAGAGAAAGTATTTACAGAAGAGCAAAATGAACGCTTATAAGAAACACAATCAATGAACATAAGAATGAAACTGAAACTCTAAATAAGAAAATAATAGAAATGCAAAAAGTAGAAAGATCAATGAAAGAGATGAAAAATTCTGAAGATAGCCAAGGAAATAGAATAAACCAAATGGAAGAACAAATTTGTTATACTTAACCTGCGTCCTAATAATTTGGAAATTATCTCTGTGAAAAGAAATAAATTTTGTCAACTTTTGTTTTGTGATCAATAAGATATAGTGGGTCTTCCAGATGTTCAAAATATGTCTCTTATAAATTCAGTATTAGTCCACAGTTTCTGACTCACATTCCCCAAAACTTTGGAAAGTCCTAAGTGTTGTGAGGGTGATTAAAGTGTCTTTTGTTTCTTGACGGGGTGACTTTTGAAGATACTTACAGATTAAGGCTGGTTTCCAGTGGAGCCAACCTGATGCTAAGAGTTGGGACTTCCAGTTCCACGCCAAGACCTCCTGAGAAGGGAGAAGAACTGGGATTGAGTTCAATTGCCAATGACCACCAAGTTAATCAATCATGACTATGTCATGAAGACTTTACAAAACCTAAAAGATCAGGGTTTGCAAAACTTCCTGGCTAGTGAACACCAGCAGATGCTGGGGAAATGGTCTACCTGGAGACGGCATGAAAGCCCCCAGTCCCTTCCCACATAACTTGCCCTGTGGGTCTCAACATCTGATTGTTCCTGAATTACATCTTTTTATAATAAATCAGTAATCTAGCAAGTAAAGTGTTTCTCTAAGTTCTGTGAGTCACTAAGAAAATTAACTGAACCCAAGAAGGGGTTTGTAGGAACCTCCAGTCTGTAGTGGGTTAGAATGTAGTACAGGTAATAGCCTGGGCATATGATTTGAGTTTGAAATGGTGTGTGTTGTGGTGGGAGGGGGTGACAGTAGATGAAGGGGTTCTTGTAGGACAAAACTCTCAACCTGTGGAATCTAATGCTATCTCTGCTATATAGTGTCTGAATTGAACTGAATTTAGTGAAATTGTAGGCTACCCAACTTGCATCTCAAGAATTATTTGTTGTTGCTGTGGGGAAACTGAACCCGCATTGGAAATTGGTTTCAGGACACCCATTCAGTTTCAAACCATTCTTCATTACAGAGTAACAAGTATAGATAACAAGTGTAGATAACTTTGCATAGTTATCACTACCAGAGTCTTTTTCTGTCGGTATATGTATATAAATATTTTAGATATAAGATTCCATTATGATTATGGCATTAATCCTTAGTGCATGGCCTAACTTAGGCTGAAAAACATCAAAGAAGATAAAGCAGAAGAAAATTTTTTTCCATTGGTTTCACCTCAACTGTGATAGATAGCAACAACATAATCCCTCTTGCACAGTGAGTTTCTTGCTCAGTGTAAGCATAAAAAGTGCAAAATCAGGGCCTCCCTGGTGGTGCAAGAGGTTAAGTCTCAGCACTATCCCCACTCTGTCTGGTGAATCCTCTTGCCGCCACCACCCCCTCCCTTCCAGCCTACACCCCAGCTCTTATATGCATAAATAAAATAAATCTTAAAAAAAAAGACTGCAAAATCAAAGGAACAAGAAAAATCTATCTATTGGGGGGAGTTTCATGTTCTTGAGAAGATAAGCCAACTCAAAAAAGCAGGAGACTTATAACAACAACCTGAACTTATAGCATCCTACAATAAGTACTTACCACACGGCCAAGCAAAAACAGCCTTGTGGACCTTGGAGCTGTAGCCTCAAAGCAGTCAAGTATATCTGATAAGAGAAAAACAGTAAAGTATAGCCCCTAAAATCTAGAGTCTAGAGTCACCAGCTTTTCTTCTGTTAAAGATCTCAGGGGAACTTGAAGCCAATGAGTTCCCATCATCAAACTATGTATGACTAAGTGTATTGATGGTTCTCATTGTAGTCAGTGCCTAGTTTTCTTCTTACAATACATGCTGATGCCCATTTGGTGAGCCTTCTTGGGCAGCTTTGTAACTGTGAAAATTTTTTTGTCAAGTAAACCTTGGGGAAAATCTGTAAGTGCCTTGAGTACAGTTGGAGCACATTAATGTTCCACAAAGCCTCCATATTAGCAATTTGCTGAAAAAGATATTCACACATCATACTGACTTCTTGTTTTCTATTGCATATCCACATGATTTAAGTAATAATTCTAAAATAAGTCATGTGCCCTTCAACTGTACAAACTCAGGACCATGAACAAGGCCTTGCCAATAAGATTTGTCAAGAAATAAGTGCTAAACTTTCACTGGCTTTCTAAAGTTTTGATGCAATTAATTAACCTCAGGCAGAAAGCTTTACTTTTCTTGAGTGACTAACAAATCCCATTCTCAAACTGATTTGACAAAAAATTCATTCATGACTTGAGTAACTTGATTGACATCTTGACCATCTGAATGAGCCAGAACTCTTGGCTCAAGGTCCAGCAGATTCCATATGGATGTGGATGAAAAAATTAAAGTCTCTTAGCCAGGTGACCATTATGGTGTTTGGAGAAGACAGTTATACACTGTTTGCATTATTGGGAAAAATATATCTGGAGGACAGAGTCAAGAATTAAAAGATTTTGCTGGATCTTCTGCAGGTACAAATAGGAAAAAAACAAAACAAAAAACCATGAAGATTACTTCTGTCAGATGACCATAAAATTGAAATATATGGATCTGATTCTTTTCTTGACCAAAAAAAAAAATTATAATTCAGACATTTAAAAAATTGACCTCACTGAACCAGAAACAAAGAAAATACTCTTACATCAATTCAACTTAAAGTATTTTAAAGAATCCTGTGTTCCTTAACAAATACCTCATCTATCAGAATAACTTGTGAAAATTCTTTTTTGCTAGTAAATGCCATTGTAGCTTAAAATTTGCTATCCTGTTTGCCACTAAAATGAAGTCTAAACTGATTGGATATAAAAGATATTTCCATTATCATGTCAAAAAAAAAACCTCTCTAGCCACATTATAGCAATATTTTTGTGAAAGTTACTTTTGAAAAAAATTATGGTTTACTATTAAATACACATGTTGATTTACTAGGGTTTTTAGGAAGTGGCTATGAATTTTTGCATGCAAAAAAATAAGACTAAGAGGGAAAGGAAGGAAGGAGGATGGAAAGCCAGAAGGAGACCTAGAGGAGTCACATGGAGCAGAGAGACATATGAAGAAACTGCGCTTGCCTTTTGATCGTGGACTGGGTGACACAGATCTGGATTAAAATATCCTCCCATGAAGAAATTGGGGACCAAGATGGTGCATAGGTCATTCCTGTCTTCGCTCCCCTTCACAAGAACTATTCAAGAACAAGACATCACTGCAAGAATCCTAGAACATGTGGGTGAAGCATCCCCCTATATATTACAAACCAAATGGACTGCATTGGAAGGCTTTAAACCAAATACAGAGGAAATGGACCACAAGTAGAATGACTTAAAAGTGAACCGGAGATATAAAATGGTTATGCTCATAGGAAAAATTAACCCACATAATTTGCAACGCATGTCACAATTTTGAAGTCCATCCATTGTCACTGTTAAGACAATGACCTAAGTCTTCACTCAGTATATGAGGAAGATAAATAAAGCAAATGAGGGCCTCCCTGGTGGTGCAAGGGTTTAAGCACCGCACTATGAAGCAATCCGCAGCCTCTGCAGCATGAGTTCAATCCCCAGACCGCCAGAGAGCAACCCACATGGCACTGCAGACCTCTCCTGGCTTTCCTGCTGCCCCCCTCAGCAGTGTATTTAGTCAGTCTGCCTGTTCTGTTCCCAACTCTGTCTCTGGTGAATCCTCTCACCCTCCCATACCTCTGGCCTGTACCCCAGTCCTTGAATGCATAAATAAATAAATCCTTAAAAAAAAAGAAAGAAAGCAAAAAATAAATAAAACTAAGAGGAACATAAGACTTTTTAAGTATTTTTTAACATTCTAACTGTATTAAATATATGTTTGCAGTGCAGAAAAATAAATTGAATGCAGAAAATATATGTAATATGTTCATTGTTCTGAAGAAGGTATCCACAGCTTTTATCAGATTCTTAAGAACTACCCATCTACGTATTCGCAAATACCCATTAATAGGATTAAGAATCCTATTAAAAATAGGATCCTCTTAGTTAAGTATGACCTAGTTAACTATGCATTTTATATGGGTTCAGAATTAGCAAAAGGAGCAGGCCCAAATACGCATTGGTTAATCATATGAAGTAGACTTTTTTATCAACAGTCCATGGGCCTAAGTTAAAATAAAGTTATATTCTTTCCTTTTTCCTCATGGTCCTTAAAGTCTGTATCTTTGAAGTGCAAAGCAACACTAGCAGTCTTAAAGCCCATTGGATACTTACAGAAAGATGTATTTAATATAATGATCCCTGGCACCAATCATTAAAGAGTGGTAATATATTTATTGCCTTTCATTTTACCAAAAGGCTCATCACTGAGGAAGGAAAAAGAAAGAGTTGAAGAAAATAAAGACAGATGAAGTCAAACGCAAAAGAAGACATTATACTGGCCAACTTTCCCAGGGGACCTGGTACATGTGCACATATACTAGAAGTGTCCAGGTACCCGTGTGTGTATGTGTGTGTGCATGTGCATGTGTAGACTCACACACATGTGCATACCTATTTGTATGAGCATGTGAAATGAGCAAACAGCAGTGATTTCTTCCAGCCAAATGCATATCTTTGAAAATGGAGAGTCAGCCCTGGTGATGCTAATGGAGTGGAGCATAAATATTGGCAAGCTTGCTGTCAAATAGAGCCTTTTAAAGGTTGGAATTTTCAAGGAAAATGTTAACTGCAGTTAAAGAGCCAAAGTAGTCTAAACCCAATCTCAAAATCTAGAATTTAACTTGAAGTTCTAAATACCCAGGACTCATAAGCTAAATTTAGACTTCCCAGCTCTGCAAATGGCATTTTGGAACATTTGGTCCATAATGATAAATCACCACACTTGCTGAATACAGGGTTAGCAGGAGACTAGCAGACATAACCAATTAACATATCAACCTCCCTTCCTGGGCAGCCTGGGAGCAGAGGTGAGCACGCAGACCCATAATGAACTTTTCCACATTTCAAATAGCGAGTGCACTCAACCCCAGCCAGACCATCCACCCTCACCCCAGCCCCACACACCCAGCAAATATTCACATCTCTCCACTTCTCCAAATTACACCTGTCCCAAGAAGCAGCTTACTGTCTAACTTCCCCAGGCTTTCTTCCCCAACTTCCATCATCACTTCAATCTCTATCTTCTCTAAATTTCCCTACATCCTTCACTCTCAATACTGCTCCGACCCAAGTTGCTTTCTCTCCTAGTAACAACTAATACCTACTTGAATTTTTGCTATGTGCCAGATGCCATGCTAAACGTTTTATAAGAATGCCCAATCCTCACAACAATCCTATAATATAGTTTTTATTATCGTTCACAGAGGATAACTGTTTCTATGAGAAAACTAAGGTTTAGAGAAGGAGGGTAACTTTCCCAGGGTCCTTATTAATTCATAAGTAGTGGACCCAGCAATCCACCAGGTTGTATGAATCTAAATGGCAAGATTCACAGCCACTGATGTCTGATGTACATCTACCACCATCTACCAGTTAGATTTGAAGTTCTTCAGGGCATCTGTATAACATTTCCTTCATGTAACCCTCAGAGTTGGCATTAAGCTATACATATAATCAATCAATACTTATTGAGGAAGCAAATGAATTAATAAGTGAATAAAAATCAATGCACCAGCTGCAAAACCCAACAAAAATTAATTGATTTGGACCTCCAAATAGCATGCAGAAGCAGGAAAAACTGTTCCTGTTACGACATTTGGCAGTAGAAAGCAGATAAATTGCTGATTCGCTGCCCTTGTGCTCAGCACAGAGTTGGAGCAGGGGAATAGGTCTCTATGAACAACTGTGGCATCCCTCGGTTTTGTGGCTGGAAGTCTTCCAAACCCCTAACACTGTTCTGGTCCTCAGAATCTATAAGGTTTACTGGAAGAAAGGAGAGAAACACAGAATTTTATTAGCGCCAAAACCAATTCTTCTTCAGATCCAACACCACACATACACACACACACACACTCATTCACAGAGAAAGATAATTCCTCTTAGTTCACTTCAATAAATGTTTATTGAGTATCCATCCCAGAGCTTCACAAACTTGGCTGAACATCACAATCATCTGTGAGATTTGAAAAATTTCTGAGGCCACCCCAAACCAATTGACTCAGAGCCCAGGCACTGGGTTGTACTCGCAACCACCCGTGTGATGCTAGTGTGCGTTGGGTAAAGAACCACTAAAATCCATGCCAGGCATTGTGCGCCAAGAGCCTGGTCACAGAGATGTGGGTGTGAAAGGAAAATTTCAGATTAGTAGGAGAGTCATAAAAGCAATAGTAATAAAAATATCATTAAAAAGGAATTGTAATAAGTTCACCATGAATTGCTCAGCCAACAGTAATCACAGAGCACCATGGGAGCTCAGAGGTCTACCTCCCTTCACTGGAAATTGCTGGGAGGCAGGAATGGAAGATGCAGATGAACAAGAGAGGTGTGTTTTTTATAGAATGAGGTGCTAGATCAGGCAGAGGATCAGGTTAAAACTTTGTGCTTTCCCAGAGTCGTTTATACCTCCATAACCGCTGGTGGCCATCCTTAGGCCCACATTCTCCCCAACCCTTAGCAGTAGTTATAACTGTCCTTCAGAGGGCATGGATCATTTGAACCTCTTAGAATCTCATAAACGAAATGAAAATAGCAGTGATTAAATTAGTCCTTGGAGTTTAACATCAAATTTAAATTTTTTTGGAAATTTCAATCAGCAGTAAATGGAAATTGGGAGATTTTGTCCTAAATTTGACTGTTAAATAATAATAAATATAATCCGTACTTTTCCAGTGGTTCTAGCATGTGTTAATGCAATAAACACCTATAGAGTTCTAGTTGTGTTCTAGGATGGTGCTAGGTAAAGAGACACAATAATAATCACAAACCCAGACCCTGTTATTTTGGATCTCACAGTCTAAGAAGGGAAATGGACATGAAGAAAATAATCACATAAATCTCTGTGCAATTACCTGTATTAGGTAAGTTCAATGAAAGAAACATGTATGAGAGCATCTAATAGGGGAACCTGGCGTAGTCTCGGGGATTAGGGGGGCATCCCTTAAAAAGTAATCCTTAGCAGGAATCTAGAAAACTTAAATAAGGGACCAGGAAAAAGAATAACTATAAGAAAGAAAATATCAAAATCAACAAACAACTATGAACCAGAGATACGCTAAGGAGGGTGGGGGGAGGGGCGGGGAAAGGAGGGCTTGGGGTCAAAATAAGGGGGTTGTAATTGTATGGGAATATAAAAAATAAAATGTAAATAAAATGTGAAAAAATAAATGAATAAATAAATAAGTAATCCTTAGGCTGAGATCTGAACTATGTCTAAAAGCAAACTGGATGAAGAAACAACAGAAAGTAGGCAGGGAGAAGCTTTGAGCAAAAGCTTTGTGGCAGAACTGAACCCAGTGCAGAGATTAACCAAAAGCAGCCCAGTATGACTGGAGCACAGAGAATGAGAGGGAGCACGTGCAACAAAAACTGCAAAGGGAATCGAGGCCCAAAAGCAAGGGAGGCTCTGGAAGGCCTTCAGCCTGACATGATCAGATATGAATTTTATGAGGTCCCTCTGCTGCTGTGTGGAGAGTGGATTGAAAGGATCAGAGTGTATTGGATACATCAGCTCAGTTGTTACTGAAGTAGTCCAGAACAAATATGACCAGCTTTTCTGAACATACAAAATTTGGGTGCCAAGTATAAGAGAATTGAATTTGAGACATCATATAGCACATTAATAGTTACTATGAATTAATGTTATATAGATATTTGGGTGTAGAGAAACAAGACTACAATTTGGAAAAGGAAGATTAATAAATCACTTTTGACACTTTAGCTTAGCTCAGTAGTGCCAATTCCACCGTCCTCAGATCATCACTTTGAGCAAGACCATTCATCAATCCCAAGAGAGTTGAGTCAAGAGCCCCAGATGCCTCCTCAGAATGACCTTGACCAGCCACAGGTTGACCCTTGGGAAGAAGCCCTTGAACCAAAGAAGAAGGAATATGCCTCTATGTGGCTAAACATAGAATTCCAAACCTACTAAGTACTGAATTTACAAAACCTTGGCTGATTCTGGATGAAAGAGATAAGGAGGTCAGGCTATCTTCCCTAGTCCAGAGAAATTTTGGTAAGAAAGAATTAATTAGTGTTCTTAAAATCATATCCAAGCAAGCCACAAGGACATAAAATCATGTCCAAAAAGGGGTAACCAGAGCCCATTTCCCTTAAAAACTGGCCAGTCTTTTCATAACAAACTTTACCTTCCTGGAAAGGTGATTCCACAAAGTTGGGAATTGAGGCACCCACAGCCCACAGGGGGTTCACTGCACAGGAGCTGTCAGCAGAGCAAGATAGAGAGCCCAGAGGCTTCTGATATAGTCACCATGGCAACCAACCCAGATTTGGTCCATTTTATTCACAGACAAAAAAAAATCCAGTTCAGTGAACACTGTAGGGAAGTAGGAGCAGCTTAGATTAACCAGGCTATCTTCTGGCCCCAAGCAATCTGCAGGATAAGACCTTGCATTAGGCAAAGGTCTTCACTGTGACAAAGCAGAGGATTTGTTAAGCTCTTTGGATCTCACTGGGTCCATTTAACTTCTAGTATGGGATAAAAAAAAAAATTACTCTTCTCTAGGCAGGAAGCCTGAAGTTTCACATGAGCTCAATTTGAAGTAGTAATGGTCAGGCCATGATAAACAATCATCCAGAGCTATTTTCTTCCTCATCACCTGGAAAGTCAAGAGACTATACAATCAACATCTTCTGATCTCTAAGTACCACGTAAGAAAATGGATCATGTTTTATAAATAGAAATATATCTTGGAATTGACTTGAGTGTTAACATGTAATTCACATGCTGGTTTCCCTGTTTTCCCTGGTAATGAGAACAGTTTCTCTGAGAACTGAAGTAAGAGAAGCAGCAAGATGCTTTCAAGTAAATATACAACTAACTCATTCATTCATTCATTCAATTTTTGTTTACTGAAAATCTGCTCCATGACATTGGACTACAGAGATGACTAAGCAAGGACTCTGCTCACAATTCAATGAGGGAGACTTTGATTAAAGACAGATGACAATATAGAGGTGATAGAACTGTGTGAGATAAAGTAAACTGGAGTGCTCCAAACAAAAGAAAAGCTAAATCTTGTTCACACTCTAATCCAGGACAGTGGTTCTTCATCATACTGACAAGGAAGCCACCACCTTCAACAAATGGCTCCCATGCCAGTCTGGTTGTTATTCTATGGGCGATTCCATGGGGCAGCCAATGAAGGAGGACACATCACTCTGACTCATATCACTGGGGAGAATTTAACCACATGACCATACATACCCACAGAGAATCTGGGAAATGCAGTGTACCTGGGCACACAAAATGTATGCTACAGTCCTATTGACAAGGAAGCATCTACATATACAAAGTTTTCTAGAATCAGAAGAGAAACTAGGGAATACTTATCACATTCAAAAATATTTCAAATATCTCTGAAAGAGATATTTAACTTTACTTGTAATTCAATAAACTCTATAGCAACAATTATATATCATTTTCCTCTATCAAATTGTCAGAAATAAAGAAAATTAGTGGTTGTTGTTGGCAGGAACCTAAGAGAAAGGGGCAAGCATTCACAGTGACTTCAGAAAGCACCAGTTGGTAGAGTTTTTCTGGAGTGCAATGTGGAAGTATTCATGTGGCAGATTTTTCTTAAGGCACAGCAAAAAGGGAAATCAGGTGTATAATAATGCACTATTCTTCCTTTATCCAGATAGGTAAGTAGGTAGATAGATAGATAGATAGATAGATAGATAGATAGATAGATAGATAGATAGATAGATAGATAGATAGATCAGTTGGGCAATGGTTTTGGGTTCAATGGACTTTATTGTATTCACAGAAAAATGTTCTACCATTACCAAAATCCATTATAGAACATTTTCATCACTCCCAAAAGATCCTTTGCCCATCTTTTTAGATTTTTTTATTGAAGTAACATTGGTTTATAACCTTGTATTGGTTTCAGATGGATAACATATTTTAACCTAGTTTCTGAACCCCACTTCCACTCCAAAGGAAAAATTACACCTGTAAATTCAAAGGAGCAGTGATACCCAATTTAAAATTCTCTTTGGCAGGAGTTGTGAGGGCGGGAGGGTAAGGGAGGTAGGGGAGAGGGGAAAGGGTGTTGGTGGTAGAGATGATTCATCAAATTCAGAGAGGACTCCACAGGTGGCCTCTATAAACTAGAAATGGACTCTCCCCTGCAACCTCCAGAATGAGCATAATCCTTCCAATGCCTTGATTTTCAGACTTCTAACCTCTAAGAAAATTAATGTGTTTAAATCTACACCATTAAATTTACAATAATTTGTTACAACATTAAGAAATTGATAGATATTCTAGTACTTGGAAGTGGGATGTTGCTGCAGAAAATACATAAAAATGTGGAAGTGGCTTTCGAATTATATAATAGGAAGAGGATTGAAGAATTTTGAGGAGTTGATAGAAAATGCCTAGATTTCCTTTAAGAAGTTGTAGGTTAAAACATATATGTTAAATAGTTTGTTAGTAAGTGATAAGAAGGAAGCAAAGAGCATGGTAGAGAAAACCTCTATTATCTTAGAGAATTCCTAAATCTCTAAAATGAATTTTAAAGGTGCTCTGGTATGAGCCCAGAAGGAAATGAATAACATCTTACTGGAAACTGGAAGAAAGGGGATTCTCGTTATATAAATAATAACCCAAAGCTTAGATGAATTGTGTCCTGTGGTTATGCAGAAAGCAAAATTATTAAGTACTGAATTTGGATATTTAGTTGAGATTTCCAGAACATATGACCTGGTCTCTGCTTGTTTCTTATAATAAAGTGTGAAAAGAAAGAGAAAATCAGAACTTGATGATTTGAAAAATTCTCTATCCAGACTTCAAAAGACAATGAGTTAGGAAATTTGCTGTCAGGGAAGCATATGAAAATGGCCTGAAGGCATTTTTCTAGCATCCCAGAAATAACAAAAGGTAAAAATATTCGGTTGTGCAGAGCATTCTTTAAAGAGATTACTTGTGTGTTTTATGAATCCCCTTGGCCATCTCTGCAGAAGCCAGGAAGAGAGTTGGAACATGTGGGAAAAATTTGTGGCAGAGCAGCTCATCCAATGGAGCGAATGCCTGTAACATATCAGAAGATCCACAAAGTTCTTTAGAATTCTCTATCAGCAAAAACACTATCAGCAGTATGGACTGAAAGGGACAAATAGTAGGTGAAATGAAGGAAGGCTACCAAACTGCCACAGTTCTACAGTCAAAAAATTACTCAAATTGCATGTGTTTATCTTTTTTGAATGCTGAGTAATATTCCATGGTGTATATGTACCACATCTTCTTGATCCAGTCATCTATTTTTGGGCATTTGGGTTTTTTCCAAAGCTTAGCTATTGTAAATAGTGCTGCTATAAACATAGGTGTGCAGGTGCTCTTTGGAATTGATGGAGCTGGAAGGGATCAAGCTCAGCGAAATAAGCCAGAAAGAAAAAGAAAAATACTGGATGGTCTCACTCATAACAGGAATCTAGAAAACTTAAATAAGGGACCAGGAAAAAGAATAACGATAAGAAAGAAAATATCAAAATCAACAAACAACTATGAACCAGAGACACTCTATGGGGGGTGGGGGGCGGAGAAAGGAGGGATTGGGGTCAAAATAAAGGGGTTGTAATTGTATGGGGAATATAAAAATAAAATTTAAATTAAAAAAAACACACTCACACACAAAGAAATTACTCAAATTGCAAGCATGTACTATCCTTCAGAAAAAGAAAAACTAACTTAGTGGGCAGAGCTTCAAGCACAAAGATTGGAGCTGAGAGCCAAAAAAAAAACTTGAATTACAGAAGATTAATCCTCACCTTTAAAAACTTCTGTAGTTTGGGGCCTCCCTGGAGGTGCAAGGGTTAAAGTCTCAGGGCTATCAAGCTTTCACCAGGCACTGCAGCATGAGTTCGATCCCAGCCAGGGAGCTGACCCACATGGTGCCGCAGACCTCACCTTTCTCACCTGCTGCTCCCCTCAGCAGTGTATTTCAGTAGATCTGCCTGTTCTGCTCCCCACTCTGTCCCTGGTGAATCCTCTCACCTCTGGCCTACACCCCAGTTCTTGTATGCATAAATAAAATAAATCTTTAAGAAAAAAGAATAAAGGGCCTCCCCTGGTGGCACATCAGTTGAGCGCTTGGTTGCGAAGCTGCCGGCAGCCTCTGCAGCACCAGTTTGATCCCTGGCCAAGGGGTGAGGGTCCCACATAGGGCTCAGACCTTTCTGCTGCCCGCTGCTCCCCTCAGCAGTGTACTTCATCAGTCTGCCTGCTCTGCTCTTCCCTATGACTCTGGTGAATTCTCTCACCCTCCCACGCTTCTGACTATACCCAGTGCTTGTATAAATAAATAAATAAATAAATAAATAAATAAATAAATAAATAAATAAATAAATAAATAAATCTTTAAAAAAAAAGAATAAAAACCTCTGTAGTTTGCTCGTTTGAATTTCAAATTTTATTGACAGTTGACTTCCTCTTTCTATTTTCCCCATTTTTGAATAGGAATATCTGTAACTGCTAGTCCTTGACTGTCCCATTATTTTATTTTGGAAGCAGATAACATGCTTTTAAGTGTCACAGGCCCACAGTTAGAGAAGAACTTTGCCCTAGGATGGATCATACTCTCAGTCTCATCTTTACCTGTTTTACATGGTCTGGAAGGTGACACTTGGGATTTCTGAACTAAATACATGCAGATGAAATGTTAGATTTTGAGTGGTTATTGGAATGAGTTGAAAGTTTGAAGGATACTGGGAAAGGGTAAATATATTTTACATGTGAGATAGACATGAATTTCAGGTGACCAGATGGTGGACTCTGGAAGGCGGAATAATGCCCATCAAAGGTACTCATGAGCTAAGCCCATGAACTCATGAAAACGTTACTTTATATAGCAAAAGAGAAACCATGAATGTGATTAAATTAAGAATATTGTTATGGGGAGATTATCCTGAATGATATGGTTGGGAAAATTTAATCATGGGTCCTTATAAATGGAAGCAGGTGGATCAGTTAGAGATAATATAAAGATGGAACTAGAAGTGGGGGTGATGTGCTGTGAACCAAGAAATGTATGTAACCTATAGAAACTGGAAAAGACAAGGAAACTGACTGTCTCTTGAAGACTTCAAAAAGAATACAGCCCCCTTAATGCCTTGATTCTAGAATTCTTCCCTCCACAGTTGTAAGAAAATTAACTTGTGATGTTTTAATCCACAAATCTTGTAGGTTTAAACCATAATGTTGTGGCAGAATTTTCCTACAGCAGCAACAGAAAACTAATACACCCTTTTTTCCTTTCTTGTCCAGCAATGACCTAAACCCGCACAGCCCTGGCGTAGGGTGGGAAGCTGAAAAAATGTGTCTTCACTGTCCCCCAAGGGGTATGTAGATCATTTTCCATTTTGATCTTAGTCTTGATATGGCTCATCCTTGTCCCCAACATGCTTTCATCCACAGGAGAATGCATGTTAAATATGCCTGGCCCAAACCCATGCCCCATTCCGTATGGGAACAGAACACCACGCAGGTGAAAAACTCTTCTATCTAAGGAAATAGTTTGAAATATGCACTGATATCTAATTATAAGGACAATCATCCCAATGTTGCTCATAATAGCCAAGATAAAACAGGTGGGAAATAATGTGTCCCTAAATGAGGAAGTGGGTAGAATAGGAGACAGAAAGGAGCATGGGTCTGTTACACTAGGGAATGGAGGCCCCCAGGAAAGGGGCTGTGTACCTTCAACCACTTCATCAGGGCTTGGTGCCAACTCAGTCCATAGGCACCCCGATTTCTCACCAAGATGGCAGGGTTCCTGCCAGGGAGGGACAGAGAAGGCCTGAGGGATCTGCTGATCCCTCAGGTGGAGTTTCCAGACATTACAAACCACCAGGGCAGAGCTGACAGGCAGAAGAGGAGCGGCAGGGCTCAGCGGAGCATGGGCACAGCTGGAAGGCTTAGGCGTGGCGTGGTGTGGTGTGGCACGGCGACCTGGGACCTGTGCTCCTCCCCCATTTCACCACACTTTGTGGAATCATTTGAAGGGCAGATACTTAATCAATACTTCAACTTCTTCATCAAAAAAATTCACAAGAGTACATTCTTTTTTCCATCTCCCTTAGGGACTTGCACAAAAAATCATAAGTGTAGGATTAAGAAAGTTTTTCAATAGTAAACAAGTGTTAATATTTGTGCTTCTTTGGCAAGGCAGAGAAAGTGACAGTGAGGGGAGCAATTGTTGTAATTTTACTAAAAACCATTTTCTTGGTACTGTCAAGGTAGAGGGAGAAAAATTTCGCCTTCCCAACACAACTTGAAATCAATGGAGTGTAACATAGATTCAGGCTGTGTTGGTTTTTAAACATTTACTGGACCCAGTCCCTGGCTGGTTGCTTTGAATAGGTCATCCTATATGATCCTTCACCTCTTTGTCAGAGACGCCGTGATTATCCACTCATCACGGCCAAGAAGATGAAGGTTAAGGACATGACCACTGGTCGCACAGCTAATAAGTGTTAAAACTTAGTTAAACTTAGTTAAAACTCCAACCCAGGCCTTTCCCTGCCCCACAAAGCCCCCTTACCCAGTGGGAACCAGGAATAAGCTGTGTGGCACACGCTGGGCAGGGAGACACAGTCAGGCAGAGACTCACGCAGACCTGTCAGATAAGAATTTGCTGATTTGGGGAGAGGCATTCAGATCACAGAGAGCAATTGCATAACCAAAGTGGGAGACAGGAGTGGTAGAATGCATGGGCTCTGACAGGTAAAGGTAACTGACCAGAGGAAGAAGAGGTAAAGCCGTGGCTGCAGAGGGTATGTTGTCTCCACCCTTTCTAATTCGCCCTATACGTTTATCAGAGAGTCAACCCCTCAAGACCAGGGACACATCCCTGGGATTCAGAACAATGTTTCATCCTAAATCCCTCTGAGTGAGGTCCTACAATTGCTGGGGAGTCTGCCTTCCAGACTTCTTTCTTAGTCATGAGGAAGGAACCATCAGCAGGCTAGAGAAGGAACTTCTGTGTAGTTCCCTCTCTTTCTTCTTTTTTGTTCACTGTTTGATAGAAGCAGGAAAAGAAAAAAAATCATGCCGCTTATGTGTGAAAATTCTAACTCTCATACTATTCTTCAGCAAAAGTAGCTTTCTTCCCAGCTCCTAGAGACATCTTCCCTCTAGTTAGGTGTTCCCAGAAGTAGCTGCTGGCTAGGTGTTATTTGAAATTACCACCCATGCAACCTGCACATTGTAACCTGTTTCTTACATACACTGCTCCAGAAAGTCTTTTATAAAACATCTGAACTTCTTGCCAAGGAATATTTTATTCCAATATTCCAATATTTAAACATTATTTTTGCAATGTAAATATAAAGTGATCACCTCATAGGGACACAGCCTTGCAATGTGCAAGAAAGAGTAGAAGGATGTCCCAGAGGCCAGAAGGCACAGATGTGGGAGCATGCACCAACTGCGCTCACCTCTCCCTGTAGGTGGATGGGAAGTTTTTTAAGAAGTTTGGACATGACTTGAGAAGGGAGCACCAGAATTAACTAAAATGAATGGCATAAAAGAGGCAGCTGCTATTCTCAGACTCAACCTGGTATAACCCTGTTTGCAAGTCATCTGAGATCGGGAAAATGGTCAAGTATGGAACCCTGGGTGGTAACTATAATGCACGAATGTCAACCAGACTGGATGTCCCCCACAGTAGGACTCACCAGGAAAGGAAAGGGAGCCATGGGCTCAGACAGAAGGCTCACAA
Organism: Talpa occidentalis; assembly: GCF_014898055.3. Taxonomy (NCBI): domain Eukaryota; kingdom Metazoa; phylum Chordata; class Mammalia; order Eulipotyphla; family Talpidae; genus Talpa; species Talpa occidentalis. Next base: position 99,920,608 of record NW_023604295.1, read on the forward strand.
AAGAGAAAGGGAAGGGATTCTCTTATCTAAAAGAAAGAAGGCAGACTTGAAGGAAAATATCCAGCATCCTCCAGGGAAGCCCAGATAGCTAAAGTGAAGCTAGTAGCTTGGAGGATGGCAAAGGGCAAGAAAAAATGCCAAAGTTGTAGGAGAGAAACAAACCTGTGCTTAAGACCCAACACCACCAAATTGCTAACGTCACCCAGATGGGTCATTTAGCCTCTCTAAGTCAGATGTCACATCTGTAAAACTGGTTTCAGATAAAACATTAAGTGTAGTCTTGTCCTCATTGCCATTATCTTCACTGTATTTATTGGTGCTATTGTTATTAACGAGCAGAACCATGTTTCATTCCTAGACGATCTCCAGTGCTGAGCACAGAGTCTGGCATGTAGAACTCTTCAGTAACTGTGTGAACTGATTGGGGGCAGAATGGCTTCATAGACAGGCAACCCATAGAGTCACACAAGGTCCTGTGTTTAGAAGGACCCCACATTGGGTTTAATGTTCTGCTGTAACTGTTTTGAAATTCTTAATGACTTTTGAACAAGGGACTCCACATTTTCACTTTGCACAGGGTCCCACTCATTGCTTAGTGAGGCTACGGATAAAAGAAAGATGCAAAGAGGAAACTAAGCATATTAGAGAGCCTATTAAGAATTGTGGTGCAGCAACTGAAACTGCAGAAAACCAAGTCACTGATAGGAGTAGGGGTGGAAATACTATACACAAGCTAAAAAATGACAAACATAATACATACAATTTTATAATCACAAGTCAGTTTTTAAAACCTTTTTTTTGTCCTATCAAAACACATGACCCCAATCCTTCACAGCTTCTGCATTACCAGCAAGATCCCATGGCATTGCCCAGACAGCTACTTCAGCCCACACTGCCCTGTCTTTGCTGGGCTCATTAGCTGCATCACAAATCAGTTACTTCCAGCTTCGCAGTCCTGCCTGTCACTCTCTCTGACAGAGTGAGCCACACCACTTACTACAATGACATGAATAGTTTTTAAAATGCAGGACCATTTAGCCCCTCTAGAACAATCGCTTTGTTTTAAATGTATCTGGTTTAGGCTCCTGGATGAGTGTGCATCAACTGTCTGAGTTTCCACTCAGAGACCTGTGGCCTGTCTTGTGTCAGGTACAGGGGATCCAGAGATGAAGGTGACACTGTTTCTGTTCCCACACAACTCAAAAAGGAGCTAGGACAACCCAAAGCACACAAACTTAGGAGAATGGTATACAACCCTAACCTATGTAGGTGGTAGAAGACTTCCTGGATGATGGGACACCTGAATGGAGTTTTAAAGAACAGGAAGAGGGGAGGGACAGTCTTGGGGGAGCAGGAGTGTCAACAGCATATGAGATGTAGACTGAGAGAACTAGGCATGTTTCTGGAGATTTAAGTGCTTCACTCAATACTTCTGATTTGAAGAGAGCAAAAGGAAAGGTCAGGCCAGACAGTATCTCCTAAACCAGCCTAAGTTTAGACTTCGTCCAGAGAGCAGAAGAAAACCATCAAAGCATTTTGGTTTTCTAACCTGATCAGATTTGTGATGCATGGAGATCCACCCCCTCTGAGAATGCCTGAGGAGGGAAAGGAGCTACTGTGAAAACTGTTTTCTGTACTAGCTTTTATTTGCTAACAGCTGAGGGGGGATTCCAGGCAGCTTTCTACAGGTGGGGAGAGGGATGCAGGGACAGTGTTAGGTGTTTACGGGAGACTTTTAGGAAAATTTGCTCTGCTGGGTGTGATGTAACCATCACCTCCTCTCCTCTTACCTCTGTGAAAGTGATATTATTCACCAAGCGTTTCAAAATAAGATTGTGATTGAGGAATAGATGCAATAAAGTTCAATTACAGTTTCATGGCATGGGTAGGAATTGATCAAGAGTGATTCAAAGTTCAGTTAGTTCAGATTATACAGAGATCACTCAGGTGAGAGCCTGGAAGGTGGACTGGAGAAGAAGAAGGTCTGAGACGAGACATGAGAAAACCAGAATGGGGGCTCCTGTAATCGTCAGGAGAAAAAACCTATAGCAACAGCCACAGAGGAAAAAAAAAAAAAAAAGAAGAAGCAACAGAACTGAATGATATCTAGGAAGAGAAATCATAAGGATCTTTTTTCTATGGATGTAACAGTTAAGGGGAAAGGCGGAATCAAGCATGCATCCAGGCTTGGAGAAGACAAAAGATAAAACTACCCCTGAGACAGGGAACACAAACTGGGCAATTTCAGGAACAGACTTGCTTGAGATATTGAGTGATCTATGGGACATTTAAGTGAATGTGTGCAGTAAAAAGCTAAATATGTGAGCTAAGCTAGAGATAGCCACCATCATATCTTAGCTAAATTGTTCCACTAGTGATGATGATTGATAGATTGATTGATTGATTTAACGTTAATATTAATGTTTAGTATGTTACTATTCTGTTTTTCTATTTATAAAGTAATTTTACAGTTCTATCATTTAATATTTGCAAAAACTCTAAGAAACAGTGGAACCTACTAAAACCCATCTATTGAGGAGATAGGGAAATGTAGGTCTAGAGCAGTTAACTTACCCAAAGTCAGTGACATGAGGTCAAAAGCCAGACCTATTTAGCCACCACTTTCCACTATCTCATTGATTGCTATTTCAGTGTGTTTTGAGGTTCTTTTTTTTTTTTAAATGGGAAGGAACTTTAATATAACTAGGAAACAATACAGGAAAGGCAAAGAATCTAATTTCTAAATCAAGCACCCAAAGTTACCCGTCCCCTCATGGGTAAAACTCCATTCAAATGGGATTGGCCCAGGGCAAGGTGAGGTTCTTTTTTAAATAAAGGCTACCTCCCAAAGATGCTGAAGCAAACTGACATAGGGAGAAACTGACTTGGGGCAGTATTGTGGCAGATGAAACAGGAATGTCCTTGAGCTGTTGGTAACATCTGAGGCCATGGCATCTCTGCCCAGCAAGCACTATAGGGTGGGGCACACCAGTCCATGCCTCCCACCTAAGGAATCTGACCCCCAGCTCAGGCCTGAGTCTTAGCCACTCAGGAATTCCCCTAAAACGTCTCTGACTTCCCAGAGACCTTCCAGTTGTAGCAATGATGAAATCTTACACATTTGTTCGCCAGCACTGAAAAGTGTTTATGCTCCCAAAGTTAAGGTTTGTAATGGGTTTTGCTCACGGGAATGATTATGTTAGTGCTGACTTTGAAAAAGGCAATTGATAACAAGTTCACCCAGCCAAAAGAGCTCTGGCAATTATCTGCAAATTCAGACTCTGTGAAGAGTCAAACCAGATCATTTAAGACCCCCTGAATCCATTCTGGGGCCAAGATTATCCAAATTGACAAGCTAGACATGAGATAATTTATGCTAAAATGGTACTTATGAAATCAAGATGCTACTCTGGATGGTTGCTGCCAGGAGCTGCCGAAATCCCTTCCTCTCTTATTTTCTCCCCTCCCTGATGTATTTTCCCAGTTAAAGTGGTAGGAAGGGGGCTGTTTAGAATGCTCTTAACCTAAAAACTTCCTGGGAGCATTTGTAAGTTTTTCATGTGAAGTTTTGAATAATTTGCGGAGAATACAAAGGTCTCCTTTGTCAGGATTTTTTGTTGTTTTTAATTGCAGCCCTGGTTAGGATCTGGGTTGTAGAGAAATCCCATCAGTGAGAAGGGAGATGAGTCTGCCAAACTCCTAAACAGACCTAGAGATATTTCACCAGATGGTATTGGCCTTAGACCTGGGCATTGAGGTTCAAAGGCAGTAGAAGAAAAAGATGTTGGTTCACCAAAGAGTCTGACTTATTCCAAGGCTTCCCTCTTGGATGCTTTCTGGACTTAGACCTTTAGGAGAGTCCCAGAAACTGAGGCACTTATTCCAGTTACCGTAGTCCTCACTCATTAGCCTGGTAAGAAACACGCTGCGGCATATGAAAGAGAAAATGAGTCCAGACTCTGATCTGGTCAAACACGTGGATTGGCTACAAACATTGAACACCTCCACTCCGCAAATTATACCTAATGAAAGTAAATGAATAAAAAAGTATCAGCCCCTAAAGACCAGAAGAATAGGAAATTTCAACAGGTTTTGGAAGTCAAAAAGCAGATTGATGGGTGGCAACTGCCTAGGGGAACGAAGAATATTTGTGCCTGCAGAGGAATGACACATGTGGGAAGCAAACCACTTACCCTGCAGAGTCAGATGTAGAGACTTTGGCCTCCTCAAAGCACCAAGTAGGAAGCTGGGTGGAGATGCAGAGCTGAAAACCATGGAAGTTGTTGAAAATCTATGTAAAGAGTAGTTGGATTGTCAAGCCCCCACAGCCATCCCAGGCAGCAGGCATCATCTCAATCCCCTCCCCTCTGCAGGAGACAGGAGGTTTATTCTCTGAAGACGATAAAGCAGAGGCTTCAGCTCAGAGGTCAGGGATTAGGTGTAAAGCTGAAAACAGAGGATTAGATGGAGGCCTCTATACTGAACTATGGGGCCCTCCTAGCTCACTATCAGGAGGAGGTGTCCTGGCAAGAAATAGGAAGATTATTCTCTAAAGGAAATCAACAAGTCCAGAGAATGAGCTCCAGTTATTGATGTTTGGGGGCTCTCCCATAAGGTGACTGGCTCACCCTCTGATTATACCACAGTAAGGATGACCAGTGGAGAAGCCTTGCCCCCACCACACAGTACTTCTAATTGGCCTTTGTTATTTGCTCCAATCCAAAACAGAGACACCAAAACAAATAAAACATAAAATAAGGAGAAAATAAAGAGGGGAAAGGAATGCAAGAAAAACCAAAACAATAGCAGCAGGGGCACAAAAGAAAACTTGAAAAATAAAAGCCTCAGAGATATAGGCATTATAAAGGCACAAAAAATGGTTTCTTTGGAGAAAAAGAAAGCATCTGACAAACAACATTTCTTTAATCAGCAAAAGCAAAGCCTTAGAAGATTCATCCCAGTGCTCACTTTGGCAGTGCCCAGGGTTGCTAAACTCTTGTCTCCATAGAAGAAATGTCATGGGCTGAAGCTCCTTTATGCTCCAGACAATCAAAGAGGGAGGTGGTCACTGGGAAAACTAGGAAAGCGAACCCACAAGGACCTCTGCAATGAATTTTGGTGATAAACGCATATGAAGGCCAAAATTACTGCAAATTATGCAGTGGGAAAAGTAGGCAAAAGAACAGTGTACAAAACAAAGAAGCAATACTCCTACCTACTAATCTTATCTTCAACATCCCTGATGGGCTTGAGCCACTGAGTCAGAGGAAATAAGCCATGAATGAAGTTGGGCAATACTGTGTGGTGAAAAGATCAGCCAAAGACTCTGCCCAATACTCCTTATGGTGACAAAATCCCCAGTCCTTTCAGTAATAATCTCTGTAACTGAGGTATAAGCATCTGCCCCCTTTTTCTCTTTTGCTTAGTCTAGAAACTCCTGAGTTCAAGCCTTTGTCCTCTTCTTTTGAAGGATGGGAAAGAAAAGTTGGTCTGTATAGCTAAAGAAATAAACCAAAAGAAATAAAAACTAAAGAAATATAAATAAGTGATAAGAGCCCCCCTATTAAATACCTTCAAAAGGATACATCTATTTCAATTTTACTCTGTCTCACTCACTTCTTTCCACTTCCTTCCCAGATAGACTTGTATATCTGTATGTTTATATGGATTTTTTTTTATTATTTAGTTAATATGAGTTACAGGCCTCATGCTTTCTCCCTTCTAAATCCAAAATGAGGAAGCTTTCTCTTTTCTCTCGCTCCCTTTTTTTTTCTCTGCTCCCCCTCACCAACACGATTTACATTCTCAATGTAATGTATTAAAAAGTTGACAGGGACGAAAGGATTCACACGATGTCTGCTAAGAAACCCAATTTCCATGATGAATTGCCCGAAGCCCCTGAATCACAAACCATTTTTTCCGCTGCTCAGAAGTTGGTTTTTTTTTTTTTTTAAATCTTCTTAAAGCCTCTTTCCTAATCTTCGGCTAGAAGAGATGGGTGAAAGGATTTTTTTTCTAAACTAAGGAAAGTATTAGCATCTTGGTTGTTGTGCATCAAATTTGAAAATGCAAGGTTAGTAATATTTCAAATTGGCCATGGTCCGAACCTCTTGATAAGTGAGTGTACTCTGTAGTGTTCTCTCTCTCACCTCCTTCCCACTTCACCTGCCCCCTCCAACACACACATACACGCACACACGCACGCATGCACACACAGAGTTTTATATATATATATATATACTTTTTACATCGTTGTTCATTCTCCTTTCAGGTGAAATTCCCATTTTGCAGGTGAAAGAAAGGAAGACTTCAGAGGTGAAAGAACACATTTGGTTACTAGTTCTTCTATTTCCAAATCTGTAACTACCTAACAGTATATAGATAATGCATCTGAGTGACTGAGGGCTTATAAACACAGTTTCCCCCAAAGATTATTTCTCTTGAACATTTTCTGTGTTCTCCAAACCAAAGAGAAGTAAAACAGCAGGTCACAATTAGAAAGGCACAATTAGAAACTCTTGTTTCCTTCCCAACCAGCTTTAGCAAAAAGCTGGTCAGCTTTAGACCGGCTAAATGGCCAGCTAATGGGCCAGCTTTAGGTGGCCTAATAAAGTTAACTTGATTCAGAATAATAGGCTAGTGTCAGAATTCAGTGAGATCTTTCACTCAAAAAAGTGAAGGGCGAGATTGACTTGAATGTTTTACTTCAAGCTTTACTTGAACAGAGCTATTTAAAGGAAAACCAATGGATTGATCACTTATATTTGCCTTCCTAAACAATCCTCTCAAAGTCATTCTCTTACCATCTATATCCCTTAGCCAGAGATAGTTTTATGAAAATTAGAAATAAATTACCTGGCAATACAATAGGAAAAAAGTCTATTCAATAAATGGTGCAGGTATAACTGGACATCCACATGTAAAAAAAATTAATATTGGCACAGACTTTATACTCGACAAAAATTAACTCTTAAAGGGTAATAGAACTATATTTAAAATTAATACTATAAAATCCTAGAAAATAAGATAAGAGAAAATCTAGATGACCTTGAGTATGGCAATGACTTTCTAAGTGTCAAAGATATCACCCACAAAAGATATCACCCACAAAAGATCTAATGAATAAGCTGAACCTTATTAAAATTAAAAATATTAGCTCTGCTCTCATATTGTGATGAAATAAGATAAATATTTGGTCTATCCTGTTTTCCTGGCAAAAGAGACTTTAAATGCCTGGGAATTTTGTGAGTAATAGGATGAGAGGAGTGTCTTTGTTATTCATAATAACATAATTCTTAATAACCATACCCAAGTTTATACTAATAATATGACTCTTGTTGGACATCTAGATAACTGCAGGATGACGACTAGCAGCTAGATGGACTCAAATTGTGATTTCAACTTCACCCTCTGATCTCTGGGAGGAGAGATGAGCTGGAGATTGAGTTAATCATCGATAACCAAAGAGTTGATCAATCATGACTACATAATGGAACCTCCATGAAAGCCCTAAACCCCATGACATGGAGAGCTTCCCAGCTAACACACTGAGTTACTGGGAGGACAGCATGAACATGAAAAAAGCAGAAGCCTCACTCACCACTCTGCCCTCTTCAAGCCCTATGCATCTCTTCCACTTGCTGAGTTGTATCCTTTATAGTAAACAAGTAATAGCAAGTAAAACATTTCCTTAGTTTTGTGAATTCTTCTAGAAGATTATCAAACATGAGAAGGAGACTTCCAACTTTATAGTCAGTAGGTCAAAAATACAAGAGACTTAGTCTTGTGAATGGCACCTAAAGGTGAGACCAGTCTTGTGGGGCTGAGGCCTTAATCTGTGGAGTTTGTGCTAATGCTGGGTAGCTAATGTAAAAATTGAACTAAACTGTTTGACACTCAGTTGGTATCTGCAGAGAATTGTTTGCTGTGATAAACCCACACATTTGGTGTCAGAAATGCTGAGAGTAAAAATCAGTTAGATCTACAAAAGACACCATCAAAAGAATGAAAACACTAGCCACAGTATGGAAAAAAATATTTGCAAAGACAAATATGATACAGAAATGTTACCCAAAATATATAAAGAATTCTTAAAAGTCAACAATAAGAAAATGGACTACTCGCTTTTAAAAATGGGCAAAAGACCTGAATAAGATCACACCAAAGAAGATACATAAATGACAAATACGCGTATGAAAAGATGTTCTACATTATATATCACTAAGAAAATGCAAATCAAAACAACAATGAGATACTACTACAAACCTAGTAGAACGATAAAAATCCAAAAGATGGACAATACCAAATGCTGGAGAGTATGTGGAACAACAGAAATTTTCATTCATTGTTGATGGAAATGCAAAGTGGTACAGCCACTTGGGAAGACAGTCTGTTAATTTCTCGTAAAACTATGTTTTTAGCATAAGATTCAACAATTCTTGATATTTACCCAAATGAGTTGAAAACTTAATTGCATACAAAATCCTATTCGCAGATGTTTACAGCAGCTTTATTCATAATTGCCAAAACTTGATGTCTTTCTGTAGGTGAATGGAGAAACAGTGCACATCCAAGCACTATCAAGTGCTTGAGCTATCAAGCTATGGAAGAACACAGAGGAAACTGAAAATGAAAAGAGCCAATTTGAAAAGATTATATACTGTATGGTTCTAACTATATCATATTCTGGAGAAGGCAAATTTACAGAGACAATTAAATGATCAGCTGCTGCCAGGGAGTGGGGAATGGGGATACATAGAGCACAGAGTAATTTTAGGACAGTGAAATTATTCGGTATTATACTACAAATGATACAGGTTATTATACATTTTTTTTTTTTTTATAGAGGCATTAATTAATAATGCACCATAAAATGTACAATACTGCTAGGAAAATGTGGGACTCCTATATAGCGCTCAACTGGTTATATACATTAATTAAAACCCATAAAATGTACAATATTAGGAAAATACCCTATATAAACTATGGGATTAAGGTGATAATAATGTATCAATGTAAGTATACCACGATGTTAGCAACAATCAGTGGAGGAAATTGTATAGGGAGAGAGGGTCTAGGAGATATTTCTATATTTTCTGCTCAATATTGCTGTGAACCTAAAATTTCTCTTAAAAATAATGTCTGTTTAAATGGGGAAAATTAATAAAATTTATGCAAATGATACCTTCTAATTTCAAAACAGATGGAATTGTGTTAAGATAACCCCAAAGTCTGAAAGAAAAAGGGCAAAATGCAGAGGACACAAAGTGATAGAATAGGAAAGATGTAAATGGGGGAAACATTTAAAGTGGATTCATCCTCAGTGAAGTAAAATGAATGAGAACCTGATTATTGCATATGACCGATTTTCTCACCTTCAGACAAGGGAGCTAGACTTTCGTGCTACTGCACCAGTCATTGGCCATAGGATTTTCTTAGGGGACATAAACTCTCAGGTGTTCTTGTACCAACCAGCTATTCATTACAGGCAGCACTGGGGGATAAACTCCCAGAAAATTCCAACTACGTCAATGGACAAGGTGGATCCAATAGTCCAAGAGTAATCCTCCGAAAAATGTTGCAAGTACCAGTTAGCAGCAGCAAAGCACAAAAATGTTCAGGAATAAATAGAGAGCTAGTAAGAGAGATTGGAAGAGATTTATATGGGGTACAACTGTCATGCCTATTTGGGCTCCAACTCCCCATTTTCTGGGGAACCAGAAACCCTCAAACCTTGACTTCTTTTATGGTGATCCCAAAGGGCAGGGAACATAGGGGTCTGGAACAAAATAGTACAAAGTCTCTCTGGGGGAGAAAACATCAAGGAACCCCCCACAAATTATGTTTGAAACCTGTGACTAGAAAGCAATCAGAAATTCCCAGGTATGTAAAAATACAAGATAATATAAATATATACAAGAACCAAGAAAGCCACAGACAGCAGAAAGAGATCCACACAGACTTCAAATATTGCAACTGTCAAATGCAATGTTAAAACCAAGATGCTTGCCATTGTTGTTTATCATGTTTAAAAACATAAGTGACAAACATGAAAATATCTGCAGGGGACAGAAGATTATAAAAAGTATCATAGCAGATTCAGAACTAAATAAAGCTTCTAAAAATGAAAAATATAATGACCAAAATTGTGAATTCAGAAAAGAAAATGATAAAGAAATAGAAGCAATTTGTTAAGAGAAATGATTAAGAATTTTCAAAAACTGATTGAAGTTTTAACCCATAGATTCAAAAATCCCATGCAAGAGAAATAAAAAAATAGCAAATTATAGAAAAGTTGAATAAAACCAAAGTTAAATCAAAAATCTAAAATGTATCCATAGAAAATGGAGAGATTATTTTCAAAGAAATAGCACTTAGAACAACAAATAACTTCTGAACTTCTGAAGCTAAAAGACAATTGAATGCCTTTTCAAAGTCTGGAGGGAAAAAAAAAAAAACACCTAGAATTTTGTATCCAACAAAAAATATCTTTTAAGAGAGAAGATAAGATAAAGACATTTCAGAAAAATATTGGCAACTTTTATCATCAGCAGACTCTCACTGAAAAAAATAATTTCTGAAGAACACGCTGTGAGCAGTAATCCCAGGTTGAAGGTCTAAGATGCAAGAAGACATAAAGTAAAAATTGAGTGGAAATATATGGGGAGTTGTATGTAGACATTGACGTTATAAAGGAGTGTAAGAATGCCTATAGGGTTAAAAATAAAAAAGATATGATTACCAGTTAGTAATAATATACAAGTCAAATGTATGTTAAGTGGAATTATAATGTTCTAGTGTTGAAAGCTAGAAAAAGTTTAACTTTCTTTCTCAGAATTTTAGTACACATCTTTTTATTTCCAGAGTAACTTTTGAAAGAATATAAATAGAGCTTATAATATCTTCCCTCTACCAAATTAGAAAGGGTATAATAAAAAACATTTAAAACTAAAATTAGAATGGAAGAACAGACATAAAATTGGTATAGAAAATGTGTCGTATTAAAAGATTCCAAAAGCATTAGCAATTATGAATAAGAAACAACAATTAAAGAAAAATTAGATTATAAAAATATTAAATCCAACTATACACTGTCTTCAAAAGCACAAAATAGAAGGATGAACAGTTGAAAGTAAGAGGTAGCATTTGAGGCAAAAATCATTCCTAGAGATAAGGACCATTGCTTCATAATAATTTTTAAAAATTCAACTCATGAGGAAAACCAACACAGTTTTAAATTTATATGAGTTCACAGTAATTCCAAAAATACATAGTGCAAAAATGAGTGTAACAAATAGAAAAGTAAATATCCACAAACTCTGTAGGCTTCAGTACTCCTGTTTCAGTGTTTGACGCAATATACTAAAAAAAAATCAGTGAGAATAAAGATTTGAAAAACCAGGATTAACAAACTTGACCAAAAGCATATACAAAACACTATACCAAACAATTGTAACATATATTATATTTGCAAACTTACACGTAAATTTACAAAAATAAATATATAATGTTTGTTAAGCAAGTCATAACAACTTTCTGAGGGCTAAGATCAAAGTATATTCTGACCACAGTGCAATTAAACCAGAAACATTATTAAACAATAACTTTTAAATTTTCAAATATTTGGAAATTACAATATATTGATAAACATGTCAGAAAAATAAAGAAATTTTTAAATAAGTGTCTAAAAATAAGCTAAAATGACAATAAAAATACTATACACAGAAACAGGTTGGATCTGCTAGTGTTATTTTTTTTAAATAATAAATTTTATTTTTATATTCCCCATACAATTGCAACCCCCCCATTTTGACCCCAATCCCTCCCCTTCCGCCCCCCACCCCCCAAAAAGTGTCTCTGGTTCATAGTTTTTTGTTGATTTTGATTTTCACTTTCTTATAGTTATTCATTTTCCTGGTCCCTTATTTAAGTTTTCTAGATTCTTGCTATGAATGAGACCATCCGATATTTTTTTTTTTCTTTCTGGCTTATTTCGCTGAGCATGATCCCTTCCAGTGCCATCCATGTTCCTGCAAATTGCATGTGTTTATCTTTTTTGAATGCTGAGTAATATTCCATGGTATATATGTATCACATTTTCTTGATCCAGTCATCTATTTTTGGGCATTCGGGCTGTTTCCAAAGCTTAGCTACTGTAAATAGTGCTGCTATAAACATAGGGGTGCAGGTGCTCTTTGGAATTGATGTTTCTGTGTCCTTTGGGTAAATACCTAGGAGTGGAATTGCTGGATCATATGGAAGCTCTATGTTTAGTAGGTCCAGAAATCTCCACACAGCTCTCCATAGTGGTTGGACCAGTTTGCACTCCCACCAACAGTGCAGGAGAGTTCCTTTTTCTCCACATCCTCGCCAACATTTGTCGTTGCTAGTTTTTTTAATATGTGCCATTCTCACTGGTGTAAGATGGTATCTCATGGTAGTTTTGATTTGCATTTCCCTGATTACAAGTGATGTTGAACATTTTTTCATATGCCTGTTGGCCATTTGCATTTCCTCTTCAGAGAAGTTTCTTTTTAGCTCTTCTGCCCATTTTTTGACAGGATTATTTTCTTTGTTGTTGTTGAGTCTCATCAGTTCTTTGCAGATTTTTGTGATCAGTCCTTTATCATTAGTGTTGTGTGCAAAAATGTTCTCCCAGTTGGTGGGGTTTCTCTTTGTTTTGGTTATTGTCTCTTTTGCTGTGCAGAAGCTCTTTAATTTGATGTAGTCCCAGCTGTTATCTTTGCCTTCACTATCACTGCTTTGGGTGATGTGTCTGTAAAGATGTCTTTGATGTGAATATCACGTAGTGTTTCGCCTATATTTCCTTCTATGTATTTTATGGTTTCAGGTCTTATGTCTAGTGTTATTTTTTTTTAAGATTTATTCATTTTTATACAAGAACTGGGGTACAGGCCAGATGCGCAGGAGGGTGAGAGGACTCACCAGAGACAGAGTGGGGTACAGAACAGGCAAACTGACAAAATACACTGCTGAGGGGAGCAGTGGGCGAGACAGGCGAGGTCTGCTTTGCCATGTGGGGTTCTCGCCCATCGGCCGGGATCGAACCTGTGCTGCAGAGGCAGCAGACAGCTTCACAGTGAGGCGCTCAACCGCCCGTGCCACCAGGGAGGCCCTCTGTTAGCTTTAAAATGCATCCGTTAAGAAGAAAAATTGATGGGAATACAGAACTTAATGTTACAGAAAGAACATAAAAGAGAGAAGGGAAAATAAAGTCAAAGTTGATTTACTTGAATGATAACAAATCACACAGATAGCAGCACGAATGAAAAATCAGTTCAGGTGCTAATGACATTTATTTAACATGTAAAAGGAAATCATGAGAAATTTAATTCCTGTAAGTTTGAAAACATAAATGAAATGGGATTTGGTGGATTACCTAGCATATTTCATAACCAGAGCAGATAGTTTGTAATACCTTCATTTTCAACTCAACAAAACTGTTTTCAGGACTAATAATAGTAAAGGTCAAAAAAGAAACCATGAAAATTTTGTATGTTAGTAAGGTTTTTTATTTGTTCAATAAAATATTACAGAAAAATGAAAAAGTAATGGAGAAATACTTTTGAATTGCTTTATTATATATCAAAAAGGGAAAATATATATTGTCACATTAATGAATACAAATAGTATCATTTCTATTTTTGAACCTAAACTTCTGCATGTTTGCCACAATGAGTTCATCAAAATTGATTTTCTTCACATACTTATGCACATAGGCAGTCTAGCCAGACTTTAACATCTTTGCCAGAGTTGAGGGAAAAAATACTTTTACTCTTTATTAATTTTAATTATGAAAACTCTTTCAAGGATCAGATACATGGGTACATAGTGAATTTCTTAAACACAATGTTAGGCATAGCTACAATTCATAGTGTATCACTTCACAGTAAATTCCAGATACTGCATTATTCTCCATGCCTTTGTTTCTTTGGGATCCATTCTAGCCACTTTCAAACTTCTCTGTAAATATAGTCTTCAAGTGGTCACATGCTGAGTCCAGCTCCAGTGAACAGGGTTGAAGAGAGGAATCCAAAAGAACAAATAAATGAAGAAATGACAGTCACAAAATAGAATTTAAGAGAAGCAGGACCCAGGGGACCTAAGGTTTCTCATCCTGAGCTCAAGCGTCCCAACTGCTGGGTGCAACTCATTTTTATTGATACAAACAGCCCCCCCTCCCATGTTAGTTACTAAACAATGGATCATTCTCTTAGTATTTAGCCTTGTCTGGGCACACATTCACCACCAAAGTTCTGTGTTAGCAGGTATATTCTACTCCCTTTCTAATCTTGCCTGTTTCTCAGGCTTAGCTTTGCTGACACAAGAAAGGACATATTGGTCTGGACTTGGTCCTGTCTTCCAGCCTGTGATGACCAGTCTTCCAGTCACGATGTTGACATTTTCCTTGTCTCAGCACCTCATGCCTTAGGAGTCTCCAAGAAAAGCAAAATTTATGTAACTCAAGTTCTGCGTCTTTGTCTTTCCTATCACTGTGCTATAGCTGTTAATTTCTAATCTATTATTTAAACCTAGGAACATGTAGTATGTAACAGGGATTGAAGACATAACCTGCACTCAAACCAGCAAATAATTACCAACTTTTATAAACTGACTCTAGAAATAAACCTGTGTAGTGAATGTGTCAAGAGCCAGTTCTATAACTGAGAACTCTAAATTAACTTTCATATAGGATATAGTGATTTATAAGGAAAATGTTTGAAATACCATTTTGAAGCTTATACATATATACTTACGTGTGTATACATATGTGTATACACATGTGTGTATACGTGTGTGCACATGTATACATATGTGTGTATATATTACGTGTGTGCATATACATTTATGTATCCACATATGTGTATATAGTTAATTAAAATGCAACAGAAACATCAGCAATTGTTTTATAACAATTAACAAAAGATTGTAAGAGACTTTAGACCTGCTAACATTTTCCTTGATTTTATTATTGTTTTTAAATTCTCTACAAACAATGTGCTCCCTTTTTACATTCATCTAGTATGCACTAAACACACCAGGCTGATTTTGGTTCTAAATGGACAAATCCCTAGAAAATTTAAATTAAAGTTATCAAAACTAACTTTGTCACCAGAAATTGCATACAAAATGTTTGTAGCAGCATTACTCATAATCACCAAAAAAAAAAAAAAAATTCAACACAACCTTAATGTCCATCAACAATAGAATGGATAACCAGTACATGGTCTAGTCTTAAATGGGAAACGCTACAACACCCCCCCCCAATTCTAACAGTGCCCTGTTCCTTTTCTTTATAACACCTAATACAATGTGCTACAATATAGGTATCATTTGTTTTTTCTCATTTTTTGCCCACTTCCCCTACTGGTTGCTAAGTTCTGTAGAAGTAACTGTCAAGTCCAAATTTACATTTGGCACCCAGTCTTCATTTTATGCATGAATGAGTGAATGAATGAATGAATGAATGAGTAGTTACAATTGAGCCCTGCTTACCAAGGAATCATTCTGTCACTTTGAGGTGACTTTGTTGTGATTTATTATTTGTCTTTTTGTATCATCTTCAAAGGGAAACATTTTATGTTTCAAAAATCCTAGAAGACCCTCACTGTATGCCAATATCTACTGATAACCCGGACAATGGTCAAAGTGGAATTAATTTTTTCAGAGGACATCGAACATCTCACATCTGTCAAAACATAGCAAATAAAAGTGAGTAGCATTTTTAAGACTTTATTTTTTGCAGACACAACCCTAAGTGTCTCATATGTAACTCCTTCAATATTCACAGTAATTATACGAGATACTAATGTTCTTGCAGATGGAGAACTGAGGCACTGAGTGTCTTCAAGACTGAGTGTATGGTGGAGCTAGCGTCATCCCAACAGGTTATGTGCTGCACTGCAAATATTCAGAGTTGAAACTATGACTATTAATTGCAGCTCCCACCACAGATCAGTGGCAGGTTGAACAGCATGGCCTGGGGTGTGTAGTGAAGAAAAGACTGAGCTGAGGGCACCACATGGGGCCTGTGAAGCCAGGCTTCAGAAAGTCAGTGCTCATATGGGCTTCCCATAAAGAACCCTTCAGATCCCACCTTTTTCCTGTGCTGGGTAATCACAGGATTTACCTGGAGGAGCAAGGATTGTGTCTCTTGTGATCCTGGCTGGGGGCTCAGAGCACCTGTTGCTACTGGAGTCATCTGTAATTAGAGGATTAAACCATCTCACATTTGGGCTGACTGCAGGCATCCTTGACAAGCATCAGTCTTACTGATGACTGCAGCTATCTCTGTAGTTTGTGGCTCCATGTAGAGATGGATAAAACTTCAGAAAAATAGAACAGGAAACTAAACTGCAGAACCCTTTCAAGTTTTCACTTCTGCCTGCTCAGATTTTATTCCCTTTTTGGCACATTTCATGTACCAGCAATACATGGTCATCCTTCCTGTGCCACCTTGCAGACTAGCTGCAGCACATCTACACAGCTTTTACCCACAGCAATAGGTTATACAGAGTTAGGAAACATTGTCATTCACTCCCTCAAGCTTGCTTGCCACATGTAAAAGCATCGATGAAAGCATCGAAGGTCTCATCCAAAGCTGGCCTTCTTTCACTGGTTCCTCTCTCAACCCCAGCTTCTGAGTTGAAGCTGGTGGTTTTCACTCTGCCTGTAGGCAGCAGAGCCTCTCCCCGAGGTCCCTAGAAATAATGATCTTTAACTACTCAGTCTCCAATCTTTTTGACCAGTTACTGGAATACTGTCAAATCATAGCATGTTTATTACAGAAATAGTAAATGACATAAAAGTATATTAAGGAGAAAGTGAAAGTCTCTAATCATTCCACCTGCATCCTAAGATGCTCACTGCCTAAATTCACAAGCCCTTCAAAGCATATAGAAATAGATGCTTGATACATGATAGGTAGATTACTGTTAACAAATTGTGTTTATTTCTACTATTTTGGAATCTAATTTTCATACTCAATAAATGTTGTGGACATGTGTCTATGTATGAAAAATTTGAAATATTAGTCTACCTTATCCTTATTAATGGCTGCATAACATATAACAATATAAAAGCAAACCCATCTCAATAAACAGAATCACCATCCATCAAAAAAAACTGACTGTCTTCCTTGACATGCCTTTTCCCTTTGACATCCCCCCAAATCTAATCATTTATCAAGTCCTGGTGAATTTGTTTCTTGATTTCATTTCAAAGGCACCCTTCCTCTTATCTCTATCATCACCACTGAGTAATAGGTACCTTCAAATTATAAATCTGATTGAATAAATGCCAGCCTACAGTCCCTCTTGCTTTAAAAGCATTTTCATGGCTTCCTTTTGCTCCTGAGAAATGGTTAAGATGACTTAACATGGCCACAAGGCCCTCATGAGGAGGCCCAGCCAAAGCAAAAGGCCACATGTATTTAAAATTTTTATACTCATCATCAATTCACTCTCCAAAAAGGTAAGTATTCAAAAGTGCACAAGTTAAAAAAGAGATATTTTATTCAACTCCCACATCTCAACCCCACCAACACCATCATTCTATACCAAAAAAACTCTCAGGGCCTAAATGTGATTTAACCAACATTATGTCTGTACATCCATAAAATAATATGACTTGAGGCAATTTCAAATTAATACAGAAAATGCTGCAGTAGCTTCAGTTCTGCCAGCTACGTTGCCACACAAAGACTCAGTTGGGAGGTAATTACAAACCATGGACTCCCTGGCCTCCTGCAGACCTGAAAAAGGGCAGGTCTGCTTGGCTCCTGAGCACTTCCAATTTCAGAATCTCTCAGGCAGCCAGCTGGAGGCTGCCATCTGGTTTGTGAAGGGAGTCCCTGGCTGCTTCTCTCTCCAATCTGGAAAAGAGTTTGCTGTGCATCTCCTCTTCTTATAACTGTTCTCAGGATCAGTTTGAGGCCATGCCTTCCCCACATATCTCCTCCAGGGTTAATTCTTGATCAATGCTCAGAGAATTGTGAGGTCTCTGATTAAGAATGGAGCCACATTTTGAATTCATCTTTATACTGAATTCTGGTTCAGACCCAATTCACTACTGCCCATTTGTTCCAATTTTTCATGCAATCCACAGAAAAAAGCAATAACTTAAATTTTCCCCAAAATATAGTTCTGCTATTTCATTCAATCACTCATCCAGGAAGAAAGAACTCTGGAACACTCATCATGTACCAAACATAGAGTAAATTACCAGGAAAAATAGTGAAGAAAAAGACAGAACCAAACTCTGTTTTGAAGATTGCAGCATGAAAAAGTAGTGCATGAAGTAAGTTGGACCGCAGGGCAATGGGTCAACTATGACATTTATTCAAGGACATACTTCTTCCCTCCTCATTTAACTTCACATCTTGTTTAAAAGGGTTCCCAACATCAAAGACATCTTTACAGACACATCACCCAAAGCAGTGATAGTGAAAGCAAAGATTAACAGCTGGGACTACATCAAATTAAAGAGCTTCTGCACAGCAAAAGAGACAATAACAAAAACAAAGAGAAACCCCACCAACTGGGAGAACATTTTTGCACACAACACTAATGATAAAGGACTGATCACAAAAATCTGCAAAGAACTGATGAGACTCAACAACAACAAAGAAAATAATCCTGTCAAAAAATGGGCAGAAGAGCTAAAAAGAAACTTCTCTGAAGAGGAAATGCAAATGACCAACAGGCATATGAAAAAATGTTCAACATCACTTGTAATCAGGGAAATGCAAATCAAAACTACCATGAGGTACCATCTTACACCAGTAAGAATGGCACATATTAAAAAAATTAGCAACAACAAATGTTGGCGAGGATGTGGAGAAAAAGGAACTCTCCTGCACTGCTGGTGGGAGTGCAAACTGGTCCAACCACTATGGAGAGCTGTGTGGAGATTTCTGGACCTACAAAACATAGAGCTTCCATATGATCCAGCAATTCCACTCCTAGGTATTTACCCAAAGGACACAAAAACATCAATTCCAAAGAGCACCTGCACCCCTATGTTTATAGCAGCACTGTTTACAATAGCTAAGCTTTGGAAACAGCCCGAATGCCCAAAAATAGATGACTGGATCAAGAAGATGTGGCACATATACACCATGGAATATTACTCAGCATTCAAAAAAGATAAACACATGCAATTTGCAGCAACATGGATGGTGCTGGAAGGGATTATGCTCAGTGAAATAAGCCAGAAAGAAAAAGAAAAATACCGGATGGTCTCACTCATAGCAGGATCTAGAAAACTTAAATAAGGGACCAGGAAAATGAATAACTATAAGAAAGTGAAAATCAAAATCAACAAAAAACTATGACCAGAGACACTCTATGGGGGTTGGGGGGCAGGGAGGGGAGGGATTGGGGTCAAAATAAGGGGGTTGCAATTGTATGGGGAATATAAAAATAAAATTCATTTAATAAATAAATAAATAAATAAATAAATAAATAAATAAAAGGGTTCCCAAGTTACTCAGAGAGCCTATGATTTCCCAGAGATAATCTCCCCAAACAAGGTGGACTTTTCTCAATTTAATGTCTTTACTTTTAGAGGTTTTTATACTGTTTTTCTTACCTGTTTTTAAAAAGAAATATTCTTACTCCCTATGGTAGATTAAATTACTGATCTCAATTCTTATCCCTCCTCCCATTCGTCCCCTTGCCAAGAGACCTCATAGGTCTTCTTACTGTAGGACATTGACCTTGAGCTTAGCCATGTGATTTGCTTTGACCCATGGATGTAAGCAAACCTGACAAAAGCAAAACACAAAGTGCCTGCTTATATGAGTGTGCTCTTTTGCACATCTTCCACTGCCATGAAAACACCATGCTCTAGTCTAGATGTAAGGTAGACTGAAGACACCTGGAGGAAACCCAGACCAACTCGGCTTCTAGAGTAAGGTCCAGGAGAGCTCACCCTAGATTAACCCAACCCAAACATGTTCACAGGTCATGAATGAGAACAAATGATTACATTTGAAGGCCGGCCGAGTTTGGAGTAGCTTTTTACACAATAGGTGATTGACACAGTCTTCTACAAACCATTCAAACATCTCTAAATGCCTCTCCTCTAGAACTCTGTTAGGCCTCCCTCTGAAAACCCAAACTAAATTATGTCTATAATTTAAATTTTTGAGGGATACCTGTCCTTTTTGGAAACTATCATAAATAAATATTTTTGCCCTTATTTGATGAAACAACTCAACATTAGTAAATAAAAACTATTAACTAGGAAAAAATTATCAATAACAATTCAAACAGCTACAAACTTCAAAATGTGATGGTCAAGAAGTGAATCAAGGTTATGGTTTGGCTCTGTAAGATCCTAACATTGCCCTCAGCTAAAACAAAAACCAAAAACCAAACTGAGAGAAACGTAAATCAATAAAATTCTGAAACTTCTTCCAATAGCTTCTAGTCTGGAGAGAGGACTAAAAACTAAGGCAAGCAAATCTCACAGTTAATTCTCATAGTTAAATTTTGCAAGATAAAAATCCCCACTCACAGTGGAATCTTAGGGTCTCAGTGAAACACTAAAATGGCCTTCCAAGCGCCCTGCTGAGTCTGATGCCTGTAGGTGTCTTCCCTAAGAAACAGACTCACCATGAATAGGCGGTATAATCACAGAGCAGCGCATTTAACAAAATCCCAGAAGACAGCCTACAGCCCACACAAAACCAGTATATAGTCCAGAAGACTCCTTCCCCTTTACTTCCACCCCAGCTCCTGCTATACTTTTGGGGAAATTGAAAAGTGAATAAAAATACAGTAGCCCCCCCTTTAAACTGTAACTGAGAAAATACTGAGATCTCAGTTAGAGAGAGAGGCTAAGAAGATTCATCCACATTCAATTAGAGAAAATAGAAGGGTGAACAGAGTCACCCTTAAGAATAAAATAAAAATGATAGGTATGGCAATTGTGCAAATGGATGATATCTGAAGGGATATAGCATGCTAATGACAAAGTTTCTATTCTAGAAGAAAATGATAAAGTACCCATTTTAGAAGAAAATGTCATGTGAATGATTAGACTATAGAAAAACTTAATAAAACCATGAAATTAATAATCAAGAGTATGAAAACAAAAGAGAGACTATCACTAATGAAATAACTCACATATTGAAAAATAATAATTAGAAATATCGATGAATAATCTAGGCCTCACTGATTGAGGAATGATGTGAGATAATCAAAAACAAAACTTGGAAAAGGTAAAAAAGGGGTTTTAAAGTACTTAGAAGATTATAAATATGAAGGACAAAGGCCATCCAACATTGGTAGAATTCCTGAAGAACAGCCTAAAAACACAATAGAAATGTAGAGATATGACACAAGAATATTCCCTGCTGTAAAGGAAATTCCAGCATGGAATTATCAAGAAGACATCACCTTGCGTTATTGAGATTCAAAGACTATGAAAGAATTATTCAAGCATCCAATACCCTGCAGAACAATATAGAATCACCTATAAAGAAGCAAATTTTAGACATATAAAGGTAACAGACAAGCATTCTCAAAATGAAAGAATTTGGAAAATAAAGCCCTTAAGAATCCTTCCTGAAAAACCGAGAATGAATTCAGTGCATCAATAATGAGTCGGAAAAAAAAATAATAATGAGTGGAGGGGCAGTGATTAAGGAAGCAGTGCAAAATTGTGAAACCACAGACAATGAAACAATGTCCACAGTCTTACGGGATAGAAATTGGGACACCAAACTTTTACAACCAGCCAGGTCAATATGAAAGCAACCAACAGAAGTTTTCAAGTATGTAAGAACTAAGAACGTACTAAGGAAAGCAGAAACTGTAGTACAAGAACAGGTAGGGGGCAGCAAATTCATTTAATCATAGATATGAGGCTAAACCATGATAATTATGGAATTAAAGAATTATAAATGTGAAATATAGATGCTTCATATACTGATTATTTTTTTAATAATGCTACTAAAACACCCAAAACGAGGGGAGTGGGAAATGAGGTGAAAGGAAGATTAAAAGTGTTAATTTCCTTATCTTTCATAGCAGAGAGTCAATCAATATGTCTAAAATTAAACATGGATTTTTTTTTAACTCTAGATTTCTTAATTTTTTTAATAATCTTTCTTTGTAACCTTAGGGAGAACTTTTGGGATCTAATATCTCTGTGGTGAAAAAACATTATCTGAATTTCCATAATTCCTTTGGTTTCTTTTTATTCTGTTAAATTCAAGAAAAATTTAATACTTTCTTTTTCTACAAAATATATAGTAAGACCCAATTTTTATAAAATCATTATTTTTCATTCCACATACACAACAAGAGAGCTACCTGGATGATGTTCACCTGAAGTTGTTAGGTTGCTTCTTGGCAGAATTTGAGGCAATATTTTTGTTTTATTTAAACATTTTATATTCAACATACATTACTTACATGAGAACAATAGTTTTAAGTCCACAAATAGTTTAAGTCCACATTGCAAAAGTTGGTCACAAAATTCTCCTATCTCTATAAACATGTTCCTTTGCAATATGACTTTGCACCCCTCTCTCAAGGGGTAGGATCTATTTCCCCATCCCTTGAATCTGAGCTGGACTTATGACTTGTTTTATCCAATAGATGTGTCAGAAATAACACATGACTTCTGAATGTGGGTTTTTAAAAGCCATGAAGCTCTTCTCTTTCCTTCTTGGAGTACATCCCTGAGACTGCCAATAGGCCTCCAGTCCCCTGGCAAGTCTTCACTCTGGGCCTCTTTCTCCCCTTCACTCTCCTGCCTCTCTTCTTCTCCTGCTTCTGCTTCTCTTGGTGACTATCTCCATACCCTTCCCATGGCCCACAGAAGTAAACAAGTCAGCTTATAACAATGTAACAACTGCAGGTGCCCCATCAGGCAGGGCAATCCTAATGGTAGGAGGGCAGAAAAGCCTGAAAAACCATTTACCCTACACCATGCCTTCTGCATTAACATGATTAAAGCCACAGGTGACAGTCACAGAGGCTAGTGGCATAAAAAGCCTGATTAATTCATTTACCCTACACCCTGGTATCATTGTGCTGTTGTCTTTAGTTTCTTTAGTTCTGTTAGAAACTGTCATATGTATCTTGGTGCTTCATCATCAGTACATATAAATGTATGGGTTATTTATTTTTGTTGTCCTAGGCCCCTAAGCATGATGTAATGTCCATCTCTATAACATTATCTTTTATAATTGGAAGCCTATGACTTACTTCTTATGAATAAAATATGATGAAAATGATGGGATGTCACTTCCAAGATTACATTCCAAAAATATTTTGACTTCCTGTCAAGTTTGCCCTTTCACCTGCTTTGATAAGCCAGGTGCCGTGTTTAAAGTTTCTATGAAGAAGCCAGATTCCATAGTGCAATAGGCCCTATTAAGAGGCCCAAAGCACAAGGAAGTAAAGACCATTCTGAACAAATAGCAACAAGAAACTGACCATTTCAGACAACAACCAACAACTCATGAGGAATTTATTTCTGCCAAGTGCCTGTGAGCAAGTTTAGAAATGACACCTTCCCCAGTCAAGTCTTGTGATTACTGCAGCCCTAAATGACATTGTAACTGCACCTTAGACCCCAAACTCAAGAAAACCACCTTCTGATGGCCCACATCTCACAACTGTAGGAAAAGAAATATTTGTTGTTTAAAATTGCTGTTTGGGGATAATTTGTAATTTAACTATAGATAACAAACACACCTGGTATCACAGTGCTCACAGGATCTAAGAAAGCATTGACAAAGGGTTTCACTGTACTCCCTCATGACAATCCTTACTAGTAAAGATGATCTCCATTATACCATTTATTCCCTCTTAAAGACACATACTAGAGACATTTTCCAAGGATAGAAATGTATTTTTTTTTTAGCCTCTCTCATTTTCTGTTTCTGAAATCTTAGAATCACCTTTACTTACATCCATCTTAACTCTTTCTGCATAAAAACTGCCTCTCCTGTGACGTCTCCTTTTCTTATCCCCATGGTCCTGCTCCTCTGGAATACTGAACACCCTATCCACCAAAGCCATTTTTGTTCCTTTAGTATTTTCCATTATCAGTTATCTATTGCTGTGTAACAAGCCACCCCAGAACTACAAACACTTCTGATGCATTATTTTTCACAATTCTGTGGCTGGCTAAGTTCTTTACTGGACTAACTCATGCAGCTGCATTGGTAAGGAGAGTAAGGAGTTCTGATCTGTGTGTGTTCTTTTCTCCTCAAGGAGACTGTACCAAGTTGGGCTGCCACATAAGATGGAGGCAGGACTGGTCAAGTTTCCAGTTGCTTTATGGATGCTAATGTCCTGTATCATGATAAATGTAAGTCACATCACCACAGGAGAGCATGGATTGTGGGAGGATAGTTAACTAAGTGTGAATTGGAAGAGAAATCTTTCCTCTGAGGGAGGAAGTGGGGCTGGGAGGGAAGCTAAAAATTCCAATCACACAATTTACATGGTTGGTTCTCCTGATAGCCAACCTCCATCCTAAAGGGTCCAAAAGTTACCTCATTAATATATATATAACAGAGAACACTTCTATAGCTCTCATCACCTAGGAAATCCCAAGGGTTTTAGGAACTCTATGTCTAGAAAAGGGTTAAAGATCAAATATATATACTTATTAAAAATCACAATACCACCGGGACCCATGCTTTATGTGGGGGAGTGAGCTGAAAATTTGCATTTCTAACAAGTTCCCAGGTGATGCTGATGTTGCTGATGGGGGGGGGCACATTTTAGGAAACCCTAACCCAGAGAAGAGAAGATTGGGGAAGACTTGCTAACATTCAAGTATCTAAAAAATTACTATGACACAGAGAAAGCTGATTTGTTCTTCCTGGTTCCAGTATCCAGGATTTGAAACATTACCTCAAGAGAGATTTTTGACTCAGCATTAAAATACATTATAATTAGAGTTGTACAAAAATGGAATAGGAATGGTCCTCTCCATCCTCTCCTGCTTCTTTCCTGACCTTGCCTTAACTTCCCTTCTACCCATCTGTTCCTGGTCCAATAAAAACTTACAGCCCTGGCTGAGAGTATAGGTCTCTCATTTCCTCAATCAGAAATGTCCCTCTCCTAGGAACCAAATGTTAGCAATGTTCTGAACATAATCTTATGAGAAGAGAGAAAAGAATCAGGCTGTAAAATGCCCATTTGTCTCATTTTGTGTTATAAAATTATGACGAAATTTGGCTCAGGTAAGCAAAGCAACTTGCACTTCTTCATTTCTGTATGTTTATCCTAGCCTGCTAATTTCTAATAAAATATTTTCAAAAAATCAAATCTGATTTTAACACTACACCATTTTGTTTCCTGTGGATTTATGTGATCATCTGTAACAATTTTGCTTTTGAACGTAGTGCCACATAGGAAATTCTAATAACACAATTTCTTAAATACATACCAAGTACACAGGTTACACAAAAGCAGATTCTAGTTTAGCTTTCTTAAGAGGCTATTTAAAAGTTAAGTTCCCCTTAATGAAACAGCAAGAAAAGGAGCTTTACTTTTCTTCTCTTGGCATCCCGGCTTGCCACTCTTTGTGAGCTTATGATGTTTTCCCTCTTCCTCTCTTATCTATGTTTTCTGCTCATCTCAACTTGATGACATGTTGCTGAGACAACTAAGTTGCTAACCTTCTTAACATGGCTTTTGTTAGTGCCTATGTGTATTTAGGAGGGATGTTTTCATTTCTCTTAGAACACTCTGGTCTGGGGAGGGCTATTAGACTTGGTGGTGGAGAACAAGGGAGACTTTTTAAGTGCCTCTTATTCAAGTTGCCTTTTTACTTCCTTTAAACCCATGGTTGGTACTTGGTAGGGGAGTGGTGGAAGCTTTGCTTGCTGCCTGTAGTTAGGATTAATTCACTCAGTGATGTCAAGAGAATGTCAGTTCAGACTCCTGTAGGGGGAGGGAAGGTCCAAGGACACAAAGTGTCCATGTGCCACATTCCTTTATTTTTTCACTCATTCCTTTGCCAAAAGCAGTGAGGCAGCTTATCAATATAATTACTCTTTTTCTTTCTGGCTTATTTCGCTGAGCATGATCCCTTCCAGCTCCATCCATGTTGCTGCAAATTGCATGAGTTTATCTTTTTTGATTGCTGAGTAATATTCCATGGTGTATATGTACCACATCTTCTTGATCCAGTTATCTATTTTGGGGCATTTGGGTTGTTTCCATATCTTAGCTATTGTAAAAAAATACCAGATGGTCTCACTCATAGCAGGAATTTAGAAAACCTAAATAAGGGACCAGGAAAAAGACCAATTATAATAAAGTAAAAATCAAAATCAACAAGCAACTATAAACCAGAGACACACTACGGGGGGGTCAGAGGGGAGGAGGGATTAGGGTCAACATAAGGGGGGTGGGAATTGTATGGGGAATATAACCAAGATGAAAATGCATACATTGTGCGAAAATGAAAAAGGATGTAAAAAATATATAAAATAAAAAAATTACTCTTTGCAGTCCCCTCATCTATTTGGTGATGAAATAAAATAAGATTCAGACCTAAACAAAAGGCACAGTGTCCTCAACACAGGCCTACTTTCACACTGAGCTGCCATATGTACTAAAATCTTTTTATTAACTTCCTGTGCACCCTCCCTTCCCTGTACCACCTCTACTATGCTCTTTTAAGCTCGTAACACCTGTCTTTTCTATCTTGTACCTTCACATGGTGATTGCTCAACAGAGAGCTCCTCCTGCTGCAGAGTCATGGATACAATGAGCAGCAGATCCTAGAAAGGTGATTCTTAAGACACAATTATTTACAAGTAGATTTCAAAGCTAAGGTTTATCTGTGTCAGTACAAACTCACCTAACTAAATCTAAATTGACTCAGAGAAAGGATACCAAATTTAGAAACAATTTTCAGAGCATCTTGGAAATATCTTACTTGTCTAAATTTTTACTTTCCATGAAGCTTGCTACTTTGGTTAGCATTTGCTTATATTACGATTGCAGTTCAGATGTCATCTCTAAAAGGGTCCCCAGATTTCTAGCTATCTGGTGGAGGATGTTCAGCAATGCCTTCTAGATTCCTGCTAATATCTGAGGACAAAGTTCTCCTGGGCACCCCTTACTCTGATATCCTCCCTCTACTGAATTCTTGATGTCTCTTTCTCCTCCTACTCTTGTGGTGCATCACTTACCTACACTCACCTAAAGGTGGAAACCAGGCCCTTTATCTTTGCCTCCCCAAGTCAAACACTAACCAAGGCTGACATATATGGAGATTTCCAGAACTTTAGGTTTGACTCTGTCATATAAAAGCATGTACAAAAAATACTTTTTGCTCCTTTGCTTCCCAGAACTTGTCCCAACATTAAACACTGAAGCAGCTCCAACCTGTGGTATGCATTCAAGGAAGGGCTGGAGAGAGAGACAGATTGTCCTTTGAACAACTAAAGAAGGTGTTGGAGTTCCTAGAAAGAGCTGAGCTTCTGATGAAAGAAAAGGAATTGTTATCTCCAAGATACAGAGTCTAAAGCACTTGCACACTATTTATGAAATAAATTCAAGAGTTGGTAGAATGCAATAATGACATAACAGACATTTTCCTGCCTGACAAAGAGTTTTCAAAAGTAAAACTAAAAACCTTCTTGGTTCTGGGAAAGGTGCTAGGAGAAAAAAGGGGCCAGTGACTCAGAGGGCAGGGCCAGGGAGAATATATCAGACTCATAAGGAGGTGCTGTATACAAAAGACCTTAGCACAAAGAAAACTAAGTTAAAGATGGAAACATGGCCACAGTGGCTTCTCTTAGAAGAAGAGTACAGTTCTCAGTGAAACAAGAACTTGAACTATACAGGCAATCCAAAATGTATCCACTTCAGGTACAGAAAGAAATATAGATAGAGAGAGAGACATGGAGAGAGAGAGAGAGAGAGAGAGAGAGAGAGAGAGGAGAGAGAGAGAGAGAGAGAGAGAATATGAAGATATATCCCCATTTTTATTAAGATAAAATTCACATAACATAAAATTCACCATTTAATCCATGTTTATCATACATATTGGGGGCTACCTCCCTCCCAGTTGCTTCTGTAATCCCAGAGAAGTTGAGACTCTTGGAAGCTAGGCACAAAAACATGGAGAGTAACTTTTATTTATCAATGCCCACTTGCCAGAGTGACAGCTACTATATTTCTCAAGTGACCTCCTCCAGGACGATAAAGCTTTAGGTACTTCCATGACATAACACCAGACAGAACATGTGTGTCTGGTCTAACTCTGTCAACCCTCTTTTAGTCAACTTTTCAATACATGCTGCAATAACAAACAGCCCCTAAATTAAGCAGCTTCTGATGACAAAAGAATCTTTCAATATGTAAGAAAATTTAGTTGATGGTAATGATAGTTGTATTGTAATCAGAAAATACGTGAAAAATGTACTATTGTCTATTTTATCTCATTTTTCTTCCAGGTAGGTGATTCTTGTTTAAATACTAGATTTTAAGTTCTTTGAAGGCAGGGATTCAAATATGCCTACTACTGGTGGTATTTTCATTTAACTGAGTGTGTGCTTAATTAAAATGTGTTGAATGACCCAATGAATAAATGAATCTATTGAAGAACTGTGAACAGGTATGTAAGTTAATAGGCATGAGACTTTACATTAAGCTTTCTTGTTAAATGGGAATTAAATGCATTGACATTCATTATAGCCTGAATATACTGAGAATCTAATTGCTCACATGTTGCTTGTGCAATCTCCAGTTATTCAATGACAACTTGATGTCTTTCTGACATACTTATTGTACCTGGATCAATGGCTATTTAACAGCTAATTGATTTTTTATTAACATATAATAACTTATTAAATCTAAATTAAAGTCTTAATTGAGACACTTTATCAGCAGTGTTTCAACATACAATCCTCATAACATAATGGATAATCGACAGAAAAGCTACTAACATATTATCTGTCACCTTTCTCATTGACCTGAGAACAGCTTTTCAGCTTGAAGATTTTTTCACTTCATTAAGGAACCTAAGTGGCAACTACACCCAGAAATGCATTAACACATTTAAATTTCTTGGTTTTCACACACAAGACTAGTTCCCCAGACTCTGCTTTCTTCCTTACTTCTAAACTGAGACTACTTAGCCACCAATAGCCATTAAAGAGCACCATCATTTTAAAAACAAATATGACCAGTACATAACCAAAGAAGCTGCCGTGAAGAGTAACAACACTTTCCTGTGCTTCCCAGCAGCTCTGTTTGGATTCTCTGCCCTCTAGCAATTAATTATCCTTTCCTTCACCTCAGCCCTCCCCTTCCCACCTGGCCTCTGCCCCAGTCAGGGAGATGGTTCTACCCCTCAGTCTACCATTTGGACAACAGCTTGCCTTGCTGAATCAGTCCAATTTCCTCATCAAATTTTCTCTTGTCATCATGCACTGTTTCCGAGTTCCACTGCCCCACTTGTGACCCAGGCAACCAGCACTAAAATGATACATTATCATAGGCCAAGGGTGTGGACTCAGCCATCAGGTCACATTTTGTTGATCTAAATTATTGTTTGAAGACATCCTGCTGATGATTGGTTTCCACATGCCTCTCAGAAGCCTGACTCCTTGGACAAATCGCTCTCCCTTCCAGCGTGTGATCCTGCCTTGGTCCAGGCTGCTCTCTGAAACTCATGTTCTCTTTATTAGCCAATGCAGATGTGTCTGCATTCAGCTCCTGCTATCCCTCCACAGGTAGGTCTTACTTTAAGTCCCAGCCTTTCCCAGTTGTTTGATGCTGCTATGGGACATTTGCATTTCAAGACAGGAGGAAATGTAGAGACCTTATATCCCAACTGCCAGAAATACCAAATAAGTGTGAGGAACTGGGCAAATATTTTTAGAACATATGAAATTACAAAAAGTAATAATCCCTTAAAAATCAAAGTTCTACAAATATAATACTTAAAGTGAGATAGTAAACATAAAGTCAAAGGATAAGTGAGAAAATCTCAAGTAATACCATTAAATATGTAGTTGGCAAGATGGCCTCCAATAGTATAAAAGAAAAAGTCTTCCTTAAAAGCAGCTATCAGAATGTAGTATTACTGAGATTTTATTCATTTTAGTGGCCCTTTTAGATCTTCACATCAATCCTACAAAGTTGATATCATCTCCAGCTAATTATTATCTCCATTTTACAGAAGAGGAGAAAGGCACAGCCAGGGTAAGTCCCTTGACCAAGGTCACACATTTAAGTAACTGAACTTGGATTTCAACAGAGAGAGCTACATCCTAGCCCACTTGCTGTGCTGCATGCAAATTAAACAACACAAAATAAGTCAAGGACGCTGCACTAGCCAGGCTACAGATGCCAGGTAGAAAGGGGCTATGTTTCACTACTGTGTATCCTCTCTTCACTGGGCTTGGTCACCGACCAGTGCTCAGTTAAAATGCTAAGTAAAATTATGTAACTGTGTATATACAAGGTGAAATAAAAGTAAAGCTTATAAAATAGCATATTATTAGAATGTTTCTATATGGTTGATAACAAACCACTGCCTCGAGCCCTTTCCCCTACATTTCCCCTGATCACCCCAGATCCAGCAACTAAGGAGTTAACCCCTGGCATAACAGAGCCCCTCCAGGGACTTAAATATTTGAAACAACACCCTGTATAGGAAGTAACAATAATCATTTGGGAGTAAATGCCACTCAGGAAACAAAACCCAAGTCATCTCCTTAGTAAACAGTAGAAATGGCATTTGGACCCAGGTCTGCAAGATTCCAAAATCCATGGTTTGGGCTCCCTGGGACAGAACACCCATCAGTGTCTGAGCCCTTTGGGGCTGAAAAGCCATAACAGGGGTGTTTGCTGCACACACAAGAACCTAGATGAAAAATGCAACTGCTTACCTGAATGTCAAGGTACCCAATACCCCATTTGCCAAACTTCATCACTCCCTCTCCACACTTCAGTGGCAATGGCATCTTTCTACTCCTTTGTCACACTTGGTTTCTGTGGCCTGGATAACTCTTCCAACAAATTCTCACATTGTGGCTCCTCACCTTTCAGGTCCCATTTGAACTGTCTCACCAGATCACTATGATGTTTTTCTCCAACTACTGCACCTTGTAGGAATCATCTGAATTACAGTTAGGATACAAGGTGGCCCTGCGGAGAGGAGAGACAGGCTCTGCCATGTGTGCTGGACATAGCCTGGAGGGTGCCGTGGCCAGGGCAGCACAGAGAGAAAGAAATTCAGAGACTACTGCATGAGTCATAATGCCAGCAAGAGATCCTGGCAGCGTGGCCCAGTGATGGGGTGGAGATGGTGAGCAGTGGTAGAATTCTAAGTATCTGGAGTCAGAGTAAGCTCATATGGAGACAGAGTGAAGGTATGAACAATTGGCACCTTGGGCCTTTGTGCTAATGGTAACACAGCAGCCTGGGAGCAGAGAGTTAGATGTGCAGGTCAGGGAAAGGAGCAAATAAAGAGGGAAATGGAACTGGGCTCTGAGCAGGACACCAGAGGCACATGGGGAATCATAGAAAAGATAAGGAAGGAAAAAGGAGGTACAGAGAGAGTCTTTCTGGCCACCCACTGCCCCAGAGAAGTTGTGTCTCTAAAGCATCCTTTTAAGGTCAACACCCTGATAGTCGAGGCTGGCCTCATGGGCATACAGCTTGTGCAGAGACCCCACACACACACACCTAGCAGGGGTCCTGTGCTTGGTTTACTGCTCTGCCGTGACAACTGTCTGGAATTCATAATAAAATTAGCAGTGCCTCATGTTTCCATTTTGCACTGGACCCCACATTAAGCAGCCAGTCCTGCAGACAGTGCTCTGCACTTCCTTGCTACCACATTTATAAGGAAGTCTCCAGGCAACATGAGTTGTGAGAAGCTGAGATGATGTTGGAGGAGCCCACGGAGTCTCCTGTGCAAGGAGGTGTTCTGCTCTCCTGTGTCCTGTGCAGTACCCAGGTTACTCTGGGCACATTAGCACACAGCCTGGACCAAAAGGCTGTGTGTCTTTAAAAGAAAAAATGACAAGAACAACACAAACAATGCCTCTAGTGGAAAAATACAGCATTCCATCTTTCCCCAGTTTATCTCTGCTCTCCAAAAACAAATGCATCAAGAAATGGGTCCAGCAACCAAAGTTGTCATTTTGATTGGTGCCAAAAATTGGGACCCAGCCATGGACCTATGATTGATTCTCAGGCACAGAAAGGAAAACATTAATATTGATTTATCTGTTCATTCTCTTTATTCACTGTTCATCCATTTACCGAGACTAGCCATAACAACTAGAAACTAGAAAATTAAATTTAAAACAACTCCTCTATTTTAGGCAGACTCATTCTCTTTCCCCTGCTCCTAGGGCTACGGCTCCAACAACCAGAGCATCGATTAGTTTCATTTTTTAAATATTGTGCAATCCACTGAGGGAGAATTCACAAAATAATGGTGAATTAATGTAAACTCAAAAACCTTGAGATTGACAGAGTTTGTTTCTTTATGGATGACTGTTTTTGCACCATTTGGCGCATCTTAGAAAATAAGGAAAAGGAACATCACAACTTATTTAGCAGGTAGACGCATCAGGAGCATCAGAATAATCAGGAGCCTCTTACAGTCATGCAGCCCAGTTCTTCCTCATTACAAAAATGTGAGACAGCGCCCCTCCCTAGGGCCTACACTAACCTGTAGGGGCATCTTTAATATAGAACTGAGTAATAACCAAATATGTATTGATCCCCTACTACACATGAGCACTATAATCATACTATTGAAAAAGGATCTAGGGCTTCCTCTCAAAGGGCACAGCACCAAGCTGAATTGTGCAGAGCTGCTCTGGTATACAGCTCCCATGATGGACAAGCCATGGGATGGTCTTCAGTAATTACTATCT
>NW_023604295.1:100583345-100601469 GCF_014898055.3 Talpa occidentalis
TATATATAAACACAAGCATTAACAACAATCAGTGCAGGGGTGGGAAGAGCACAAGGGACTATGGTGATGGTACACAGGTGAACTGGTGGGAATTTCATGGGAAATCATACATTGCAGAAAAATGAAGGATGATGTAATATACATATATATAAAATATTTCATGGATCCTATACTGTATTGAAAAGAATAAAGTTGCATTGATAAATATAAAATTTTAAAAATTAAAAAATAAAAACACTTAGGTGAGAAAAAAGTAACAAAAATTATTTTTAAGTGAAAAGTAGTATCATAGAAATGTTTCAGAATCCAAAGATTTTTAAATTTCAGGTTAACAGAGTGCCTATACCTTATATTCCATCACATCTCACAGAATATGGGCAGCCTCTGTAATCAAAAACATTAATATATACATAGTCACACTGACTAGGATTAGAAAAAATCATAAACAAGTTCATGTTAGTTGAAGGCCAGGCTTTCCACCAATTAAATTGCACAGCTTCTTAGATACAGAAATAAAGATAAGTAAATGTGGACCTATATATACATAGGTCACAATGTATAGTACCTCCTACCTCCCATGGAATATGACTAAATAGTCTGAAAGACAACAAAGAATATTCTTGAGATGCACACAAAATGTTTCAGTGCATGCTGCTAAAGGTGAATACCTGATGAGAAAAACATATATTGTACAACTTGTGTTTTTCAAAAACAAAGTATTTACAGTAATTTTTCAATTAAAAAGAAATGCTACTATTTGTAAAAAAGTTGAAGTCACCCCACCAAAAATAGAAGACCTAGAAGAAAATCAGTCTCTTTGTAGTATTAAAAGTCAAGGAAAAGAATAAATAAAAGGCAAGGGAAAAAAAATCTACCAGAAAAAGAAATCTTATCTAAATCGAAAGGCAGAATGAATGCTAAAACTGAAATTACTGGTGGCCTAAATCATGACATGAACTGAGTTCACCATAAATATATTACAGAAATATAAGTGTGGAAGAGTTTCAACATTTTCAGTAAGTGTAAGAAACTGCTTGAATGGATATTTTGGTGAAAATGGAAAATCATGCAGAAAAAATGATTTCTGCATGATTAATTTGTTAAAACTAGCAAAAAAAGCATGTACTCTAAATGAAAATCAAACTCTTCTCAAGCAGAGTATTCCAAATAGACGCTCAAGTTTTATACATACCCCAAAGAGATCTGAGCATCCATGAAATTTTGGGAATTTTGGATTAAATATAATTAAGCAGATTTTTTTCTATTAGTATTTCTAAGAACCTTAAACTAAGAAAATGGACTTTGATGATCTCTAAGACAGGTGGAAATATCAGTCTTCTCACTTTTTTGTCATCCGAATTCATTTTTTTGGGAAAGCATTTAATGGGACTGGCATTTCACAGAGCATGAAACTATTGCAGACACATTTATAAATACATTTACAAATCTGGGCATTTGAGGTGAACATTCAACCTCATACCAGCACTTTCTTATCATTATCCTGTACTATTTTTATGCAATGTAACCAAACTCCAAAGATCTTTATTTTTAAATTAGTAATAGATTATCATATAAATGAGAAAAAAGTGTTCTCTTTTCTTGTAGTAAACACAAAATGGAAACCAAAAATAAGCAACATATTCGCCATTTAAAAGTTTAAGTAGGTAAGTTATAAATATTGAAATGTTATACCTCATCAAACTCTTCAGTCATTTTTCTGATGATTTCTGCATTCTGCATATTTCGAAACATCTCTATTCTCACAGTACCTGTGGAATAACAGATTTTACAGTTAATCTTTTTCTAGTCCATGCTAAACATTAATTTTACCACTATCTAAAAAGTATTATATAAAAGTTCTTCCATTCTTTTTTCTGCCTCCGAATTCCTATTTAAAGGAATCTTTTAAGAACTTCAAAGTTCTTTAGACAATTTTTAAAACCTAAATATCCTGTGAATTATGTAAGTATAAAGTACACTGAGAGGATGTTAGGAAAGAAAAGACAAAGAAATAAAACAATGAATTTATATTTTAGGGAGGACTTAAATATAGACTGATGCTACCTTAACCTATAGCTGGCTACTTTTATCTGAAAGCATCCAACTACACAGTTAGTTCCCTTTATGGCTCTTTGATATTCTTTATCATTTGAATACTCACCTAAAAATTGAAGCTAAATGTCCCTTAATCTAGTAAACACATTTCAATCTGTTTTCTTTTCAAAATTAATTTATTTTAACTGAGGTAAATTGGGGTAGTCCCATCAGGTGTTATACCATAGTGCACCCACCACCAACTCAACCATATTCTACCACTATAGACTATTGTGCTTCCTTCCCTCTTTGCTCTTTCCCTCTCTACACCTCCCCCTCAATCTGTTCTTTTAATATGAAAAGTTGTGCACTTAATTGGATTTATGTATCAAACATCAAAAAAAAGTTAACCCCTTTCTAATCTCATTCTTTCACACTCCTTCTAAGTCACTTCATATTTATCTCAAATATGGTTAAATAAATATCATCAATCTTACATTAAGAGTGGTTTATATTTAAAACCTTTGTTTAAAATTAATGTAATTTGAAGAATCTAAAGTAAGTTTCAAAATTAACAATGCGGATATAAAATCCTAGCCAGTAATGAAGTTCAGTTATAACTGCATAAATATAAAATGTTCAAGTTAAAAATCAGGAAATTAAGACTCAATAAAACAGCATGAAAATAATCATTGTATAACCTCTTCGTTGCAAATGAATAAATAGCACCTTCAATTCAAATCATATTTAGGAATGTAAGAGAGAGAAATCTCTGAAATGTAGTCATACTCTGACAGGAAATAGTATGTAATAGTAAAAGAACCCATAAAAGTTATCAAAGTATAGCTTTACTTTAGCGTCCCAACTAAAAAAACAATGGCATATTTGGTAGGTTAAATTTAATTTGACTTAATTTTTGCTAATCTGTATAGTAAGAAAAGTGTTATCTTTGGTAAGAACCATTTAAAAGCAAGCTTTAATTACTTGACATATAGTTCTCTCGGTCATTTTTCAAGACTGAATTCATTAAGTACCACCAACAGGCATTCCCTATATCTCAAAGTAGAAATGAGAAAGTCTACATAGCACGGTAGGTGAAAAGGAAAAATATTTTTAAAGAGTTCTTCCCCAACATGCAATTTCCAAAATAAACTTGGAAACTTTTGTATTGTGATTTTGTTATTTTACACCAAAAACCAGTAGTGTCGGCAATATTCAACATTAATGAATACAGGTTGTTTACAATGTACAATGTAGCTTTTATTTTCAGAGGATCTGTAAAAAATTTAATAAAGGAAATGCATTAAATTGCTAATTTCAAGTTATTGCAAGCTAAAAGAAACTTTCTGTTAGACAATCTTAAAATTACTCAAACAAAATTGTTTAACTATTTAACACTGTTAAGGTCATAAACTATGTGCAAATCTGAAATAAAATCCCATAGATAAAAAGCAAACAATTTCAGGGGTTGTTTTATAGTAAATAAGATAACATTTATAACTACTAAACAAAGAAGAAAAAAGTAAAACTAGATTTTGAAGTTACATGGGAAGAATTAGCTGTTTGTGGGTGAAGAACATTTTACAGTTTGATTGGAGTATTGCCACAGTTACATATATTTATCAAAAGTCATCAATCTATATCTTTAAAATGTATTAATTTTATGGATGAAAATTATACATTGGTGATGACTTTTCAAAAATTTCAAGAAAAAGGACACGAATTACACTATTTCAATAATAATGTAATTTGAAAATATGTCCAGTGTAAATAATGTTCAACTCTATTTCCATGACTGATATGGCATCCTAGAGTGGTTTAGTATTTTGAATCAGATACAGTAGAATTTAAATCTCAGCGCCAACAGTTAGTAAGGTTATGCCACAGGAAAAGTAAACTGTTCTCTATAAAACTCAGATTTCTAATCTTTAGTGATAATACCACTCCAGAACAGGTATGTTGTTTTGTTCAATATTGTAATTCCAAACACCTAAAATAGGTTTTAGCACATGGGATAAAAAAATGTTTGTGTAACAAACTAGAGATGATATGAAAACTAAATAACAATGGGAAGTTTTTTTGTACTGTACCAGTAGCATAAAAGATGTTCAATCAGTTTTGGCATTCCTACTTGAACCATCAATTTTTTGATAGGTTAACTTGCCCATTTTGGAGGGAAGTTTAAAGCTGCAATTCCTTAGTGGAGCTGTTCTGGAAACCAGACTACTACTTATGCATGTTGTCAGGTTAATGTTTGAAGAATGAGAACAGTGTTCATCTCTTTTATCCCATAACCAGTGAAAATTATTTCAGCAGTTTTCCCACCACTCAAACCTACAGAGTAAATACCACCAGAAACTACAGTACCAAACATATTTGTCCAAAATGCCTAGAACCCACTATAAGGATGAGTTAGGAGAATGAAGAAGTCATTGTCAGATAAGTCAAGCAGGAATTAACAGTCTTATTCATGCTTGCGTGCACGTGTGTGTGTGTGTGTGTGTGTGTACCAACATGGCCACCATCCCATTTTATCCTCCTTTTCAATTCTACCTCTTTCCTCTCTTCTGTGGTAACAGCCAGAGTAGGAACTTAACTTTCTTTACATCCTTCTATGTACAGAAGTAGGTAAAAAGGAAGACTGAAGGCAAACAGAACTTTACTTAGCAGTAAAACAATTTATCCAAATACAATAGTAGGCCCTTTTAGATTATAGCTTTTATGACACAGTAACATTCTGGCTCACTCAAAGTAACATAATCTGGGTGTGATTTGAATACACAAATACTGGCAGCTTTCATCCGAAGACTGCCCACCTATATCTATATAGGTCTATCTTTTAACAAACGTGTCCCTTTAAAATGCAGTTCTTTCTGCCCACTTGTGTCTGTGCAAGCCTCTTCTCCTTTCCTTTTCCTAATAAACCTGTCCTTTTCAAAATGCTAAAAAAGACATATATTAATTCAGCTAGAATACCAAAAGTACTTAGCAGAGAACCTTCCAAACAGTAGGTACTTTCTTAATAGTGCCATATGTAAACTAGCTTTTTATTTTAAAGCTTTCCTTTTAAAGAATGGATTATATATAGGGTGATAATAAAATCGAATCTAGGAGTAAAGCACAGATAATCCATGAATATGCTCATTTTTTGTAGTCTCATTTTTTGTTTTGTTTTTACTTTACCAAGCAAGACTGGTAAGATAGCAAGTTGCAAAGCAAAATAAAATTGAGAAAGTGGAAATATGAATAAATTGAAAGAGAAAATTTGAGTTAAGAAAGAAGAAATGTTGTAGCTACTAAAACAAGCATTCATGAAAGAAACATCTGCATACCAGAAATGTAGAACTTAGATGTTACCTAGGAATTCAGAGATTTTCTGTAAGAGTTTCTGAAAATTTGAGGAGGCAGTGTGGAGTAAAGGTAGAGAAACAATAATCTTGGCTGCCTTTTAATGAACATTTTAAGGTTAATTATAATTACTCTGGGATGTATGCAGTTTTTCCAAGTAGTACATGGAAAAAATTACTTCAGGTGTTGTTGCAAGTAAAGACACACTTTGGAAATGTGTCAATCTTTTAGAATTCCTTAAACATAGGAATTGTTATGATTCTATCTCCAGTGACCAGTGTGTCTCTAGATGGCAGTCTGCACTTTGCAACATTATTCATAAGAAGTTAGTATATTTCCTCCACAAACACAAAAGTGAAACATCAAACTAAATGCTCAAAAGAAATTACATTGATACCTGTTTTAAGTAATTTTAAAAGATATATTTTTATTTATTTATGCATACAAAAACTGGGATGTAGGTAAGAGATACGGGGGGATGAAAGGATTCACCAGACACAGAATGGGGAGCAGGACAGGTGGACCTACTGAAATACATTGTTGAGGGGAGCAGCAGGTGAGACAGGAGAGGTCTGCTATGTCATGTGGGTTGCTCCCTGGCCAGCTGAGGATCAAATTTGTGCTGCAGAGGCTGTGGATTGCTTCATAGTGTTGTGCTTAACCCCTTGCGCCACCAGGGAGTCCCTAAGTTGATAATATTTTAATGGAGAAAAGCCACATATTCAGTACATTGTTAAAAGAATCTGACAATTTCAGATTATGGCCAACATTACATATTTGACTCATTACCCAACAATGTACAATAATTTAGTATTTAGATATTTGAGTTTATAACTTTTTGTTAGTTTCTTACCAAACTGTGTATATGTGACTGACTCCTGTTTCTTTAGTTTTATTAAGAATAGCACCTTTTCCCCAAATCCAATCAGTGAAGTTATTAGTGTAATTTCCATAAAAGGGGCTTCATGTTCCCTGCCCATCAAAGAACAGTGGAGCTGAACAGTGAGGGGAAGCTAGAGAAGACTTGGAGGAGATGCATGGAACAGACATATAAAAGAGGATGTGTGTGCTTCTTGGCTTTGGGCTTGCACCAGGGACTTGGTGAACTTGGAGGACAGGCATGTAGAGATACCTGGAAAAGATAGGGGTAAGAGACCCATGGGGAGCTGACAATGGCTATTACCTTGATTTGTTGAATTTGCTCCTTTCCCTCCAGATCTGCCTGCCCTTTCTGCCCCTTTCCTATGATGCCCTGCCAGAAAGTACCTTGTAGCAAGTTTTCAGGCCTCAGCAGCCTGTTTGGCTGGGCATTTACCTATGAGGGGATGGGTAACTTTTGCTATTTTATTGGAAAACTATTGTGTTTTCTTCTCTTTTCTATGTACACTATCCTATTAAAGTTCTTTCACACTAAGAGTATGCTTTGTCTTTATGTGGCAGATGCCAGAACAGCTTTAGTGTGCAGGTTTGGGGGTCCCAGGGAACACTTAAGTCTGCCCAATAACAAAGTTAATTCATGTATTTTTAATAGATTTTTTTGGTCATGGTTGCATTCATCTGAGATGTGATCTTTTTTTTTTTTTTTAAAGATTTCTTTATTTATGCATACGAAAACTGGGGTTCAGGCCAGACGTGGGGGGTGAGAGGATTCTCCAGAGACAGAGTGGGGAGCAGACTGACTGAAACACACTACTGAGGGGAGCAGCAGGGGAGTCAGGAGAGGTCTCCTGCGCCATATGGGTCACCTCCCTGGCCATGGATCAAACTGTGCTGAAGTGGCTGTGGATAGCTTCATAGGTTGCATCTTAACCCCTTGTGCCACTAGGGAGGCCCTGGGATGTGCTGATCTTATAAGTGATTTTAAAAAAACAAAACACCTTATATGTACTGATACCTATTCTAGGTACTATAATGTTCCATGGTTTTGAGAAATGCTCAGTATCACATACATATCATTAAAATATCACATAGAATAGTTCCACCACCTTAATCTTCTGTGATTTACCTAATCTACCTTTAATACTTTCCACAAATCCTGACAAAAACACTGATCTGTTCACCAACTCTATACTTTTGTCTTTCCAGAATTTGCTACAAACTGTAGCTATTTCAAACTGGCTTTTTCAACTCTTCAACACCCTTTTTCAACTCATCAATACCCATTTAAGATTCATCTATGGTTTTGTATAGTTTGAGAGAACATTCCTTTTGGGGGGGGGGGACTAACAACAGACCCAGAATGGAGACATTCATGCTAAACCCACCCAGAATTAATACTTAACACAACTGCAGTTTCAACCTCTACCACAAATGGAAATT
The DNA here is from genome assembly GCF_014898055.3 of Talpa occidentalis. Classification (NCBI taxonomy): domain Eukaryota; kingdom Metazoa; phylum Chordata; class Mammalia; order Eulipotyphla; family Talpidae; genus Talpa; species Talpa occidentalis. The sequence continues at coordinate 100,591,047 of NW_023604295.1, forward strand.
TTAATTAAGCAATTAAGTTTCCTGGTCAGTACCAGTAAAGCAATCAGTATGATGAGAAGTTTCAGCCTTCCCCAATGGAAAGGTGACTTTGCCTGAAATAGTCTTTCTTTTCTTTTACTAATAATTTCACCCACCCAGAAAGAACTTATGACTCCAATATTTTGTGCAAGTTTTTGCAGTGCCTTTATATCTGCTAGATGGGATGATGCCTAATTCACGAATCTTAATTAACACCAATTATTAAATCTTTAAAATTAACTGTTGGATTTTGTTATCTAATATCTTATCACCAAATTATATGGATACCACAGTTTATTCATTTCATCTACTGATGGAAATCTTGGATGCTTGTAGTTTTTGGCATTTAAGAATATAATTACTAAAAACATTCAAAAGCAGGTTTTTGTGAATACTTAAATTGCAAATCAGTTAGGTAAATATATAAGGAACATGACTGCTGTTTTTTTATAGTAAGTTTATATTTAGCTTCTTAAAACTTTTTTTAAATTTTTTGCGTAGAATTACTGGGGTATAGGCCAGTGGTGTGGCGGGGTGAGAAGATTCACCAGAGACAGAGTGGGGAGCAGAACAGCCAGATTTACTGAAATACACTGCTAAGAGGAGCAGTGGGCAAGACAAGAGAGGTCTTGTGGATTAACTTCCTGGCTGGAGACTGAACTCAGGTCACAGTGGTGATAAGATGTAACCCTAGGCCACCAGGGAGGCTCCCCATGTTTAATTTTGTGAGAAACTATCAGATTGTCTTCCAACATGGTTATACCACTTTGTATCCCAACCAACAACCATTCCTATTGTTTCACATTCTTGACAGTAATTGTCTTCACTTTTTAAGGCTTAGTCATTCTAATAAATATGTAGTGAGATCTTACTGTTTTAATTTTAATTTCCTAATGACAAAAGATGTTGACCATCTTTTCATATGCTTATGTATAATCTGTAAATCTTTGGTGGAATGGCTGTTCAGATCTTTGGCCACTTTTTTTTTAAATTTACTTGTGTTTTATCTTTTTTAAATTTTATTTTACATATTTTTTACATCTTTTTCATTTTTGCACAATGCATGCATTTTCATCTTGGTTATAGACCCATACAATTCCCAACCCCTTGTTTTGCTCCCACTCTCTTTTCCCTCTCTCCCCCCTCACACAGCCCCGTAGTGTGTCTCTAATAATTGAACTGTTTATTTCTAATGGGTGAATTTTTAGAGTTCTTTGTATATTTTGGATACAAGTCTTTATTATAGAAGTGTTTTACAAATATTTCTTCTGGTCTGTGACTCGTCTTTTCATTTTCTTAACAGTACTCCTTGCAGGTTATACTAGGGGGGAAAGGATGTCCTGAGCAAACTCCACAAATACGATTTATGGACCCCACCCCAGACCAAAGAGATCCAAGACACCAAGGACTACAAATCCCATAATGTCATTACCACCAAAGGGAGGAGTCCTGGGAACTGATAGTGGAGTTAAACAGCCAGCCTTGGTATAAAACCAGGCATGTGGATCTTGGGAGGCCTTGGTTTTTCACTGGCTTTCAGCATGCTAGTGTGGGTTCCAGCTAGGCAGAACTGGTAGGAAGCAGTTACCTATTTATCTCCCTCTACCAGAGTTACTCATTTCTTCATTTCCTCTTTTTGCAAATAAACCCTTTAAACTTTTGTGCATGCCTGCAGTTGAGTCTCAGTATAAGTCCCTTGTAAGAGCACTGGTGAGGAGCCACAGTCAGGACAACCCCTTTCACACTGGGTTTGCCCTGTAATAGTCAGAAATATCTAATTTTTTTAAAAAGATTTATTTATTTTTACTAGAACTAGGGTACAGGCCAGATGTGCGGAAGGTAAGAGGATTCACCAGAGACAGAGCGGGCAACAGAACAGGCAGATGGACTGAAGACACTGCGGAGGGGAGCAGCGGGCTAGGCAGGAGAGGTCTGCCACACAATGTGTGTTTCTCCGGGCCAGAAATCAAACTGGTGCTACAGAGGCTGCAGACAGCTTCATAGAGCAGAACTCAACCCGCTGCGCCACCTGGAAGGCCCAGAAATATTTAATTTTTAAAAAGTCCAGGCTTGTCATTTTCTTTCATGGTTCACATTCCTAAAAATCTCATTATTAAACACAAAGTCATTTAACTTATCCCATGTCTATTTTAGGTGTTTATAGCTTTGCATTTTACATGATCTATTTTGTGTTAAATTTTGTAAAAGGAGAAAGATCTGTTTTTAAGTTCATTTTTTCCATATGACATCCAATTGTTCTAATACCATTTGTTGACTTGTTTTACCATTTATTAGCCTTTCTAGATTTATTTGAAAAAAAAAAAATCAGGGCCTCCCTGGTGGTGCAGGGGTTAAAGTCAATGTTATCAAGACACCACCTGCCACTGCGGCATGAGTTCAATCTCTGGCCAGGGAGCTAGCCCACATGGCACAGCAGACCTCTTCTGTCTTGCCCACTGCTCCCCTCAGCAGTGTATTTCAGTAGATTCACCTGTTCTGCTCCCCACTGTGCCTCTGGTGAATCCTCTCAACCCCACACCTTTGGCCTACATCCCAGTTCTTGTATGCATAAATAAAATTAAAATCTTTTAAAAAAAACAATTGAATTTATTAGTGTGGCTCCTGTAATATTTTAAAAGAATAATTTAAGTTACAAAGCTCGGATAGTTATGCAATTCTTCAGGAAACCACTGGAAAAAAGATAAAATGTCTTTCATTCTTATTTTAGTAAATTAATCCTGTTCTCCAACATTCAACTGTTATTCCTAAATAATACAACCATTGGGATTATCAACGGTTTTCACTGCACTGTACCTGTACACGTCTACATTCGAAAGCTTTTCCAAAACATGAGAATAATACAAAATAGGTCTTCTAATTAATTCAAAGCCCATGAAAGTAGAAACTGCATTTCAATAAATAAGGTAAACACATAAAATATGTCTAAAGTATGGAAGTTTCAAAATTATGAGTTACAATTATACATCTTGTTGTTCAAGGGGGAAATAACTTTAAATTAATACACCAGTTCTGATTATGACAAAACTTTTAAAAATTGGGCCTCCCCGTTGGCGCAGCAGGTTAAGCACAGCGCTGTGAAGCTGTCCGCAAGTTTGATTTCCAGCAGGCCAGGGAGATACCCACATGGCATGCCCAGACCTCACCTGTCTTGCCTGCTGCTCCCCTCAGAAGTGTATTTCCGTCCATCTGCCTGTTCTGCTCCCCGCTCTATCTCTGTTGAATCCTATCACCCTCCCACTCTGAAGTGTACCCCAGTTGTTGTATAAAATAAATAAAATGTTAAAAAAAAAACCTGTAAAAATATTATATATAAATCCTCTTCCTGAAATTCTAGCTAAAATATAAAAACATTTTGAAAATCACATGAAACTTTATAAAGCAGTGAGAACATACTATATAAAAACTAACTGAAAGACAAAACCCAAAATACAAACATACCAAAATAAAATCACTTCTCTGGTAACACTTGCTAATGTTAAGCTTAGAACACATTATTGTCTATGTTCTGAGGTAAAGGGTCTAGGAAGTAACTTTCACAAAGAGGGGGCTCAAAGGGTTTTATCTCTAGGTTAAGGTTAAATCAGCAGTAAGTCTTAATATCCATTGTCTGGGGAAACAAAGTGAGTTTTTTATAGGCACTATTCTTAAGGGGATTAAAATACCTGAGAAATAGTGATCAAAACTGGTGCTTGTTCTCACAAATATCCTAAATTCACATAATCTGTCACAGAGAATTTCAAACTATATAATTAGTTACAGCAAATGGTCCTAGGTTGGTAGCATCCCTAGGCTCTAAATCCATTCTACAGGAATGTACCTATATACTGGGCTTCAAATAAATTGGACATATGAGAAAATATGGAGCTTATGAATAAAATGTAACTAAACATACCAAAAAAGAAAGGTCATAGCAATACTGAGCAAAAAACAAAGCAAAAACAACAGAAACAGACCTACTCTAAAAACACTAGAATTTCAGCTAGTTTGTAAAAGAAATAAATTTACCATATTAAAAAAGTACACAGGGAAATGTGTAAAAATGGAAAATATCCACAAGGAACAAATGTTCTAGAAGGATATAATTCCAATTAAATAAAATCCTCCAGAAAACAGAAAAAGTTCTTCACAATTCACTTTCTGGTGTTAACAAAGCCTTGATAATAAAACCTGAAATGGAAAGAATATAAAGAAAAATTGCGGGCAAATTTCACTCAGAAATAAAATGTTTTAAAATCCTAAATAAGATGTTGGTAAACCAAGGCTAGCAGTAGTTTTTAAAAATAATAATGACCCAGGTGAAAATCCTTTCAGGAATACACATTACATTTAAAATTAAAAGATCAGTGGTAGCTTGAGATGAAAGTGGAGAGATGGTGGGGCAATGAATCAGAGAAAAGGGTGAGGGTTATGACACTTAAGTTATTTTGCTATTGATACTATAATGGTGGACATATATAACACGCATTTGTCAAAACCCTGAGAAAGTTTCAGCACAAAGAGTGAGACCTAATGTAATATAATAAATAATAATATTTGGCTATTTGGCTCATCAATTGTAACAAACATACCATAACAAAGCATATGTTAACAATAGAGGAAATATGGAGAGGAGAGATATGGGAACTCATCTTAATATCTTGTCGACCTAAAATGCCTCTAAAAAAGGACGTCCCTGGTAGCGCAAGGGGTTAAGATGCAACCTATGAAGCTACCTACAGCCACTGCAGGATGAGTTTGATCCCAGGTTAGGGAGCTACCCAGATGGCACAACAGACCTCTCCTAACTGGCCCACTGCTCCCCTCTCAGTGTATTTCAGTCAATCTGCCTGTTCTGTTCCCCACTCTGTCTCTGGTGAATCCTCTCTCACCCTCTACACCTCTGGCTTGTACCTGAGTTCTTGTATGCATAAATAAATAAATCTTAAACAAAAAAAGCCTCTAAAAAAAGTCCATTCAAAATTATACTGCTTATGAAATTTTAAATGCCTAAAGTCCAAATTAAAAATTTTAATAACAGGGCCTCCATGGTAGTGCAAGGAGTTAAGATGCAACCTATGAAGATGTCCGCAGCCTCTGCAGCACAAGTTCAATCCCTAGCCGGCCAGGAGCAACACACATGGCGCAGCAGACCTCTCCTGACTCGCCTACTGCTCCCCTCAGCAGTGTATTTCAGTCATTCCTCCTGTTCTGTTCCACACTCTGTCTCTGGTGAATCCTCTCACCCCCACATCTCTGGCCTGTACCCCAGCTCTTGTATGCATAAATAAATCGTAAAAAAAAAATTTAATAACAGATATGACCTTTTCACTCATACATGACAATAACCTCTAAATATAAAAAGAAAATACACCAAAATAAATGGAAAAATATATACAATGATCATGAATAGAAAAACTAAAATTTATAAAGATGCACATTCACCCACCACTGATGTATAGCAGTACTCATCTATAGCAACCATTGCCATTCCCCTTCATGCCTACATATATAAACAATAAAGGTAGGGGTGGGTTACTACTGGCATTTAGTAGGCAGAGGGTAGAGAACTGTCCTAAATATTATTTAAGATAGGAAAGCTTCCTGTAACAACTAAACAGGCAAAATGTCAATAGTACCTAGGCTAAGAAACATTTATATACAAATTTAATATCATTCCATTCAAAACTCCAACGAGCATTTTCATGAAACTGGATAATATAAAAACATATTAAAGTACAAAAGGTAAAAATATTACTACTGAACAGACTCTTTAAAAGACTAAATATCAAATATGTAGGGCCTAGAAAAACTCTCCCATAAACTAAAACTTATTGCCACTGGTGTCACTGTATAAAGTGATGAAATAAAGGATGTTCCAATTTATAATATTCAATTTCAGAGAAAGTAAAGACATAAATTTGCATGATCAATGATAAATACCTAAACTATTAGAGCTTTTATTAGGAAACACTGTTATCTTCATGACCATGGTACAAATAATTTCTTGTACATTAAAAGTGAAATAAAGGAAAAGATTAACACTGCATTTGAATTATGAACTTATAATCCTTTGGTCATTCAACAATACTTACAGGTGGGGATACAGTAGAGAATAAAATAGACAAAACCACTGACCTCAAGGATAAATTTATCAAGAGGTAATATAAAGAAAGGGGAAGACAAGCTGCAAGATGGAAGAAGATATTTGCAACATATACAACCAACAAAGACAACATTAATACTTTTTCAAAAACCCTCATGCAAATCAGAGCAAAACTGACATCTCAATAGATTAAAAGATGCCTTAAGTAGTTCATGTAAGACAAAATCCAAAGGATATGTGCAATAGTTCTCAATCTCAGTAGTAACTGAGGACATAAAACGCCAATGTGATCTTGCAAACCCACACAAAGAACAAAACCTAAAAGACTGATAGATGTATGAGCAAATATTTTAAGTCATCAGAATTATGTGACATTAATTGACTGCAGTTTTTAAAAAGTCCTCACAACAACAACTTTTGGCAAAATTCATACAAAAGTGAGGAAGAGTTCTAAATGCATACAAGAATGCACATGTTATAGACTGGTTCTAAAATTGGCAGTTTGCTTTTAATATTTGGTTAGACTGATGCCCTACCAAGTTTGCACATGATAAAGTTACATTGTAAATGATAAATATCTTTAAGGAAATAATTTTGAGACTAGATAAATACTGTGTTCTTAAATGAAATAGTTTTATACACCTGGAGCACTGATTTAAAATGTTAGTACTTTTTACACAGTTCTGTGTGGTTATGTTATGCATGGTAAGTTTCATTTTGTTCTGTTTGCATCAATTTAGAATTATCTTTCCATCTTTGTTATTTTCTTTTGCGAGGTTGTGAAACATTAACTCCAAAGGATTACTTATAACTTATATTCAGATCAAGTATCATTCCTTCATCAAAATTCCCTCTAAACTTTTCACCTCATTTGCACACACACCACATGTAACCAATCTCATCATTCTCTGGTTATCTCTCCTGTGTTTTCTTTCTGATCAAATGAGCAAATACATGCACACCATTCCATCAATTCCCCTTTTTCTTTAAAAAAAAAATTGCACACTTTGTGTATTTCTTGCACTTTGCCCTGAAAATGCATCTTGAAAATCTCACTCCATCAGTCCAGCAATACACCTCATTCTTTTTTACAGTACCACAAAACTCTACTCTGTGGCTATACCACAATTTGTTCAATTACTGTCCTACATATGAGCATTTAGATTGCTTCCAATCTTTTGCAATTACAAACAATATTGTACTGAATAATGCTGTGCACTTATTTTCACAGTATTCTTCATACCAAAATCCCAGAAGTAGGATGGTGGATCAAAATTGGTAGATATTACCAAATCCCTTTTCATGAGCTATGTACCAATTTGTATTCCAACTAACAATTAATGGGTATGTATTCTCACAGCCTAACCAACAGAGTACTGTTATAATTTTTAATTTTCATCAATTGAGAGGTAAAAACCTAGTACCTCCTTCAGTGTATTGTATTATAATTCGCATTCTCTTCTTCATGGCTTAAAGATCTGCTTAATAAAGTTTCAAAGATACTTGGGTCAATTAAGAAAATATGCATCTGTCTTTTTTATCAGAATGTTTTAAAATAAATTTTGTCAAATGCCTTTTCAGGAACTACGGAGATAGTCAAAAGGAAAATGGGCAAGGAATAGAGAACAGAGGGCAGAGAATTCACTGGAAAAAAAAGAAGAAAGAAATCTAATTTTAAAATGTGCACAGAACTTAACACACACATTTCTTCAAAGAAGATATACAAATTTCCAAAAGTAAAGGAAAAGATGTTCATTTGTTGATAAGGAAACACAAATCAAAACAATGAGATACCATATCATACCCAGTAGGACAGTTAAAATTAAAAAACTGAAAGTAAGTGTGCACAAGGTTGGGGAAAAATAAGAATCCTCATAATTTTTGGTAGGAATGAAAAACTGTGCGACATTGTGGAAACAGTTTGGAGACATCTCAAAAAACTTAACACAGAATTACCTAATGATGTAGCAATTCCAATTCTGGGTATTTAATCCCAAAGAATTAAAAAGCAAGTACTCAAACAACTTTCTGCTTCTGAATATTCATGGTAGCAACATTCACAGTAACAAAAAGTTAGAAACACCCAAATGGACATCAAAAGGTAAATGTATAAGAAATTGTGGTATGTATATATACACAAAATACACAACCTCTATACATATAAAGGAATGTATTCAGTCATAAAAAGGAATAATTAATGCTACATGCTGCTACTTGGAGAAATCTTGAAGACAGTGTGCTCAGTGGGAAAAAAAAAAAAGCAGACAAGAAAGATCCCTTATTTTACAACTCTATATAAAATACTAGAAAGGCAAATCCATGGGAACAGACCAATGGTTGTCTAAACAATTTGGAGGAAAGGGAAATGAGAAATAATTACATAGCATATGAGGTACTCTTCTGGATGATGTAAAAAGTTTTAGATACTAGAGAAAGGTGGTTGTACATGAAAGTTACATATTAGATGTTAAATGAAATGTACACTAAAAATGGTTAATTGTGTGTTTAAATGAATTTCATCTAAATTTCTAAAAATCACACTGACGTATCTTAAATCATTCATAAAGCCAATCCAATAATATGATAAAAACAGCCTGTTGTAAGACTGAGAAGAAAACAAGTATTTTCATACATTACTGACAGGACCCAAAAAAATTTATAGCAGGAAATTAGTCAATATAAATCACAAATAAATTAATTTACCTACATTCTTTCACAAAGAACAAATAAATATATGCAAAAATACTCTGCAAGAACAAAAATTACAAGCAACGCAGTGTTCTGTTACATAAGACTAGTTAAATAAATTATTGTATATACACACAAAGGAATGCTATATTGCTGTATTAAAAGGAAAAGACAGTGAGAAAACTATACACTAGTGTCTTTGTGAGAGACAGGAGATGAGAGGCGATAAGGAGGATGGGCGGGAAGGGATAAAAGACAGATGGATATGGAAGCAAACTAGGGAATATGTTAATTCTGTGGAGGTAGATAGAAAATAGGAAATCTTTTTATTTTATAAGTTAAAAATTTTTGTTTGTATTTGTACCACTACAAATGGAAAAACAAAAACCTTAAAAATCCCAGGTCTTTTAAAAATCAAAACCTAATCCAACAGGAAACTTAGATTAAATGAGATAATAAATCTCATCACTCAAAATAAAGCATATGCTTGCCTTCATCACTTTAAAGCTGTAAATCACCAAACTATTTTCTTCAGTCTAATCTCTTGCCATGCTTCACCAGACTCCATGCCACAAACTCTAATGATGGCCTAGACTGCCCTGTTCTGTTAAGTTTGGTCTTTCTCCCTTAACTTTTGTTTTATTTAACCTCAGTCTCACTGTAGAGTTTGCTTCCTCTGGGATACATTTCATACAAATATTCCCACATTCACACAAACAGAGACATGCAACCAGAGGTAGATCAGAAGTCCTTCCTTGTTATTATCATAATGTCCTGTAGTCAGGCACTAAAGACTGCCAAATGAGACAAGTCTGACTGAACAGTATTTAGAACTTATAAACTGATAATGTCCAAAAACTCAGCCAAGGTCCTTATCCACAGTTTCTTGATATATAAAATAAAGGGTCTATAGGATTCTTAACCAGTATTATCAACAGCACACAGCCTGACACATACTAGAGTCATTAAATAGTAACCAGTTTTATTATTCTTATCAAGGCACAGCACTTAATGAACTATTGTATATTTCCCTCTGTTTCTTTGAAGTAAAGCCACCTTTAAAAATTACTCATAGTCTAATACTGGGGCACAGGCTGTCTTAATAATCACTGCATATTTCTTTAATAATGTTTGGTATAAGTAAGAGCTTTGAAAATATTTGATATACTACTTATGTCATAATTGTGAGTGATAACTTGACAAAAAGACTTCAAGAAATTAACTAGATTAGTGATCAATAAAAGAACGCTCTCTTTGCTCTATTAGAAAGCAAAGGATGGTTGATTTACCAACTACCCTATGTAGTATAATATGACATTACAGGGAGAAAAGATTGATCAGTTATTAATATGACAAAAATAAATTTTCATCTTAAATTATACGCCTATAAATATTCTGGCATTGTGTTATTTTAGAAACCACGTGAGTCTCAAGTACTTCATTTATAAAATGAGAACAAAATACTGATAAGGTTACAAAACAATGAATATCAGGAACTACCAGCAATCCTAATCTAGAGAATAAGTGCAAATAATATCAGTATTAATTATAAAGTTTATGATCTAAAAAGTAAATTCATAGATTTACTTAGTGCATGTAAGATTTCCTTCAAAG
>NW_023604295.1:100601569-100637551 GCF_014898055.3 Talpa occidentalis
GGTGACGTAACTGGAGCAGAACGTTAACCCCCACAGAGGTGTGATGTCTAAGTCTGGTGAGTGCCTGCAGGCTCACATGGGGCAGACAATGACCCAGGTGCCCCTTGCTCCTAAAACACAACATAGTAAAACTGAGATGCAGCTCAGGGCAACCCAGCTGTACTCCATGAACCATTAACTCTGAGACAATATGTGTCATGCTGAAAAAGGATTCCCTGCTCAAATAAGTTTGGAAAATGCTAGTGTAGGGTAAGGAAAAAGTGTCAGGCTTTTCTGCCTCCCGCCATCAGGATAGATGACGGAACCCTGCAGTCCCGAATGCATGCCTGATGGCGGGCACCTGGAATAGGGTGTGGGCATATGTAGATGGGATTCACCTGGGCTAAGACTGGGCTTTTAAGGGCGGCATCGCGGGGACGCCAGCAGAAGCAGAGAAAGCAGAACCACGGGAAGAACGAACGGGAGAGCAGAGAAGCAAAACCACAAGATCAGCAGAGAACAAGGCCACCAGAAAACGCCGGAGAGCCCAATAGAATGAAGACTTGCTGGGGGCTGGGAGGCCTGCCAGCCTCCTGACCCCCAGTACCCTACCTGCTGTGTACCTGGTAAATCCCAATAAAAGCCTGCAAAAGCCACTGAGGACTCCAGTACCCCTTCTTTGCCCCATCTGCTCTGGGTCCTTCCTGCCCCCTACAGCTAGGTTGGGTCAAATAATGTCCTCATGTGTATGATTAGTCTGTGGAAAAGGATATAGTAGGCAGAACCCATCTAAGTAATGTGAAGGGATTTCTTTTTCTAAGAAAGCACAGTTTAGGTGATGTCTGCCTAGCCCCCATGCAGGAAACTAGGCCTAGAGCCAGCACACTACCTGATGTGGTACAGCCCTGGGCACCCTCTAGCAGTCTAGTGCTGAGGGCCACAGGGGCCTTGCAGTGTGTCCCCCTCACCACTTCATGCACCTGCCATGCTGGTCCTGTCTGCTCTGCCACTGCCCAGAGCCCATGCTGATAACCACCTACTTACTGGGAACCCTGTGCTGGAACAGCCAAGACCTGGCAGGTGGAACCTCCATCAGTGAGTGTCCTCACCCCATTTGTCCTGCTACTTGATCAAAAAAAAATCTCCAATTAACAGCAACTAGGCTTAAGTGTGTCTTCCACCAAGGACAGCCCACCCAGACACGAGGAGATTGAGGCAGCAGGGAAAAGATTGGGACAGCAGGGAAAGTTTCTTCTTTTTAATATCTGAATACTGTAGTAGGCTGAAGATACCAGGTCCTGATTTCTGGAACCTGTAAATGTTACCTCATATGAGAAAAGGGTCTTTGCCGATGTGATTAAGGATCTCCAGGTGGGAGGTCCTTGGATTACCCTGATTAGACCTAAAGACCAGTGTTCTTTAAAAAGAGAGGTAGCGGGAAATTTCACAAACACATACACATACCCTCACAAACACACCGAGAAGGGGTTAAACACCTACACAAGGAATAAGAGGTGAGAAAATGGAGGCAGAGATTAGAGGAAATTCTCGGAGAAATGGCGCCCTGTCAGAATCTTGATATCTACTCAGAAAACTGATTTGGGATTTGTAGCCTCCAAAATTGTGAAAGAATAGATTTCTGTATTTCTTTTTTTTTTTTTTTAAGATTTATTTATTTATTTATTATTTATTTGTACAAGCACTGGGTACAGTCAGAAGCGCAGGAGGGTGAGAGAATTCACCAGAGCCAGAGCAGGGAGCAGAGCAGGCAGAAGGACAGAAGCACACTGCTGAGGGGAGCAGTGGGCGGCAGGAGAGGTCTGCGCGCCTTGTGGGACCCTCCTCTGGTGGCCCGGGAGCAGCCGGGGATCGAACCGGCACTGCAGAGGTTGCGGGCAGCTTCACAACCCAGCACTCAACCTCTGCGCCACCAGGGAGGCCCTAGATTTCTGTATTTCAAGTCACCAGGTTTGTGATTATTTGTTGTGGCAGTCATAGCAAACTAGTACAAATACCTACAAAATATTCTCAATTTTGCCGCTTAGCCTGCAAAGTTCTAAGTATTTACTGTCTGGCCCTTTACAAAGAAAAATTTTTGCTGACACTTGGTTTAGCCTATGATTAGAATTTAGATAGGACTTTACACAGCAAGCAAATGGCATTAATTCATGTCAATTCTTAAATTATTTTTTATTTTTTAAAATAATTTTATTTATAAAATTAACATACTTTCATCACTAAATTCATTCCAAATCCAATCCTACTAAAATACCTATGGTTGTTTTGTATATTTTCTAGTCCTTTTTTAAAAAGATTTATTTATTTATGCATACAAGAACTGGAGCACAGGCCAGAGGTGGGGGCAGGGGAACAGTGAGAGGATTCACCAGACACAGAGTGGGGAACAGAACAGGCAGATCTACTGAAACACACTGCTGAGGGGAGCAGCAGGCAAGACAGGAGAGGTCTGCTGCGCCTCCACTTGATTCTTCATGATTTTCTATTTACATCATTTACAAGTTAATATTGCCTAATTTCCCTCATGTGCAAAAAAAACTTAACATAGATAAGTTTCAAAACTCAGTGGAAATTAAGTGGTTTTACCCTAGGAAAATTATAGAAACCCATTCAGTTAAGAATTATTTCCAAAACCTAAATCCTGAGAAATAAGACTGAAAGCACAAGAATCCAGGCTACAGGTAAGCATAATTTAAGTCTCTCCCATTTACTAGAATTGGCATTTATGGCAGTAGAAAGAAGCTCAAGTAAGAATCAAAAGGATTTGAGGTCCAGTCCCCTCTCTTACACTGAGATTTTTGCCCTCAGTTTACCCACCTATAACATGAGTAGGTTGTACCCATTTTCTGTGGTTCCTCCCAACACTAACATTCTAAGACTTTGAATACTTACACCAGCAAACCACAAAGACAATGGTGTGTCTTCAAACAGTCTTTTCATATCCAATGGGAAGAAGAAAACATTGTCCATTGCTGAGAGGACAGAAAAGGCTGAATCACTGGAGTTTGGGGCAGCTGTGTGGAATTGTTGAGCCCCTTCATAAGCAATACCACAGGATGCTCAGGATAAACCTTGGCAGCAGACTCCACAGCACAAGAGGCCAGTAAGGATGGCTCCATTCTCTCTGAGGTCTCTAGAACACTATGCCATGCCCCTGGCTCAGAATGGCTTCTAGTCCCTGCGGGGCTTATTGTAGGAATGTAGGTAGGAGAAGAGGCTGCTGGACTTCAGGTTGAACTGATAGAGGAAGCCACACACAAGCAGCAGGAAGACCAACAGGGAGAGGTGGAACTCCCTCAGCAAGTTCATTTCTCTCTCCTGGACTACTCCTTTAAATCAACACAATTAATTAGAAATTACATTCATAGAAACTGACAGCACATAAAAGGTAATAATGAATTCACTTGGAAGCTTAGATTTTTAAAACCCTACATAAAATATGATCAAATCAAGTCCCACAACATTAAAGAGAAAAACACATTAATTTTGGCTGAGCTGAGGAATTTAAGGATGATTCAAAATAGGAAAATTATTAAAAGGAAACCATTAATGAAATACATAATCTTAAGAGAGTAAAGAAGAAAAGCCATACGATCATTTGGCTGAATTTGATATTCATTCGTGATTTTTAAAAAGCTCAAGGATATTTTCTTAAGCTAACAAATGATGTCTACCAGAACATATAGCAATCGTCATACTGAATATGAAATATTTGAAAATCCCATGAAGACCAGTGATTGGATATGTATGTCCATTTTCACTGTTACTATTCAACATCATTTTGTTAAATGTAACCAATGCAATGAAATAAGAAAAGGGTATTTCTACTGAACACATTAGAAAGAGGCAAAAATATCAGGAAAAATGATTGCTTACCTAGAAAATCCAAGATAATTAACAAAAAAACAAAAACCTAATAGAACTAAGAAATCAACCAAGGAAGCAAACTAAAGGTTAGAGTTAAGCAACTTGCCAAGATCATGCAGTTAGTGAGTAGCAAAGCCATGACTAACTACAATCTACCTGCTAACCAAGCCCAGGCTCTGAACCGTTAGCTGCAGTACTCCCTCTCTGCAAACATTAGTCCCAGCTAACTCCATAAGGCCAGAGATCTCTGGTCTATTTTTCACATTTGTATAACTCTTTTAGAAAATACAAAGAAAAAAAACTCATACATCAGCACTTACCTTCTAGCTAGAAACTTGCCATTAGCCAATATTTGAGGTCTTAGTAAAGACAGCAAGTTTTTCCTGCTATGCTTTCTGATAAATCACCACTTAATCTCTTCCAATCCGGCAACCCTGGGGAAAGTAAATTACTGGCAGCAGATTAATGTGAAAACAAGAAGTTCCCAGGAAGTTGCTCCCTTTACTAAGTCCCCCAAAAACACAGAGACTCAGGGACAGTAAAGGATTCACACAGTTTTACACAATAATCCTGCCAGTCTGTGGATCTATTATAGCACTGTAAGAAAACTCCTAAAGAAAACTGTTGTATCATAACTCTGAAGGCAACAGATAGCACATCTTAACAAATTAGCTTCAATCAAAATAATGGGAAAGAGATCTAGGAAAGTTTCTTTACCAGGCAACCCTATAAATTGGCCCAAACTTCACCAACACAAGTTTTGATTTTTTTAAAAAAGAAAATTCATCACCACAAAATAAAAATGGACAAACCCCAGGTAGACCAAGTCCCTGGTGCTCCAAAGCAAAAATTGATTCCCTGATGTCAGCTACAGTTTAGAAGAGTCTTTTGCCTGAAGTCCCCCTTGTACAGTGTGAGCTTCCTTCAGGTATCCTGAGGTCAACTTTATCTCTCTCCGCAATGTGGCAATCCCACATCTCCCAAGAGAGTCACTCTCCTGTGGTCTGCTCCCTGTTACCCCTCACAGGAGCGCTTGTAATCCTCTTTGGTGTCATCCTCTGCTAAGAGAGTCACCTACCTTCAGTCCAGAGCCTACTTTCAGCCATGAACAGTATTCTCATTTCCCCCTGTGCTATGGTGTCCTGAGCAGACTTTGAACCCTGACATAGCAGGATCCACCCCAGCAATGTCTTCTTGTTTTCTGTGTACCAGAGTCTCCCCATATACAGTTGCTCGGGTGTCCACATACACTTCTCTTTGGAATTGAACCTCGTCTCTACACTTCATCGGTTCTAGATTCAGGATGCCTGGCATCTTTCCAAAGTTCCCTGGCACTGAATACATTGGCTGTTCCTTGCAGAGGGGAGAGAACATAGCTCCTGCTTCTTGCTCTGGGGCAGCTAAGGCTCCTAGTACCTGCTTTTCAGCTGAGTTGCATGCTCTAATGACTTCCAACTAGTTGACAATTGCCCAAACTGTGGCCAAGTTCCCCCACCCCTCCTATAGTTTAAACTTTTATTAGAAAAGTAAAACTCACTAGAATTTCTAGCCACCCTTTTTTCTCTTTTCCCCAATCTCCTCCCTGCAATTAACTTTTAACACACAAATAATGCATTTTTCTCCAGATGCATTCCAAGAAACTTGATGATAGATTGTGCTGCATCTCTAACAGAAAATCTCTTGTGTCCTTTTGATGACCCATGATTAGCACCAAAGGAACACTGTGACTTATAATGCCCAGTCGTCTGGTGCCAATGATAGGGGCTAGGGAAAAGCGAAGGTCATCATACCTACTATAGGCATCTGCATGTACACACAGAATAGGCTATGTGCAAACACTGTGTGACTAATAATCTGTTTTCTTTGAACTAAAACTCTTGTTTTGAACGGAGAGTCCTATCCCAGTGACACTTGAAGTGTCAGACATTGACACCATCAAAAGTGCTGGATGCTGATGCCATCAGGAAAACAGGATATACCTGGGTCAAGATGACCAAGGAGGTGGCAACAAACTCTGGTGGCAACAAAGACCAGGGCTCCAACTGTGATAGGCTGCTATAGGAGGTTTGCTTATGGTTAACTGTTTAGTTCACTAGAAAAAGGTCAGCTTGAGATGAGATGTTAGAATAGGTTTTGGGGGTATAATATCCCTGTTCTCTCAGACAGCTTTCTGACAATACAGTACACCTTATAGATTCAATTCCTGTCTCTGTTAGGTTGGCTTCTGGCATTGACAGGAAGCCCGACCCTGGCATTTTCTAGTTACACCTCCTCAGACCTGAGAATGTGAAGTCTCTTACTCCATTCATGTTCTACACCTTCCCTTTTTTCCTCCCCCACAATCACAGCAATCCCACCATTCTGGAGCTTGCTTTTAGGGTGTTAGTCCCACCAACTCTGTTGGTGGTCACTTCAAATAAACTTCTTTGTCAAAAGACATTCTCATGGTTAACAGTTTGGCTTTCTGGGCAGTTAGCAGAAGCCCTGGTTTGGTCACTTACCAATTCATTAAACAAGAGTTGGAGACAGACAGTGGGAAGTAATTGGTGGTATTAATGAAAGGGATGAAAGTGATGCAGTAACATCCTAACAATAAAAAGTAGAACGTGTCTGCCCAAGAACCAAGTAGAAGAAATGATATAAAGAGCACTGAACTGGAATCAGGTTCTACTCAGCATGGGCTGAGGGACCAGGACAAGACCCTAAACTGTGCCTTGCCTCCCTTAACACTGGAAATAACTGACCTCAGAATAATACTAACTGACCTTTGTAAGAATGAGGGTCTGTAAACCAGAAAAGCAACTCTCGCTTTCCACCAAGGAAAAGAGAGGGAAAATAGATCACAGTAAGTCCTCACTTAACATTGTCAATTAATTCTTAGAAATGTTGTAAGCAAAATAACTAACAAAATAAGGTCACTTCTTCAAGTGCACTGGGATTTTTCCCTCATCTACACTATTACAAAATGCCATTGAGCAAAACAACACGATTTGAAGACCCGCTATATTATTATTGTAGGTGGTATCTGTATTCTGTATTCCCTGATGACAAACATTACTTTGTTGTTGTTTCCAGATGAGTTATATCTATTTCTTAGTGAAACTTTAATCAGGAATTCCCAGTTCCCTGTGAGAGCTGATGAGACTTGTGCAGAAGCCAGCAGCAGTCACTGGAATGGAGTCTTCCTGAAATCACACCTGCTGTCTTTCCTGAACCTCTCACAGTGACTCCTGTCATCTGACCCTCTGTGTGAGGACTCCGCAAGCGTTCTCAGAGCCATCCCTTCAGCCTTCTCTCTGTTGTGAAGAAAGAACTATCTCCACTTCCTTCTGCTCTCCTTTCTGCCTAGTCTGGCCCATACCACAATAACTTTATGTCTGTGTGGGCAGGTGCCAAAACAGCAGCTTCTATCCTGGACTCCACAGACCCCTACAGCCTCCAAAGAAGGGCTTCAGGAAACCCTGAACCCAGAGTCATCACTTGAGTCAGTACCTTTACTCTGGATGCCACTTACCCACAGCTTCTCCTACATATCACCTTCCTTAAGGAATGTTCCTGCTCTTCAACTCTCCATGACATTAACTATTCAAAATTTCTCCAAGTGTTATCATCTCCCAATCTCAGGCCTTCAACCAGTCAAGCCACCCCCAAGGAAGTGCCAACATAGACATCTGAGTAGAAACGTACAATGAGCTATTTATTTTTGAGCAATGGATGAGTCTAATATAGTAGTGACAGCCACATGTGCATGTCTACTTTCCTGGGAGTTTCTGCTTCATGTGAGAGTTCCTACTTCCTCCATTATAATGTAAGCAGGCCTTGGTCAATGCAGTGGTCTGTGGAGTTGGGTAATTGTTGCTGACTAATGAAAACTTAGGAAATGTGGATTGGTGTAGCCCAAATAAGTGAACAGGGTGGGGAAAAACCTCTGAATCCAGTGTTCTATTTTACAATGCTGTTCTCTGGAAGTTAGGAGAAAAGGAAGAGGCCACCAAGGGAGGAAACCACAGAACCAGAGTAGAACCCATGGACAAATAGCTGAAGTATGTCAAAAATGACATTATCAACAATAAATCCTAGAGGGGATATTTAAAAATCAGTGAGTTAGTGGGCCTCCCTGGTAGCGCAAGAGGTTAAGACTCAATACTACGAAGCTATCTGCAGCTACTGCAGCACGAGTTTGATCCCCAGCCAGGGAGGTGACCCACATGTGCAGCAGTCTCCTGGCTCCACCACTGCTCCCTTCAGCAATGTATTTCAGTCAATCTGCCTGTTGTGTTCCCCACTCTGTCTCTGGTGAATCCTCTCATCCCCCCAACACACATCAGCCTGTACCCCAGTTCTTGTATCCATAAGTAAATAAATCTTTAAAAAAAAAAATCAGTGAGTTAGTGACAGAGTAAAATCCCCAACTCACCAGTCTTATGGATACATCTGGTTGCCTCAGTTGGAAATAGCTGAGTGTTTGGAACTAAAGTCCCTTTGCCATAAAGGATCTACTATATCAAGAAGAAAAAGCTAAAGGAATTTCTAACAATAAATATTTGTTGATTGAATTATACATGAACAGCTTAACTCTTAATTCTTTAACTTCTTTGAACTGAAATTATTGAAAGAAGGAAATATTCAAGTCAACAATACTTAACCTATTTACTTTGGAGTCTTTGGAACCATAGTTCCGGCTTTTAACATATTTATTAAGTAAGTGGGACAGATAAAATTGTTAAAGCATTTAGCTATTAACAGAGGAAAACCAATATACAAAATGATATCTTATCACATTGCCAATTCCTTTCACCACTGTTCTGAATTTAGAACAAAGACTGGAGTGTTGAGTTTACATGAACAGAGAGAAAATAGCTGGACAGAGGCAATTTCCTGCAGAATGAGAAATAATCCACGGCTTAGTATGAAAATAATTGAAGCATGGCAAAGTGACATTATCAATATTAAATCCTGAAAAATAATCTGCTAAAAATCAGTGAGTTAACACCAGAGTAAAAATCCCCTTGTCCTGTGGCAATAATGTAAATAGTTCTACATTTCTAAAAAAATGATTGTAGCCTCCTGTTTCTGGCAGTCAACTTTTAGTTCTCCATTCAGTCATGCCAGTCAAAGTGGTCCTATTTACAAATGCTTACAAGGCTATGAAGAATGTTTTTTCTGTATTTGTTCTGAAAATTACCATATTCGCACATGTAGTTTCGCTCCTTTTTAAATTTACTTGAAGATAAAATAAAGGAAGTGGATATATAAAGAAAGGGCAGGGAGAAAAGAGTAAATAATTGTTCTCAATAAAGCAGTTGTGACCCTGGCTCCATTTTCAGGCTGAAGAAGTGAAATGTAGCAAAACCAAGAGAACAGGGATGACCCAATTGGTGGGTTCACTCTCCACCCCTCCATTTAAGAAGGCAACTGTCTTTCCCCAATATGTCATCTGGCTTAATTTGTCTTTAGTGTTCTCTAACAGATATGCTCATCTTGATGTGGTAAATATCACAGTTACTTTGTTGAGCACTTTGTGCTCTGGGGGGTCTTTCTGAAGGAGATCTTCCCCACTCCCTAATCACAAAGATAATCTACATGTTTTTCTTTTTCTCATGATAATTTCACAGTTTACATTAAGTTTATTTGTCCATCTGGAGTACATGCTTGATTTTTCTTTTTCTCACTATAGCAAACCAGTTTCCCCAGCATCATCTACAAGACAGTTTGTGCTTTCTTCTTGGGTTGTAGTGCCAGCATTATCATAAATCAAGTCACCATATGTATGTTCCCACATATATGGACATCTGTCTCTGGGGTTTCTCATTTGTTCCACTGGTCTGCTCTTCTGTTCCTTTATCTGTTCTTCTAAAATTCCACTGGCTTTTTTAGAATGTCTCATCTGTTGAAAGGTCCATGCAGGAGGCCAGAATGCAGAAGCCAACCAGGAAGCCCACCTGGGGGGCAGGAATGCAGATACCTGCCTGGAGGATTCAGGCAGTGAGCCTCCCCACTCCCCTAGAGTCTCTTCTCAGAAAAAGAACCTCTACCTTCCCCACAAAACTCCCCCCGCCCAACAAACTTTCCCCCCCGCCATAGGAGCCCAACTTCCCACCTGACCCCCTTACCCTATAAAACCCTGCTTCCCCCTAACAACGTGCGCAGCTTCACTGACCCACACCTTGGGTGCGTGAGGTCCTCCCGGGGCGCAATAAACTTTCCCTCCCTTTGAGAAATTTAGCCTGGCTCTCCTTTTCTTTACAGCGCCGAACCTTTCATCATGGTGCCGAAACCCAGGAAGGCTGTGTCCCCTGGCACTGGGGCCGCCTTCTCGTCCCTGGGACCTCTCCTCTCCATTGCAGACATCTCACACCCACCACCGGCCTTAATCCTTGGGGTAAGTCACTGCCTGACCCTCCTTCCTGGGAGGCCCTCGCCTCTGGCTATTCGGCTCCTCTCCTGACCCCTACCTTGGTTGACTGTTCCGTAATCCGTGGGCTCACGTCAGCCAACTCCCGTTACACCTAGACCCTGGATCTGGGGACGCCCATCCATACTAGGTGCCTGAATCCTAGGCACAACCAAGCGGTGGAGACGTCCCCTCGCTTGTCTGCCTCTGTTCCGAAGGCCAGGACCGAATCGGGGGACGCCGCGATTCGGGGCCTGCGCCCCCGACGGCCAGTTCAGGTTCGTGGGAAGCTGCGTCCTGACTCTGTGCTCCCGTTAGTTGGGAAAGGAGCCGACTTAGTCATGGGGTCCGCAAATTCCAAGCCGAGCCCGGCCACCCCACTGGGATGCCTTCTCTCAAACCTCGGTCCATTGGGACTGAGGCCACATAACACCCTAAGCGTCTGGTCTTTTACTGCCACCCTGCATGGCCTCGGTATCAATTGGACAATGGCTCCCACTGGCCGGAACATGGCACTTTTGACTTCTCGGTCCTTACAGACCTAAACAATTCTGGGAAGTTTGTTTTTCCCAGTGAAATTGGTTTCATTTCCTTGCTTGTCCTTATCTCTGAAGCCTCCCTAAATTCTTCAGAGGTCCCCTCCTGCACTGTCCCTAAAACTGCCTAATAACCCTAGCTTGCCCTGTCTCATGCTGAACATGGCCTTTACAGTATTTAACAACCGGGAGGAACGGGACAGGGCAGAGAGGGAACTCCATAGTCGCCAGAAGGCTGAGCTTCAAGTTCAGGCCCTGGTAGCTGCCTTGAGACCGCCAGGCCCTGCTCCTCCAACGACCGCAGACTGACAGAGGATGACAAGGGCCCCATGGGCCCCAATCGACCGCCACCGGGAGCCTGCTTCACATGTGGCCAAGAAGGCCACTGGTCCAGACAATGCCCAAACCCCCGCCCTCCAGGACCGTGCCTCATCTGAAACGTCAAGGGTCACTGGAAAAGTAACTGCCCTTCCATGCCTGGCTGTGGTGGGCCAGTCCTTCCAGTCCCTGCAACTCTTGCCACCAGCGGTCTTGGGTTTGATGGCTGAGGACTGAAGAGGCCCGGACTTATCAACTCCGATAACCTTTGAGGAGCCCAGGGTAACGGTCAAGGTAGCAGGTAAGTACATCTCCTTTCTGGTTGACACAGCTACCTTCTCTGTCCTCCCCTCCTATTCTGGTCAAGTTTATCCTTCTCAGGCCTTGGTTACGGGTGTTGATGGCCTTCCTTCTCAGCCCAGGACCACTGGTCCGCTCTTTCCTAGTCATGCCTTCTTACCCCACACCACTCCTGGGTCGTGACCTCCTGACCAAACTCAGGGCTACTCTCTCATGGTTCCAAAACCCTAGCGCTGCTCTCATCCTCCCACAGCTCCAAACATTTCCTAATCCTCTTCAGGACTACCTGCTGTCCGCCGTCTCCTTCCACTGTCAACCCCCTGTTCTGGAATATCTCTATCCTGATTGTTGCCACCCATCGTATCCCAGTCCTCATTCGCCTTAAGGATCCCTCTTCTTTTCCCTCTCACCCCCAGTTTCCAATTTCCCTCACTCACCGTCAGGGTCTCAAACCCATCAGCCAACGACTCCTGGGAAAGGGACTCCTTACTCCTATCAACTCGCCCTGTAATACTCCCATTCTCTCCATTAAAAAGCCTGATGGTTCTTATCCCTTAGTTCAAGACCTTCGCCTCATTAACAAAGTGGTGGTGCCTATCCATCCTGTAGTGCCAAACCCCTACACCCTTCTATTTCATATACCGTCTCCTACCACACACTTCTCTGTACTTCACCTCAAAGGTATTTTTTTTTTCATCCTTCTAAATCCTCAATGTTACTTACTATTTGCTTTTACTTGGGAAAATCCGGACACACACCTCCCAACAACTGGCCTGGACTGTCCTGCCTCAGGGCTTCTGGGACAGCCCTCATTTGCTTGCTCAGGCATTAGCTAGTGATCTCTCGTCATGTAATGTTCAACCCAGCACTCTCCTCCAGTCTGTTGCTGACCTCCTCCCCTGCAGTCCTTCTCTGCCAAGTCTCAGCAACACACTGCACAACCCTCACCTTCCTGTGCTCCAAAGGAAACCGTGTCTCCCCATGCAAAGCACAACTCTCAGTTCCCACAGTCATCTATCTGGGTCTTCGACTAACTCCTTCCTCCAAACAGCTGACGGTGGACCGCAAGCAGACAATCCAGGATCTTCCCTCCCCTAAATCGGCAAAAACAAATCCTTTCCTTCCTAGGTTTGGCTGGATTCTTCCGACACTGGATCCCTAATTTTGCTTTCCCAGCCAAGCCACTGCACGATGCAGCAAAAGCCTCCCTGAAGGACCTCTCCAATGCCCGGAGAGTCCGCAGGGTCACACATATCCTTCTTCAGGCACCTGTCCTTACCCTTCCTGATCCAGAAAAGCCTTTGCTCCTGTTCACAGCCAAACGTCGGGGTATTGCAGCAGGCGGCCTTTCCCAGCCTCTCAGGCCAGCCCTGCGTCCTGTCGCTTATCTCTCCAAGCAGATGGATCCCACTGTCAGGGGCTGGCAACCCTGCCTTAGAGCCCTGGCAGCGGCAGCCCAATTCACCCGGGAATCCCTCCAACTTACTCTGGGAAGACCCGTCCAATTACATTCCTCGCACCGCCTTCAGGCCCTCCTGTCTCCCCGCTCGCTCTCCACTCTTACTCCTTCCCGTTTACAGTATTTCCATATGCTCTTTATTGAAAATCCCCTGGTGAGTCTCACTCAGTCTAATTCTCTCAACCCAGCCACTCTTCTGCCTGTCTCTGGCCCCTTCTGCTGCTCATTCGTGTTCTGAAATCCTGGAAAAAACGCAAACCTCCAGACTGGCTCTCCTTTGTCAGATGCCTCCTGTGTTTGTAGACTGGCAGCTCTTGTGAAGATGCACGCGGTCAGCGGAGGGCCACCTAGGCCACTGTTACCATCGATCAGGTAATCGACACAGAAAAACTGCCTGGAAGAACCACCGCCCAAAAGACAAAACTCATAGCACTTAACCAGGGGCCTTACCCTCAGCAAACATAATAAAGTCAACATCTATATAAATTCAAAATATGCCTTTTTGCTCACAGTCATGCTGCGATTTGGCAGGAAAGGGGATTCCTTTCCACCAAGGGGACCCCCATCATTAACGCTAAACTTATCCTTAAGCTTTTAATAGCCTTGCAGCTTCCAACTGAAGTTGCCATTCTCTACTGTAAAGGACACCAAGGCAGATGCAAGGTTTTCGCTCTCACAACTGACTCTGCTGCAGACCCTGCTCCTATTCTCTTCCTATCAGTCCCCTCCAACACTCCCGGCTTATGAGCCTAATCAACACCAAATTCTCATGACAAACAAGGAATTCAAATAGCCCAGGGCTAAATTATGGTAAATAACAAACTGGCTCTACCTGCCAAACAGGCAGACTTGGTCATTCAGCAAGTCCACAATACCCTTCACATCGGGCCACGCCCACTTACCCAATTCCTAAGTCTGCTCTTCTTCCACCCCTCCTTGAGTGCAAAAGTCTAATTTGTTCCCGTCGTCAAACCTGTGCTCACGTGTCACCTCAAGGGGGAGTTCGCCCACCTTCTTCTTTTGCAGCTCACCGACTGCATGGACACCTACCCAGACAGGATTGACTTCTCCCTACTCAGGCAACTGCTCCAGGAACACGCAGACCGGTACTTACTCAGTCCTGCCTCAGATTTCAATCTCCTCAACCACCTTCCCCACCACTGCATCCGGGAGACCAAGTCCTGCTCAAATCGCTTCAGCCAAAGCCACTGCAGCCTCGGTGGACCGGCCCACACACGGTTATTCTCACCACGCCTACAGCGGTAACACTTCTGGGAGACCCCTCCTGGCACCATCTATCACGGGTCAAACGTGCCCCCGAAGACAAACAGTATATATGTCATAAACTGGGTCCTACTAGGATGTGCATTTCTTGTCAAAATCTCCCCTAGCTCAGTGTCCTGTGTATGGAAATTCAAAGTTAGGGAGACCTTTGTCTCAGGATCCACGGAGACTACCCACTAGGTGGTACTGCGGAGTACCCACAGGCCGCATGCACAGCACCTATCACTCTCACCCTAACTCTTTCATCGATTAACAACCCTATGAACACCTTGTTTTGTTTCTTTACCATCAAACCTTAGATCACTGCAAAAATACCTATAGAGAATATGGGGGGTGCCCCTACCAGTCATGCACAGTGCACCTTCCAGACAAAGGCCAAATGTTCTCTCTGGTCCGTCATAATACGGGCTTCAATATGAATCAAGTTAGCTATGCTATTTCAGATCCTTGGGACCAACGTTGGGGACAGGGAGTCCAAGCCGCAGTGTGCACTGGCTGGCATTCCTACCCAGTGGCAACACTGTCCATCTCAAGGGAATATGTCCCGACACAAAATGCCGCAGTCCAAGTCTCCCAGGACATCCTCCATTCAGAACAAATCCTATAAAATTAGTTAACATCATCAGAAAAAACTGAGACACCCTCAATTTGAATTCATATAATCCAAAATGCTATAGCCTTCCTAAATGACTCTCTAGGGACTAATACCTCCTCTTGTTTCCTCTGCACTTCCCTGCAGAGACCCCTACTGGCGGCAGTTCCAATCAATCTCAATACCACTACCACCAAAATAAAGGACTCTGCTTGCCAGACTCCCCAACTCTCAGTCCCCTATGGGACTCCAATCACAGCTACCCTTGCTATCAAACTGATGCCCTTGTCAGCTTTCATTCCTGTACTTCTAACATTTCGGTTACTTCTGTGCTCTGAACAACAGCAAAGGAAAAAATTTTTTTTGGTGCAATGGCTCTCTCTCTCGGTGTATTAATTCTGCTACTCCAGGCCCACGTATCCAAGTCCTCGTGGCCCTGTAACAGGGTGGTCCCCAGGAAAGGGGGAGGTTCCCTGCCCCACCCAAGGGAGGGTGGAGCTGAGCAGGAAGAGGAGAAGCTGCAGAAGAGACGGAGGAAGGAAGCAGGATGGAGCCAGAAGGAGACCTGGAGGAGGCGCATGGAGCCTAGAGACACGTGAAGAAACTGCGCTTGTCTTTTTGTTATAGGACAGGGAGAGGGGCAGCCCAAACCCGCAAACCTGCCTATTCTAAATGGGTTCTGCCATCTGCCGCATCAACACAAAACATGGGAGACTTTAATGGGAAAGAACTTTAATAAAACTAGGAAACAATACAGGTAAGGCCAAGAGTCTAGTTTCTAAATGAAGCACCCAAAGTTACCCGTCCCCTCGTGGGTAAAAGTCCATCCATATGGGATTGGCCCAGAGCAAGGCCCCAAAGCCTGCCACAAGTCTAAAGCATCTTCCAGTGGGGACCCACAGAAAAGGATCAGAAACTACCAGACAAGCCCGGAAGGAAAAGAGCAAAATCAACATCAAGATAAAAGCTGCCATGGTCACCTCCCCACAGGTCTCACCCACATCTGTGTCACCCCGTCCACAACCAAAAGACAAGCTCAGTTTCTTCACGTGTCTCTAGGCTCCATGCGCCTCCTCCAGGTCGCCTTCTGGCTCCATCCTGCTTCCTTCCTCAGTCTCTTCTGCAGCTTCTCCTCTTCCTGCTCAGCTCCACCCTCCTTGGGTGGGGCAGGGAACCTCCCCCTTTCCTGGGGACCACCCTGTTACAATCCCCCCTTTTAATTTTTATTCCACCATATCTATGGTGGCACAGATCTCATGGTGTAATCTTAGGAGATAGTCATTTTTTCAGGGTTACAATGTGTGTAAGAGAAGCAACAATTAGGACATAGCCATCTGTGGTTAGTCAGCCCCATGGGGAAATTGGGCTTCCCTATGGCACTGGCTACCATAAGCGCAAATGTGATTTTTGGTTTCTCCAGTGTGTTTGTTTCATATGTCGATTTGCTGTTGAAAAACTGGCTTGGGCTTTGTGAAGATTCTGTGCGTTTGTGTGTAATTTGTTTGTCGTGACTAGCTAAGACATTTAATTTGTGGAAATTTTTTTCTGTGCCAGTTTTACTCAAAAGATAAGGCAGTACATTGGACCATGTGGCCAGATCAAAGATGGCGTCTGAGGGCACTTGGCGTGCTCTTGTAAAATTCAAAGGTTCTTGTTGCTAGGACTTTGGAACTTTTTTTTCTTTCTTTTTGCAATCTCTGCTGTCTCATTAGCATTTCTAAAGGCAATAATGGTTCTTCAGTGGTATGTTGCTTTGTCTTTGGCTACTTCCTGCTCTCTGCCTGATGGATTTTGCAAGCCAATTGTGGAGCAGTGGTGTTTAAATTAGCAAATGTATGCCTGGGTGTTAAGGAAACAGTAACCTTAAGCAGTAACTGGTAATTGCTAGTATCCTTGATGGATTCTTGGAGATAACTTGAATTTTGCAAAGTCTAGATCAGAAAAATTAACAAGATTTTGTTTGAGTCTGAAAGGATTTGCTACTGTGAATTTTGTCTACACAATTTGTTTTGGGCATGTTTGCCATTTTGAATACTGGATTTGTTCAATTGCTGGTGTTGTTAGGGGGAAGTGATGTCCTGAGTTAATCCCATACAGGATTAACTTTGTGGACTCCACCCCCACTCCAGACTAAAGCCATCAAGACTCTGGGAAAGACAAATCCCATCACCACCAAGGAAGGGTGGCTGGGACCTGAGGGTGGAGTTGGGCAGCCAGGTTGGATATAAAAAACCAAACACGTGGGCCTTGGGCTCTCTCTCTCTGGCTCGCGATCGCTCGCCTCCTGGCTTCACCACTCCTGGCTGGCGGCCAGCTCTCAGAGCGCCATTTTGGGATTCCTAATCGGCGGATCGGGTAGGACTCATTTAAAACTTTGTCTCCCACTTTTCTCCCAGAGCTGTACATTTCCTCATTTCCCCTTCCCTTTGTAAATAAACCTTTTATTAACCTTTCACGTGTGCCTGCAGTAGAGCATTGATAAGTCCTTTTAAGCGCGCGGGTGAGGACCCACAGTCAGGCACCCCGTTTTGTATCGGGGTTGCTCTACAACAGTGTAAGACAAGATTCTAAGTTTCTGCTTCCTGCTGAGGAAGGTCTGTTATGGAAAGCACTCTTTAGGGTGCATCATATAACTGTACCAGGTTTTCATACCTGTGTTGTTGTTGTCCCTCCCTAGTGTGGGGGAGGTGTAATTTGTGCTTAGATGTTTAATTTGCTCTTTCAGCTTCTGTCCCAGAGTGGCTAACAGAAGTAAGGAGATGACTCCTTTTAATTGAAAGTTAATTACTGATAATTTGATTTTGCTTTTCAGGTTCTATTCCAGGAAACCCAAGGAGTGCCTGCTTGGTGGCTAACAAGAGATGACTCCTTTTGCTTAAAAGTTTACTTTTGCTCTTTCAGCTGCTGTACAGAACACCCCAGGATTGACTTCTAACAAAAAGTCTCCAACACTGAAAACCCTAAGGTGATAAACAAGGTCATGTAACTCTTGTGGTCAATAAAACTTTTCCTTCCTATTTCCAAAGTCTTAGGTTTGTAGGATGACAACTGGAAATTTTTCTGCCAGCAACACTCCACATTTTTTTTGGACTTTGACATTTTTTTTCTGAGCCTATGGAGTAAAACTACAGTTACATAACATTCTACGTGGCATAACTAAAAAAAACTGTCTTTGTCTATATGTTGTATGTCTGTATGTCCTTGTGTCTGTCTTGGCCTAGAGAGATTGAAAAATTGTTATACGTGGTGCCCATAGACGTTGAAAAAAAAAAAAAAAGAGTCTCCAGTTATGAGAAAAACAAAAAGTTATGGTTTGATTGTCAACATTGTGCTACTGAACTAAGCCGGTGCCTTCATAGAGATTGAATATTGTTGTTTCTGTTAATTTTCTGATATTTATGGCAAAGCTTCCCAGAAATCAAAATTCAAGTACAAATTTGGTAGCCTGTCATTTGGCTGATGCAAGGAAATTTTGTGGAACCTCAGTAGAGCTCCTGAGACACTCCACAAAGTTTCTCCCTTTCCTCCTGGAAAGGCATTACATGAATTTGTTCTATTTGGCTTTTACCTAATTAAGTAAAACTGGAAGGGAAGCATTGTCACTTGAGGAAATGGTAAAACTTCGGTATGTACAGAAATGTTAACAGTGGTTTTCTAAAATGTGTATAAAAAACCTCTCAGTATCTGGTATGTATGTAAATTGTCAATGGTGATTGTCACCTTGTAATATTGTATAATTCAATAGTTTAATATCTACAGAAATTGTTTCTGGAAATATAGGGAGAAAAGGTCTCAAC
This sequence comes from Talpa occidentalis, assembly GCF_014898055.3. Taxonomy (NCBI): domain Eukaryota; kingdom Metazoa; phylum Chordata; class Mammalia; order Eulipotyphla; family Talpidae; genus Talpa; species Talpa occidentalis. Next base: position 100,620,114 of record NW_023604295.1, read on the forward strand.
AGATTCCTATTGATGGAACTGTTGAGAGTAAAAAACTTTCCTACAAAGGACTGAATAGACCTGGAAATACACCTGACATTTACTAAGTTTTCTTTGACATGATACTGGAAATTTTTTTTTTATGCATTCTGTCCTGAATCCACGAAGTTTTTGTTTTGTTTTGTTTTGTTTTGTTTTGTTTTGTTTTGTTTTGTTTTGTTTTGAGTAACCAGGATCTGCATCAAGGTTGCAATTTTTTTTCCAGCAAAGCTAACTTGTCACATTTTCTCTCCCCTTGATACCAACACAGCATACAAATAGTGGTAGTAATTTTTGCTACTTATCTCAGAGTCTGTTTTTGCATAACTTCCATAGGGATTTTGTCTGTTTTAACAAAAATTGGACGTGAGTTTGATTGTGTGGCTTTGTGTAGAATTCTTCCGGAAAGTTGAAAAAGAGCTGAACCAAGAAGAGGAGAACCTGTTTGCCTTGTTTGTAGGGTTCCAGAGACCTCCAAAGAAGGTGAGGAAGCTTACCTCCATGGGCAGGACTGGACAACCCGGCCAACGAAAATGCCCTGGTACCCTCGAGAAGAGGAAGCCCAGGTGGAGTCTGATGAGACCAACTTTGTACCTGAAGCCTACATCGACTGGATGCCAATGGTTCGCTCTGATCCTATATGGAGTATTTCAACAAAGCCAGCTAAAAATTGCTGTTAGTTATTTCTGCCCTGTGATTTTATGCAAAAATAGGAAAAATGGTTTAAAAATAGATTTAATTTGCAAACTTTTGCTATGCTGTTAAAGTTTGGGATCAAGGTTGAGAGAATTTGTTTTTGCATAAGTTGAACCATTTTACATTTTTTCCCTGTGATTTTGATATATTTGCTATCTTATTTTGGCCAATGCTCCAGATTTTTTTTTTCTTTTGGCTTGGATAATGGACTATTTTCAAGTAATGGAAAACTGTCATACTGGACATTCATGGACAATGCTGCTGACTAATTGTTGCTTCTCTTACACACATTGTAACCCTAAAAAAAAGACTGTCTCCTAAGATTACACCATGAGATTGTGCCACCATAGATATGGTGGAATAAAAATTAAAAGGGGGGATTGCAACAGGGTGGTCCCCAGGAAAGGGGGAGGTTCCCTGCCCCACCCAAGGGAGGGTGGAGCTGAGCAGGGAGAGGAGAAGCTGAAGAAGAGACTGAGGAAGAAAGCAGGATGGAGCCAGGAGACCTGGAGGAGGCACATGGAGCCTAGAGACACGTGAAGAAACTGAGCTTGTCTTTTGGTTGTGGACGGGGTGACACAGATGTGGGTGAGACCCGTGGGGAGGTGACCATGGCAGCTTTTATCTTGATGTTGATTTTGCTCTTTTCCTTCCGGGCTTGTCCGGTTGTTTGTGACCCTTTTTGTGGGTCCCCACTGGAAGATGCTTTAGACTTGTGGCAGGCTTTGGGGCCTTGCTCTGGGCCAATCCCATATGGATGGACTTTTACCCACGAGGGGACGGGTAACTTTGGGTGCTTCATTTAGAAACTAGACTCTTGGCCTTACCTGTATTGCTTCCTAGTTTTATTAAAGTTCCTTCCCATTAAAGTCTCCTATGTTTTGTGTTGATGCGGCGGATGGCAGAACCCATTTAGAATAGGCAGGTTTGCGGGGTTTGGGCTGCCCCTCTCCCTGCCCTATAACAGTCCCACAGTTAGCTCTGTACGGACGGTCTGAGCTAGGTTGGTTATTCTCACCACATCGGACTGAGCGGGCGGCCTTTCTTCCAATCATGGTTGGAATCAGCCTGGCATCATCGATAGCAGCTGCAAGTATGGCAGGTGGGGCCCTGGGACACAGCCTGATTTCTGCCCAGGGATTTCATGAAAGAATAGATACCTCCTTAGAAAAACCTATGTGTCTTTAGCATCATTACAAAGACAGCTCACCTCCCTGGCACAGGTCACTCTCCAAAACCGGCGGGCTCCGGACTTGTTAACACCTAATAAGGGGGGTACCTGCCTGTTTCTCAGGGAAGAATGTTGTTACTATATCAACGAATCGGGGATTGTAGAATAAACTGTAGAAGCCTTAATAAAACCACACAAAGACATAGAATGGGAAACAGGGGACTCCAACTCTCCACTGACAAGGTTTCAAATCCTATAGTGTCATGGCTCCTCCCACTCTTGGGGCCAATAATAATGATAACCTTATTTTTTCTTTTCATTCCTTGCCTCCTAAAATTCATTCAGGCTCGCATTCGGGAAATGTCTCCTACCACCTTTAACCAACTCCTCCAACTGTATTCTTGCATCCCTGCAGAAGACCCTCATAACCAGGCCTGAGCCACCCCCTTGGTCTTCGCCCCCTTTCAGCAGGAAGTAGCCAAAGAGAGAACTGTGGCCCCTTTTCCTATCAACAAAAGGCTGGTATGAAAGGTCCATGCAGGAGGCCAGAATGCAGAAGCCAACCAGGAAGCCCACCTGGGGGGCAGGAATGGGGATACCTGCCTGGAGGATTCAGGCAGTGAGCCTCCCACCTCCCCCTAGAGTCTCTTCTCAGAAAAAGAACCTCTACCTGCCCCACGAAACTCCCCCCCCCCCAAGCCCACCTAACAACGTGTGCGGCTTCACTGACCCCCACCTTGGGTCTGTGAGGTCCACCCAGGTCACAATAAACTTTTCCTCCCTTTGAGAAATTTAGCCTAGCTCTCCTTTTCTTTACTGGGCCAAACCTTTCATCTGTGAGATTAACTGAGGACTGCTCCTGTTTCTGATCCTCACATGACATAGAGTAGCTGTACTGACAGTACTGCCTGGAGGAGTGATGGTGAAACACTTGTCCTGGCATAAACTGATAGAAAAGAAAGTTAAGAAACAGGTAAAGAGTTTTGACTGAATGGAATATATTCTTACATGAAATGGCTGGGGGGAGGGGGAAGAAAAAGAAGGAGGAGGATAAAAAGACAGCAGCAGCTTTTGAAGGGAAAGAATGAAGAACTTAAAATTATTTAAAAGGATATTGAAAGGTTCGGCGCGGTAAAGAAAAGGAGAGCCAGGCTAAATTTCTCAAAGGGAGGGAAAGTTTATTGCGCCCCGGGCGGACCTCACAGACCCAAGGCGGGGGTCAGTGGAGTCGCGCACGTTGTTAGCGGGAAGCAGGGTTTTATAGGGTGAGGAGAGGTCAGGTGGGTAGTTGGGCTCCTATGGCGGGAAAAGTTTGTGGGGCAGGTAGAGGTTTTTTGTCTGAGAAGAGACTCGTACGGGGAGGGGGGAGGCTCATTGTCTGAGTCCTCCAGGCAGGTATCCGCATTCCTGCCCCCCAGGTGGGCTTCCTGGTTGGCTCCTGCATTCAGGCCTCCTGCATGGACCTTTCAGATATGTTTACTGCAGCACTGTTTATAATAGCTAAGATATGGAAACAACCCAAATGCCCCAAAACATATGAATAAATCAAGAAGATGTTGTATGTTTACATACACACATACAACAGAATACTGCTCGGTAATCAAAAAGGATAAACTCATGCCATTCGCAGCAACATAGGTGGAGCTGGAAGGGATTGTGCCAAGCAAAGTAAGTCAGAAGGGAAAGGAAATAATGGATGGTTTCACATATATGGAATATAGAAAATACAAACAAAGGGGCAGGAAAAATACAAAACTTGCAAACTGACCATAGATCTGAGGTACACAGCAGGGAAGGGGAAAAGACATAGGTCAAAACAGGGGAGGAAAGAGCACAGTTGTTATGGTGGCAGGAGAACTATTGGGGACTACACCTGAGGGGAGAAATCAAATACTGTATGTACAAAAATGAACAACAATGTAAATAAACAAATAAATAAAATTATTTAGAAGGGAAAACATACAAACTACTGGTGAAAAAAATTGTCCAACAGAAGTGCATAATAAAATAAGAATCTCAAGAGATTTCAACAGGATTTTGGGGAAATGAAAGTGATAGCAATTTTATTTTTTAATCTCTCTATATCCCCATATAAAAACAGGCAAAATAAGCAAATTGTAAAAACCAAAATCACACAGGTAACATTTGCAAAAAAAACTAGGTGCCAAGATATTCTCACAAATCCCAAAATACAGGTGAATGGTGACAAATCCCCAGTAGCCCCAAGAACTCTATGGCAATAGCTTCCATGGTGGAGAAAGCAGAAAAGTAGTAAGACCTGAAAGCAGGAGTAACTCAAAGTATCCAACAGATATTACTGGAAAAGATGGCAGCACTAAAACCGGGAAGTATTTTGTCCAATATAAAGATAAACGAAGGCAAGGAGTACATAGTAAAATCTTAAGGAGCTGGAACAGCCTGAGCTTCTATGAGCTCTGCAAATTAAACAACCTGGCCTCCTTTCCAACACAAAGTCTCACACAATAGAATCTAATCTGTACAGGGTAAAGAATTCCAGTCCTGAAAGTTGGAGTAAATGAACCAGCTTTACTTTCTCACCTGAAGCAAACAAAAAATAGGCAAAATATATGAAATAGTGGTTTTCAAGCCATTGGATATTAGGCCATGGACAGTATTCCTGCAATATGGGAAACAAACAAGTCCTGTGACTGCCCCCAACTTCCTGCTCCAAGAGAATTTCTAGAGCAGTGGTACAGGGACAGGGAGCCCAAGCAGAAAACACAGACTCCCTGCCTTGAAAAGGCAAGTGAGAGGGTCTCCCTGGTGGTGCAAGGGGTTAAGTCTCAGTACTTTGAAGCTATCAGCAAACACTGCAGCACTGCAGTACCAGTTGGATCCCTGGCCAGACCTCTCCTGTCTCTCCTGCTGCTCCCCTCAACAGTGTATTTCAGTAGATCAGCCTGTTCTGTTCCCTAGTCTGGTGAATCCTCTCCCACCCACACACACTGCTGGCCTACATCCCAATTTATAAATAAAAATAAATCTTAAAAAAAAGAAAAAGAGGGCCTCCCCGGTGGCGCAGCGGTTGAGCGCTGGGTTGCGAAGCTGCCCGCAGCATCTGCAGCACCAGTTCAATCCCCGGCTGCTCCCTGGCCACCAAAGGAGGGTCCCACATGGCGCGCAGACCTCTCCTGCCGCCCGCTGCTCCCCTCAGCAGTGTACTTCGGTCCTTCTGCCTGCTCTGCTCCCCGCTCTGGTGAATTCTCTCACCTTCCCGCACTTCTGACTGTACCCAGTGCTTGTATGTATAAACAAACAAACAAATAAATAAATAATAAATCTTTAAAAAAAAAAAGAAAAAGAACTGACAACTGAGAATCCAGAATGATTGATGTAAGCAGAGTAATGGTGAGAAGAGAGCTTCACAGTTCACCCTTGAAAGTTCAGCAGAATTGGGAGTGAAGAGATTTCCTGAGCAGAGATAGGCAGATTTCAGTCTTTTACTGTAATTTTTTACAGTATTCCGTATATAATTGTCTTAATATGTAAATTTAGTGACATTAGCTAATGATCATTTAATGAGCGATAGTTTTGACAGTACAAAGTTCACAGTGTTCTGTCCTTAGCCTTTCATTATTTTTCATCAGCATTTAAAAGGGAAGAAGGTGATTTATAGGTCATTATAAAGTCTTAACATGGGGGAAAAAAGAAAAAGAAAGAATGCAGCAAAGAGAGTGATTTTTGAAGCAGCTGTGTGCAAACAACCTGAAGCTGTAGGAGGAACCAGCAGAAAGGATTAGAGGGAACGTACCTTGTACTTACACAGGACCAAAATTGGGCCACCAGGCTCAAAACCCTTTTAATTCTTAGTACATTGTGTAGAGAAATCACAAAGTTTTGTCTCCACTGGGGAAAATTAGCCTTACACTAAACAAAGCTTTAATACTGCCTTAAAAATCTTAAAAACAAGACCAGAAAGGAATAGGTAACTGAAATGATTTCCAGAAGAAAGCTCAAGAATATTTATAGGGAAACAAATATACCTAGCACACAACAAAACAAGTAGGTTTTTGTCTCCCTTATTTCACTTTTCCCAGCTGAGTTTCTATGTAACAACCAGGGCATTTGGTTGCAAGTGCCAAAACTCACATAGTCTAAATTAAACAAAGGGGAATTTTCTCAGAGGAAATAATGGGAGTTAGAGGTTAGGTGAAAGGAAGACTTTTGAGGTGGGAAATGCCATGAGAGACACTGCAGTTATGGAGCAGGTCTGCAAGGTAAGATTCTGCAGCTCAAGCAGATATTCTTATGTCATTTATTGAAAGCATGCAGGCTAGTAAAAGCTGATCAAGCCACAATGGTATAAGGAACAAGGTTCAGAGGGTGGGATTGGAATGGGGGACAAAGTTATATGAGGAACAGAGAGGGGAATATAATGACCATATGTCAATAGACATTTGTGTCAGCAAAGTAATTGACGTTATCACGAGCAGAGTTATCCTGAGATCACCATGGAGTCTTGGTCACATAATGAGGTCAACAGTGGCCTAGGCATCCCAGGCTCCCTGGGCCTGCCTTGTAATATGGGCTATTGTCCATAGGTAGTCAAGGAATGCTCTGCTGCAATTTGCAGGTAGCAAATAGGTCAGACTTGCCCATGAGTGGCCAGCTCATAGGAACCTACACATCCTCCTTTTCTATTATTTGGGCGAGAGGGAAATGGAGGGAAGTTATGAAGAGTGGTCTGGCCGATCAACATGGCTTACAGGAGGTGACATGATTGGATGTAGAGGCAGCACCATCAACCTAGGCAGGTGAGAAAGAAAAACAAACAGGAGATACAAAAATATTTGAATATAAGTCTGTAGAGAGAAACTAGACCACCAGGTTTGTGGATTAGCTAATGAGAAGAAAGTTAGGAGACCATTGATGATTTGCTGAAGTTGGACAAGGAATTTGGCCTGTAGTTCTTGTACAGAGGTTTGTAAGAGGGAACTAAAGGCTTGGAGTAGATTTCGCTTTTGAGAAGTCCAGGAGAAGGAGGTGAAATTATCGGTGGTAAGACTGGTAGCACAAGGACGATCATAACCAACATCACACTGAAGAAGAGACCTTGTCCTTTTACAGTTTGTGCCAGTTATTTTCTGGGATGTCTGGTCTCCAGGGCTGGCCTTTGACACAGAAACATGTTCTGGCCTCTGCTTCTGTGTTCCTGGAGCTGGGTTGTTTTTTCTGGTCATGCTGGTTGGTTTTATGACCTTGTCCCCAAGCAGCCTTATCCATTCCCTAAGCTATTCCGGCCTTTTAAAACATACCTTATTTTACTTGCATTTAGAGTTATTTTGTCCTATTGTAGATCATAAGATATTGTAGTAGCTGTTATACTATCATCCCTTTAAGTTAGACAACTTACACATAAACACGTTTTAATGTTCTTTTAGGTGAAATGACATTAAAGTTTAGTTTCCTTACAATAAAAAGCAAAAAGTAAACCTGAAAACTTAGTAATTTTAGATAAAATGACTTTAGCTAGTTAACAAATTATTGTTATTAAACTTAACAAAATCTTAGTTTTATAAGCAATCTGGGGGGAGCAGTGCGCAAGTCAGGGATGCTCCCTGGCTGGCCGGGGGATCGAACTCATGCTCCCAGCCAAGGAGCAACCCACATGGAGCAGCAGACCGCTCTTGTCTTGCCCACTGCTCCCCTCAACAGTGTCAGTCACTCTGCTTTTTCTGTTCCCTGCTCTGTCTCTGGTGAATCCTCTCACCTCCCACACCTTTGGCCTGTACCCCAGCTCTTGTATACATGAATAAATAAATCTTTAAAATAAATAAATAATGATAAAAAGAACAAATTCAAGATGAAGATATCAGTTATGGCTTTGGTTGTTATTTTTTTTCCCCCTTTGGACTGGAATTTTAAATTAATTAGAGACTTGCAAATGTAGCAATTACATACACTAGGATACTTTTTAGGCAAGCACTAGATAAACTGATAGAAGCAAGAAGCATTAGAGAGATTTAGTATTGCATAATTTTCTGTATTTTGGTGAGAGTCTCAGTATAGCTCAGTAGCTCATCTAGGTAGTTTTTGATGTCATCTTGAATTCCTTAGCTAGCAGAGAAAGAAGTCAGGGCATTTACTGGGGAAAAAAGTAGTTTTTTTTTCAAGGGGGAAAAGATGAGTGAATTAGTCTTCCTGGAAAGGAACTTTATCAAGAGAAGTTTCAGTATAAACAACTTTATCTTTGTTAGCATAGACCAGGTTAATTACTCCTTTTTTGCCAAATACCATGAGCTTTCTTTTTTTTTTTTTTTAATTTTTTTTTTAATTTTTAATTTTTATTTATTTATTTTATTTATTTATACAAGCACTGGGTACAGTCAGAAGCACGGGAGGGCGAGAGAATTCACCAGAGCCAGAGCGGGGAGCAGAGCAGGCAGAAGGACCGAAGTACACTGCTGAGGGGAGCAGCGGGCGGCAGGAGAGGTCTGCGCGCCGTGTGGGACCCTCCTCCGGTGGCCGGGGAGCAGCCGGGGATCAAACGGCGCTGCAGAGGCTGCGGGCAGCTTTGCAACCCAGCGCTCAACCGCTGCGCCACCGGGGAGGCCCATGAACTTTCTTTTTTAAGTAAACACATTTAACTATAAAATAAAGTGTTAATATCCAACATTGTAACCTTAATGCATGCAGGCTTCAAATTAAGCCATTAAATTTTGAACAAGTTCTTGTTTACCAAAATTTGAGATTCTCAATTTTATTAGAATTTATATAGGTGCCATTTATAATTAACCCTCCAGAGGCAAAAGACAATTACAGACACAGATAACTCTTGATTGTCATTTAAAATTCTGGCCATATGTACTAATTTTAAGAATTAGTTATTTTATTTGTAAACACACTGAGAAACTTTAATTGATTGAATTTTAGTTTTGAGTAACTCCTTTAAAACGTGTTAAATTTTTAGGAGTGACTCTTCGTCTTGAACTTAGGTTTTAGTTTAAGTTTGACAAATCCATTTAACTGAGTTTTATTTTTTTTTATATCAAGGCTTCCACTGAGATAGAAGCAAAAAATCTTTACATAGAATAAGTGTCCAATTTTAACCATTTCTTAAGACCAAGGACCCAAGACCACAACAATTTTAAAGACAAGCAGCTTTTTGTTGTTGTTGTTGTTTTTAAAGATTTATTTTTATTTATTTATGCATATATGAACTGGAGTATAGGCTAGAGGTGAGGGGAGCATTCACCAGAGACAGAATGGTAGCAGAACAGGCAGATCTACTGAAATATACTGCTGAAGGGAGCAGCAGGCGAGACAGGAGAGTTCCACTGTGCCATGTGGGTTAATCCCCTGGCCGGGGATCAAACTCATGCTGCAGTGGCTGACAAGAGCTTGATAGCGCTGAGACATTAACCCCTGTGCCATCAGGTAGGCCCAAGACAAACAGTTTTTACTAACTTTCTTACACAAGAAAACCTTTTTGAGTTTGTTCTCTAAGAAGTGATCCTTTGGCTTTACATTGTTTTTGTTCTACCTCATTGAGACCAAGCACATTTTTAAGACAAAAGACACTTTCCATGAGGACAGGAAAAGAGATAGATTAAGATCTTCATTTACAGTTTGTTCTTAGACTCAACAGAAATCTGATGTTGGAATTAAGCTCAAAGAAAGTTGCATTTCCACCTTATAGTTTTTACCAGATTAGTTAATTTTAATAAGAAACTTATTACAGGCCCAATAAGCAATTTAGAAGTTTTTACTCAATCAACAAGAATTCTATAGGAAAAGACAGGGAAATAGAATTTTTTACCCATAGAACAAACCAGACTAGTATGTTACCATGGACAAAGGGAGAGTCCAGTTCCTCTATAGCAGCAAGGCAGCAGAGACATGCCAATGATTCCAGCACTGGAGCAAAGGTCTAGGTAGCTGCTTTCTGAGACCAGAAGCAGCCCCCTCCACTAGCCAGCCATAGTGGGTTGGTACTGTTTTGATAAGAACCTTTCAGATCCATGCAGTCATTTTTATACCCATTTTTTAATAACTTTAACAATTTTTTTGTGAATCAACTTTGACTGCCATTTTTAGAAATACCTTTTCTAAATTACTCAAAAACAGCAAATGGCAAACTCTTGTGTCAGGGACACTGGCCTTCTCCTCAAATAACTAAAAAAGCTTGAAGCATTTCTCCCTCTGATTGCTTTTCATGAAAACATCTTTCTATGCCTGCCTCAAAATCTGCTGGAGGCAGTGGTCCCATCTTTGGATCTCAGCTGCACCCATACAGTGGTGGCAGCACAGGAGTGGGAGGAGGAGGACAAGTTAGGGCAGGAACCGCCAGGTCATTTGTAAGTAATATCTTTATAGCCCCTTGAACGGGTCATAATGCTGATAGGTAGCAATTCCATGTGGAAAGGTGAGATACTTGTACTGGGCAGGCTGATGGCCTTAGCCATTGCCCTAATTTTTCCCAATTATTTAAATTTAAGGTTCCTTTCCTAGGATACCAGGGACATCACTTTCTGATGGTTATCAAAAGATGCTTGAACTACCACCTTGTTACCTTGTAACCCAGCACTTCTAAGAGATCATGCAATTGTTTTCTATGTTATTTTTCCCCACACCTTGGTAATATTCCCCTTTTTGCAAGAGGTTAAACTTGTCTCCAAGATAAGGAAAGAAAGAAAGAAAAAGAGACAAAAGGAGCCATGTAGATATCTGAAGGAGATCTGAAGCTGGGGTGGGGATTTTGTATTGGTCAAACTCATGGCACAGAATTGAATTTCCCTGTCCAGAGCAAGAGAATACAGCCTAGGTTGCTAGGAGATCAATCATTTATGGGTAACCCCCAGCCAGACTTCTAGATGATACATATTCCTATTTTTTTTTTTTTCCTGGAGACAAAAGTCCCTCATACAATGGCTAGACATTTTCCTTGCAGCTTGCAGGCTAATCCCAGTCAACTTCCAGCTTATCCTGTTATGGGAGTCCTATGGCGGCCTGATGGTGTTTAACTGGCCAACTTATGCCCTCTGTTGTATGGCCTCTTAATTGGCTCCAAGATAAAGGAAACATTTAGCAAGAGAAAGAAATATTTGCCAATTGAGGCTTTTTGGCCTACTAAAAAGAAACATACAACATTTGGTTTTTTCAGGCTACTTCTTGTAAAGAAAAGACAAGGAGAGAATAAGGAAGAAAAGAAAGTAATCACGACTGTCGTGTGAAAAAAAATGTCACAACATACTGTTCTGTCACAGACTCAAGGGTCTGTGGGGCTGTGATGCAGCTGAGGCAGACGTCCTATCCCCTCACTGGATAGAGCAAGGAATGGCTTTTGATCCCTGGTCAGTCAATCCCTGGTCAGTTCAGGCCAACTGATCATTGATGAAGTCTCTTTTAGGGCACCACTCTGTTGCAGTAGGAAATACGATGAGAAAGCAGAAGTCCTTTATTGAAAGCATCCAGGCAAGGAAAATCTGATCACGCAACAATGGTATGAGGAACAAGGTCCAGAGGGTAGGATAGGAATGGAGGGAAAAGTTTCATAAGGAACAGAGAAAGAGACATAGGTCAAAAGACATTTGTGTCAGCAAAGTATTTGATGTTATCCTAGGTAGAGTTATCCCAACAACACCATGGAGTTAGTCACATAATTAGAACAACCGCATCCTAGGCGTCCCAGGCGTCCCCAGGCCTTTCTCATGATACGGGTTATTGTCCATAGGTAGTCAAAGAATGCTCTACTGTGATTTTCAGATAGCAAATAGGTCACAGTTGCTTATGAGTGGCCACCTCATAGGAACCCACAGAAGACTAAAACACTAGGCTAAGAAAACAGTAATTCTGAGAGTGTAGATAGTAGAAACTACTCAACATGAATTAAGGAGCACCAACCATTCACCAGCTCTCTCTCTAATCAAGGTCATATTCCAAGGAAAAAAGCATCCACTTGTATAACTGAGCCTCATGACTGCTATTGGATAGAGGAGGGCAGGACAGTGTAAGAGAGATTGTTCCCAGGGATAGAATGCATGATCCTATGAGCAGAAAGAGGAATGGATATATGCAGGCCAAAGACCAATGACCTCCACAACTTAAATTCTAGGCTTCTCTCATGCTAATGGTTCACTCTCAACAACACCATTTTAGACACTAGAATAAACTAGAAACTAATGAAAAGAGTTGGGAATGGAGTAAATGATGAAGAGGTTCCAAATGGGAGCAAGGCATCTGAGTATACCTTTTTCTATAATTTTGACTATTGAAACATGTAAATGTCTTACAAGTTCAAAAGTAAAAGGGAAAAAAGCAAGACAAGGAAGTGAATGTTTCTTTTTTAAACCAAAAACATATGCTGGTCTGTACCTTGCTCTTATCACTTCTGGAACCTGAAACTCACTCCATTATCAGTTCACAGGAATCTCCCTTTTTTTAAAATGTATAATTCAATCATTTTTATATTCACTGTATATTCATAAAGGTAGGTAACCATCACCGAAATCTAATTTTAGAACATTTTTGTCACCCTAAAAAGAAGCCCTGTATCCACTGTCAGCCACTCTTCATCATCCCCAACTTCCCACTTGCCTTCCTCTAGGCAACCAATAATTCACTCTATGGATTTGTCTATTTTGGTCATTTTATATAAATGGAAATCATACAATGTGTGGAGGATGGGGGTGTCCAAATTCTTCCACTTAGCATATGTTTTCAAGGTTCATCATCCTGTAGCATGGATCAGTACTTCATTCCTTTATGTTGCTGAATAAAATTCCAGTGTGTGGGTACACATTTTACTTATCCACTCATCAGTTGATGGACATTTTGTTATTTCCACTTTTGAGCCACCATGATAATGCTGCTAAAAACCTTCATATACAATTTTTGTGTCCCATGTTCCTTTTTAAAGCTCAGTATTACTATACCATTTGATGTTTGTTCACCCATCCTCTCCTGATAAACATTGTTTCTGATCTTTTACTATTACAAACAATATTACAACAAATACTCCTGTGCTTATGCCTTCTTCCGTTTGAAGAAACATATCTTTAAGAACTATTCATACAAGTGGAAATACTAGGTCTATGTAAAGCATTATTTTTATTTATTTATTTATGTATTTATTTATTTATTTAATTTTTTAATCAAAGCATTATTTATTTTTTTAATTTAAATTTTATTTTTATATTCCCCATACAATTACAACCCCCTTATTTTGACACCAATCCCTCCTTTCCCCACCCCCCAACCCCCATAGAGTGTCTCTGGTTCATAGTTGTTTGTTGATTTTGATATTTTCTTTCTTATAGTTATTCTTTTTCCTGGTCCCTTATTTAAGTTTTCTAGATTCCTGCTATGAGTGAGACCATCCGGTATTTTCCTTTTTCTTTCTGGCTTATTTCGCTGAGCATGATCCCTTCTAGCTCCATCCATGTTGCTGCAAACTGCATGTGTTTATCTTTTTTGAATGCTGAGTAATATTCCATTGTGTATATGTACCACATCTTCTTGATTCAGTTATCTATTTTTGGGCATTTGGGTTGTTTCCAAAGCTTAGCTATTGTAAATAGTGCTGCTATAAACATAGGGGTGCAGGTGCTCTTTGGAATTAGAATTAATGTTTCTGTCATTTGCTCATTTTTGTAAATATTTGATTTCTCCCCTCATGTGTAGTCTCTATAATTCTCCCCACTACCACATCACCTGTGAAGCATCACCAGTCACTTGTGCTCTGCCCTCTCCTGTTTTGACCTCTGTCCCTCCTCTTCCTCTGTTGTAAACCTCAGATCTATGGTTTGCCTGCAAGTTTTGTCTTTTTCCTAACCCTTTGTTCAGTTTCCCTATATTCCCCGTTTATCTTCTAACAATGTTTATGTTGTACTTTGTTTGGGTTGATATAAGTAAGTTTTCAATTTTTATATCTAGTCAAAATGTTTCTCTTTTTTTTAAACTCAATTTTGAGACATAGTTACAAAAGTTTTCCTCAGTTCCAGGTTATAAGGAAATTTACCCATATTTTTATCTTGAATTAATACGGCTTGTCTTCACATTAAATTTCTGACAATTTGGAGTTAATTTTGATATACCAAATATAAGCCCAAGTTTATTTCTTTCCAAATGGATATATGGAGGTCCTATTCTATTTTTGTAATGCAACATCTTTTTCCTCAGTGACTTGAGATGCCACAAATCATATGTTAAAATTTCATGTTCAGGCCTATTTCTGGTCTTTCTGTTCTATTGTATGGTTCATTCATGTACCCATACCACATCGCTTAGTCATGAAGGCTTACTGGTATGCATTAGTGGCTAATATTATCAGTATATCTCCATTGCTCTCTTTGGGAGTTTTCCTGTCTTTTAATTTACATGTCTACATGGACTTTAAAATCAACTTGTCTAGCTCCCAAAAAACAAAAACCTTGTATTGATATTTTTATTGAAATTGACTTAAATATATGTAGTAATGTGAGAAGAATTGGGATATTTAAAATGTTGTCTAACTGTGCACTTGAGATGTTTTCCCATTTTTTCAAATCTACTTTTGTATTTTTCAAGGTTTTTTTTCATTATAGGTTTTGTTCATATCTGAAGTATTTTGTTGTTGCTTATACCAGTCACTGTCAATTGTGTACTTGAAAAACATTGACTTGTATGCTGATTTTACATCTTACTACTTCATTAGATTAATTCACTTATAGTATTCATTTGTTTTCCACCTAACCTGTTAGGCTATTCATAAATGCCTCTTCTTTTATAATTCTCACTCCCCTAATTGTTTTCTTTTGCCTGATTATTTTGCTTAAGATATTGTAATGGAGGTAGTGGGTATCCTCATCATGTTCATTGGCTGATGGAAATGTATATAGTTTTCTCATTAAACAAGATGCTAGATTTTACTACTTTTTGTTAACTCAAATGGGTGTTGAATTTTGTCAGAGGACTTTTCATCATTCATGGAGTGCTCTCCTTAGATCATGCCTGTCCTTAGATCTACAATATGTGAACTGTATGAACAGATTTCCTAATATTGAACCATTTTTGTAACAATCATGTTATATCATCTAAAATTGTGCTTTAGATTGTTTGCTGATATTTTATCAATAGTTAGGACTTTTGCATCAATGTTCATTTGTGAGACTGGTTTGTACGTTTTATTTTTGTGTGTGCAATTTTATCAGATTTAGGAATCAATGTTATATATGCTTCATTTAAAAGAACTGTAAATTTTCCTTCATTTTCCATATTTTGGAAGAGTTAATGTGACATTAGCGATTATCTGGTCTTTACAAGGTTTGGTAATTTCTGCATAAAGCCACTTGGGTCAGATGATCCTCTATAACAGTAATCCTGTTAGGGGGAAAAGGATGTCCTAAAGCTAATTCCATACAGGCTTTGTGGACTCCACCCCCACCCCAGGCCAAAGCCAAAGACACTGGGAACTCCAAATCCCATCACCACCAAAGAGAAGGTAACTGGGAAATAAGGGTGGGGGGGTTAAGCAGCCAGGTTGATATAAAAGGCAGACACGTGGGCTTTGGAGGGGTCCCCCATTCTGGCTCTCCGCCAGCTCGCAGAGTCCGGCCAGTTCTGAGAGTGACTTTGGGTTTCCAGGTCGGCGGATCGGATAGGATGCATTAAAGACTTTATTTCCCTATTTTCTCCCTTAGTTGTACAGTTTCCTTATTTCCTTTTCCCTTGTAAATAAACCTTTTATTAACCTTTTGTGTGTGCCTGTAGTGGAGTATTAATAAGTCCCTTTTAAGCGCGCGGGTGAGGACCCACAGCCAGGAACCCGTTCAATATCGGGGCTGCTCTATAACAATCCTTCAGTAATTTTCTCGTTCCCTTCTATGGAAATCTTTTTATACTTTCCATCTGTACTAGGATGAATTTCAATAAATTCTATTTTTCTTTTCTAGGAAATTACTCATCCATTGATCAAATTTATTCAGACCAAAATCAAAGGAATCTTAGCTTGAGTATCCTGTTTCAGTGGCTATTTCTCTCCTTAATTTTTTGGTATCTGCATGTTCTTTCTTGATTGGGTAAGTAAAAGTAGAATTATCCTTTTCTGAGGATCACCATATATTAACACAATTATTTATATCTAATAACTGTCTGGTTTTATCTTTATCAAAATTTTCTGAAAAGATATACTAAATATCAGAATTTGTGGAATTCCATTAAAGCATTGGTGAGGGAAACCTATAACTTTTAATTACTTTATGTAAATAATTAAAATAAGTGAATTATACATTCAGTTATAAAAAGCAAAAATTATAAAAAAAATTTTTTTTAAAGATTTATTTATACAAGAACCGGGGTACAGGCCAGAGGTGTGGGAGGGTGAGAGGATTCACCAGACACAGAGCGGGGAACAGAACAGGCAGACTGATGAAATACACTGCTGAGGGGAGCAGCGGACGAGACAGGAGAGGTCTGCTGCACCATGTGGGATTCTCACCAGCCGGACAGGATCGAACCCGCGCTGCAGAGGCTGTGGACAGTTTCACATTGCGGTGCTCAACCGCCTGCGCCACCAGGGAGGCCCAAAAGATTATTTTAAAAAAGAAAGAATAGATGGCAATAAAGATAAAAATCCCAAATTCCTCAACCTTTTTCAAGTCAAATGCTGACAAAATATAAGTCAAATGTTACAGCATTCTCCCGGATTGGTTCTTAGATTTGGATTGCTAAGTAATGATGAGATCTCAGAACAATCTTTGGATTTCATTATTTCTGATCCTGATGCAGAGCAACAATCTCCTCAGGCAGCACACGCATTTTAAAAAGAGATAAGACAGAAGTGTAGTTTTTCCACATAGATCTTTAAAATATTTTAATACTAGCAATCCATCAGGCAGCATGAAGGGCAGCATTTGTGCTCAAACCTGCTAGTAATACTAAACTGAACTATGATAAAAATGACCCAAAAATGACAGACATTCAAATTAAAGCTAAAACTAAAATAAAATATACAAAGTCAAAGAGTTACATAATCTCAGCAATTAAGTGTAAGATTTTATGCTTGCCAATGTTTATAGAAAGTAATTAGTATAGAAAGTAATTTATTTTCCAAAATCTTATCAACAATTTCAATTATATTTGACAGACAGTAAAAGCAGACTAGGAAAATGTTTAAAATAAATGAAGAAAACATATATTATTACATACAAAGACTTAACTCTGTAAACAAAATATAATTATGTATATTTTATACACCAAACTATTTACACTGGTAATAATTCCTTAAAGGCAAAAATCCCTGTCTTACTCATTCTTATAGTCCCATCTTAGAAGAGTGCCTGGCACAAAGTAGTTATTCAATAACTATTTGCTAAAAAAATGAAAATGGATAATCCATATCTTCAAGAAAAAGGTACACAAAGGTAAATATATGAAATATTTAATATGTTTGTATATGAAACATACAAAGGCCTAAACACAAAGTCAATACCTAACTAAACGTTTCTTATGTAATTCATTATTACAAATCTTGAGTCAAAATACAACTCTAAAAATAGGTACTAAAAAATCACATATCTACATAAAACACTAAGACAAGTAAATTGTCTTAGGC
>NW_023604295.1:100637651-100658956 GCF_014898055.3 Talpa occidentalis
TTTGAGTGATCTGTTTCTCACCTTTTCTTTATAATCCCCATTATAATCCCCATTATTGTATGCTTGTATAGAATGTGGGGGTTTTTCAAGAATGTGCACCTTGCATTATTGCAGAAATGTCTTATAAATAAAGGGCTTGAATCACCATTATCTTTTGTACGTATATCATAGTCTAAGCACCAATAGAGTGGATAGGGCTTGTGTTAAATTTTTAAGTCTGAGATGACCAACAGGCCAGTATTTTCAGTTTGAAATTAGGTCAGAAATTAAAAAAAAAAATGGATAACATTAGGTCAAAAACAAAATAAACTGCTGGGAGGGATCATTTCTGATTCCTCTCTTATGCCAGACCTAATTCTGCCTTTGTGGGATCACTATTATCTGACACTCAAAGAAGAGTGATTGCTTGGTCACAGGGCTGGACATTGGTTGGACCACAGTTATCATGGGTGAGGCCAACGAGCTTTGTAGGGCTGCACTCATTTTCCCAGGTCTTCCTCCTGCTACAGAAGAGTCAGAAAGCTTGGCAAGGCCATACTGATGCTCTTGTCTCTTCCTTTCTCACAGACACAGTTGGAAAAGAAAGTTAAATCCTAGTCTGCCCTGCAGATATGAGCATATCCATCCTTCAACACTGCTTCCCATATCATTCCTGCATGTGGCCAACCAGTGGGTTAGTAATTCAAAATTCTAAAATTTTGACCTTAGAAGAGATATCGGAAACTACTTCATCTCAGACCCACACAATATGCTTTAACCCAGATTTTCCAGGAAATCCTGAATGGACAAATCAGCCATTTGAATGAGGAGAGAGGGTATTAGTCATATCTCTATACATATGGAAAAGAGAGAGATTATAAAGAATCAGCTTACATAATCATGGATCACTGACTGAGAAGTCCCACAGTCTGTTCTCTGCAAGCCAGTGACCCAAGAAAGCTAGTGGTGTAATTCAATTTGAGTCCAAAGGCCTGGGAACTAAGGCTGCTAATGGTTTAAATCCCAATCTGAGGACCAGAGATGAGATGAGATGGCCATACTAAAGTAGGCAGGCAGGACGCAAATGGGGAAATTCTTCCTTCCTTTGCATCTTAGTTGTATTCAGGCCCACATTGGACTGGATAATGCCCAGCCACATTGGGGAAGGCAACCTGCTTCCCTGAACCCACCGGTCACAATACTAGTCTCATCCAGAAATGTTCCACATCCAGAAATGTTTAATCTGGGCACCTCTTTATCCAGGCAAATTGACACACCAAATTAACTATCACAGGGGTAGGGCAGGGTAAGGTGGGTTCATCTAGGTCTCCTGTCATACTATTGACATAGACCACAAAATCTGATCCATCACACAGACGGATCTCCTTTAGAATCTGCCACTTTCTTCCTTTAATAAATTGGGAGTATGGAACACACTGACCATTTCTCTTCCAATGTTGAATTTCCCATTAACTAACAGAATAAAGCAAAGTTGTTCAAAAATTAAAAACAAAGATTGGTGGTTCAAGGTATATAAATATATACATATGTATGTACATATATAAAATTTTTGATAAATATATAACAATAGATAGATTCTTAGTCCTCCTGCTAGATTATCAAGACACAAACTCACATTTTTAATGTTCATGAGGTCTTAATTTAAGGTAAATGAGAACTTTCTGTTTTCTCTTTTATTTCCGTTTATTTTATGTTGAAATTACTCCTGGGCCATAAGTTGTTATTTCTTCAGTTTCTTCTGTGCAACCTTCTTTTCTGGTTTAGGAAATATCTGCTCTTATCAGTGAGGATCATCTCTCGGTGTCAGGGGAAGCTCAGGTGTAGGTTCATCTGACAGTGAGCTCTGTAAGTTCTGTGATGCTTCTTGGGAACTTTGTTCACCTGGATATACTCAATGACCAAAAAATCTATATCTAAACCCTTAAGTACACCAGTTTTAATGTGCAGTAAAAATTCATCATCTTTTAGGGCCATTGACTCTGCATCCAGCCCCACTGTTTGGCGCCATTGACTCTGCATCCAGCCCCATTGTTTGGCTTGGGCACACACATCAGCTCTGCCATTGTAAGGATGGGATGTCACTCACTGCTTCTGTAGTGTGATATCCTCAGATACTTGGTGTTTTTTTGAATATGCATCCCCTTGATGGTCTGCGAAGTTTCACTATTGTTCATAAAATGAAGAAAAAGATTTGAACCTCTTGATTTGCATGACTTTGTAAGGTTCTCCAGGTCAAGCAGTAGTGAACCATTTTTAGAGATCACCTATGGCTGCCTACAGGAAGAAAAAGAATTTTTTTAATAGTAAATTTTAATGTTCTCATGAGCTTTGGAGAAGGTAGTGCCTGACTTAGAAGGGTAATCATTGTGTCCAAATAATCTCCTATTTGGAATTTATGGGAATGGAGGGTCATGGAATTAACAGTCCCCTTCCTTCTGGCACAGTACTGCCGATTGCCTTCACAAGGCAGCCAGATCTTTTATCCCATGTAAAAACAATTGCAAA
Organism: Talpa occidentalis; assembly: GCF_014898055.3. Classification (NCBI taxonomy): domain Eukaryota; kingdom Metazoa; phylum Chordata; class Mammalia; order Eulipotyphla; family Talpidae; genus Talpa; species Talpa occidentalis. The sequence goes on from NW_023604295.1 coordinate 100,640,157, forward strand.
AATGAAGTGTGTGCCCTCGCATACTTACTTGGCAGGGAAGATACCACGATTATGAAGTGTGTGCCTTTTTTCTAGCTTCTAGGTAGACTTCTTTTACTAAATTAGTCAGTTCTTTCCAAGTTGGATAAGTCACAGTCTTTGCCATAAGCTACCCAGAAACTGCAATGCTAGTCTCCCTCACTTCCTGTGTGAAGTCTGAAGCTTTACCCAACATACTCTTTCAAATCTGGAAAAAATGCTTAGGAAATGAACAGCTAGCTAATCATCCTAACAGTACAGATGATGTTATCATATTCATTATTTCCTTACAGAGACATTCCCAAGGAACCCACTTAGTGTTCACTCTTTGAACTTACATATTGGAGAAAGGTTAAGAGGTCCTTTAATTCTAATTAAATAATCAGTAAACTCCAAGTAGAAAACAACAGTGTAAGAAAATGTATTACATTGAGGAAGACACTTAATGAAAGGAGTCCTCTAGAGAAAAAAGTAATTAAAAAAAAAAAAGGCCAAGGACTGCAGAAACTGAGAAGCTCTATATCTGTCGTCACTATATTTACTTCCTCCAGAGACATCCCTTACCTAGCCTATGTTGACCAGAGGATCTGTCAATCACTGGGCAATTTCTCCTTAACCCCACCAGCACAGGTATGGACTTAAAAGTCAGTCTGGTCAATTACCATTTGTACTCATGCCCCAACTCACAAGTGATTTGTTCAGGAATGGGACTATGACACATATCGAACCAATTAGATTCTTCACTGGGGCTTTTCTGATAAAGGGTCATAATGCTCGGTGGAAGTAAGATTGGAAACCTCAACACCCATCTCCCTTGCCTGAGTGGAATGATGTGACAAAGTTGTCTATTATGACAAAGAAAAGAATGATGTCAAAGAGAAAAGAAACAAAATTAAGAAAGTGTATCACAGAAAGTTTTGTTGATAGCTATTGATCACCTGGATGCAACTGAACCTGAATCTAGAACTTTCCTTGTACTTACCAATTAAATTGGCCAATTAATTTCTCTGTCTCTTAAGCTAATTTGATTGTGGTTTCCCCTTGTTTATAATTAAAAGACTGCCAACTATTACAAAGACCTTACTGCTACTGTGCAAAGACAAACTAATCAAGACAAGAAAGACCCCACACCCAGGAATTTTCTGGATAAAATGTCCTATTGAAATAACAATCAACCAGCATTTATAGACAATTCAGTGCAATCATGAACATAACTTCTCATCAAACATTATTAATCATTCTTGGGTTCAGATATGTGAAGTTTAGGATTGCCTAAAAAATGAAAGAGGATTCTACAGGATACCCAAATGTCCCTCTACAGGGAACTTGAAAGGGTTAGGTATTTAGAATATCTCCTTTACAACCTGGCAAAACCACCTTTTCTGTCTCCAATCCTGCTGCCCCAAATGGACCAATTAAAGAAAAAAAGGTGCTGCCACTAACTGGTTCCTACACTATGCTAGACACACTGGGTGTTTCACACTAGTCATCTTATCTTCAAGCAAACCTAAAAGATAAGAAGTACCCCAATTTTACAAATGAAGAAACCAAGACGCAAAAAATTTTAGTGACTTGCCCAAAGTTGTACAGCTACTACACGACAGAGTCGAAAATTAAAACTTGTATCTATCTGAATCTAAATCCTATGTTCTTTCCAGTTCAGGAAGTTGAAGTGCCCACCACCACTACCATTTCTGGAGAAGACAATAAGCATGGTGATCAGTAGAACGGGAAGCTTCAATTCACTTTAAATAACATATATTAAATTGCCAGTGACCATGAGAAAAGACACAGATATCAGGATCACCACCCTCATGGAGCTTGAAATATTGTAGCAGATGGTATAATAGCAAGGATATAGAAGCAACTTAAGTGCCCACTGAGAGAGAATTGGATAAAGAAAATGTGGTCTATACACACAATAGAATACTATTCAGCTATAAGGAAAAATGAAATGCTACCATTTATAGGAAAATGGAAGGCACTCTAGGGGATTATCCAAAGCAAAAAAAAAAAAAAAATCAGAAAGATAAAGACAAGTATTATATGATTTCACATATAGGCATAATATAAGGAAACAAAGCAGATAAACTGATAAGGCAAAATAATTATAAACTAACAGACATTGATAACAAAACGGAGTTTCCTGAGATTAAGAGGGAAGGAAAGGAGGGATCAAGGGGTATAAGGAATGGTAGTGAGGAGAAAAAGAAAAACTTTATTTTGCATTGGTAACAACTGACCTTGCTTTCAAGTAAAAAAGAAAAATACATATTGTAGGGGAAACAGGCTATTACACAAAGTACTGCACTTCAAGTATAAATGATGTTCTAGTATAAAGTCACATGAATCTTGAAGAGGGAAAGACAGATTCAACAAGTTAAGGCAGAGGAATGCTTTATGTAGGAGGAATTTAACCTGCGTTTAAGAATGAGTAGGGGGCCTCCCCGTTGGCGCAGCGGTTGAGCACTGGGTTGCGAAGCTGCCCGCAGCCTCTGCAGCGCCTGTTCGATCCCCGGCTGCTCCCTGGCCACTGGAGGAGGGTCCCACATGGTGCGCAGACCTCTCCTGCCACCCGCTGCTCCCCTCAGCAGTGTACTTCGGTCCTTCTGCCTGCTCTGCTCCCGCTCTGGCTCTGGTGAATTCTCTCACCCTCCCGCGCTTCTGACTGTATCCAGTGCTTGTATAAATAGATAGATAGATAGATAGATAGATAGATAGATAGATAGATAGATAGATAGATAGATAGATAGATAGATAGATAGATCTTTAAAAAAAAAAAAGAATGAGTAGGATTTCAATAGGCTGAGAGAGTAAAATAGGAAGACTTCTCCTTTGAGTAAAATATCATATGAAGTTGGTCAGGTGTGACCTTGCACCACACGGACTAAAGGGTATGAGATCTTGTATTGATCAGAATGGGTTAGATTTTGCAACAGTAACAAATAACCCCCAAATCTCATAGCTTAAAACAATAACACAAACCTTGCTTAACTCACTATTGTTGGTGGGAGACTCCACTTCATGTCTCTTCCGCTCTAGACTGATGAAGTGGCCTCTGCTGGGAATATTGCTAGCTACCATGGCAGAGGGCAAAGGATCACTGGAGGACATCGTGCCAAAAATTAAATGCTTCAGGTTGAAAATGATACCCCTAACTTTTACTCAAACTCAAAGCCATTACTAATTGAAGGCCCCATCCAATCACTAGAGCCCCAAGAAATGTAATCCTAACAGGTCCCCTGAAAGCAGAGAGCCAGAGATATTTGATGAACAGCAACAATGACTACCACACAGCCAGATACTCATCCATGAGTGTGTTCATGTGAGGCAAGAACATGAAAACAAGACATAGAGAGTAAAACAGAAAGTCTGGAAATCAGACCAGCAAACATGCGAACATTGATTAAGCACCCTCTATGTATTAAGCATTGTGCTAAGGACTGGGGATTCAAAAATGAATAATAAAATGTCTTTGTCTCCAAGGATCTCATATTCTGATGGTAGTGAATGATGCATGCTAAGGACTCAATTGTGTTCCTCAAAACTCAAATGTTGACAGCCTAACCCCCACTGTGACTCTATGTGGAGGCAGTAATTTGAAGAAGTAATTAAGGTTAAATTAGATGATAATGATAAGGCCCTAACCCAGTAGGCCTGATTTCCTTATAAAGAAGAAGAGACACCAGAGCTTTCTTGCTCTTAGTGAGAACATAAAGAGGAATCACCAGCAAAGACACAGCAAAACAGTGGCCCTCTGCAAGCCAAATATAGACATCTTAACAAAAACTAACCGTAGCACCTTGATCTTAGATTTCTAGCCTCCAGATTTAGAAGAAAATAAATTTCTGTTGTTTAAATCACACAGTCTATGGTATTCTGTTAAAGCAGCAAGAGAATAATACAGTACATAAACAAATCATTAAAATATGACATAGTAAATGCAATGGTAGGCATATACACATGGGCATACAGAGAAGGAAATTCTTTAAGTAACTGGCAAGATAATGGTATTTCATCATAGTGATAGGCCACCCTAATGCATTGTTCTCATGCAGAACCCAAGGGCAAAACCCTGCCTCACTTGAAGGCAAAAGTTCAAGGGTATTGGGCAGCTGAACGGGAGAAAATATGTGTACATCATATATCCAAGAAGCAGCTAATATCCAAGATCTACAAAGAACTCATACAACTCAATAAAAAGAAAACCAATAACCCAATCAAAAAAAAAATACAATAGGCAGGAGAGCTAAGCATTTCTTCAAAGAAGACAAACAGATGGCCAACAGGCACATAAGATACGCTCATTAGTACTTATCATGATGAGGGGTAATGCAAATCAAAATCACAGTAAGCAAATCTCACACCTGTGAGAATGGCCCACATCAAAAAGAGACAAGAAACAAGTGTTGGTGAGGATGAGGAGAAAAAGGAAACCTCATATACTGTTGATGAGAATGTAGATTTTTTTTTATTTGATTGAAGGCTTTATGGTACATAAAAGATAGGTTTTTTAAAGTTGCGCTCAACTTTTTTCACACTGACTTCTGTGTATTTGGGTGTTCTATGCCCAAGATTGCTCAGCTGTTGCTGTTGCCATTGATTTGTTTACTTTCAGGATCAAGGTGGGTACTTTCATATAAAATCTTATTTTTAATTCCTTCTCTGGCAATTCTTTCCTATATTCTTTGTTTTGCATAGTTATACCTACAATGGAACCAGCATCCTTAAGTCACCAAGAAAAATCCTCCTACTCCAACATCACATGGCCTTCTAATCCTACTAGTTAACAAAAAAGGCCCAAGGCCAGCCACAACAGATCCTAATGAACAATATAATATTGAATCCCAGGTACAGGGGATGTTTTCAACATCTAAAATTCCTAGAAGTTTAAAGGGCTTTCCCTTCCCAGGCTCAGCTGGCTCCTGCTCAGCAGCCTAGGGGAACAAGAGAATGTAGGTTTTTCTAGCCCTTATAGAAAACAGCATGGAGGTTTCTCACAATAGATCTATCATATCATCCAAAAATTCGATTCCCAGTTATCTACCCAAAGAATGCAAACAAAATAACTTTGAAGGATGCATGTACTCCTATGTCCATTGTCCATTGCAGCACTATTTATAATAGCCAAGTTAGAAAACTACCTAAGTGCCCAAAGTGAGAAATGGATTAGAAAAATGTGGTATATATGCATAATGGACTACTACTCAGCTATTAAAAAATTGAACACTTGCCATTTGTGACAACATAAATAGAGCAGAAGAGGATTGTGCTAAGCAAAATAATCAGAAGGAAAGAGACAAATACCAGATACTTTCACTTATATGTGGAGTATAGAGAAACAAAAGAAAGGATCAGGGGGGCGGAGCAACATGGCGGCGAGGAGACGCTGCGAGTAAGATCTCCCATTAAAAAAAGTGAATAGGGAGGAAAAGCGGCAGGTCCCAGTGAGAACTGGGACACGAAAGATAAACGGGTGACGCCAGCGAACTGCCCGAAGAAGAAAGTGGCCATAAAAGAGGACTAGAAGGGAGGGAAGCGCAGAACCCTGCTCCCCTCCCCCACCCACAGAGGCGGCACTCTCCGACCGGCAGAGAGGAGGAAACAACAAACCAAAACGGCCCACAAGAACAAACGACGCAGCAAGCGGGACTGTGAGTGGAAAGGAACTATTGCAGCCACCACACCCCGTGAACGGGAGCTGAGGCGAACCCTGCAGGATCCGCCGCGGCGGTGAGCGAACAGCTCCGGGCGCCATTAGAGAAGAACAAAGACCCCGGGAGACGCGCACACAGCCCGGGCTGCCGGTAAGCCTGCGCGGGAAAGCGGCGCGCTTGGCACGCTTGAAAAGAAAACGCGGACCGGGATCCCGGCTGCCCAGGTCCCCGCGCCTGCGACCTAGGCTTGCGGGGAGACGCGCGGAGGTCCTCACTGAGGTGAAGGTCCCTCCCTGAGTGAGCAGGAACCAGGCGCCCAGGCACGGGAGCGGTGCAAAAGGCGCCATTCCCGCGCCACTGAACTGGGCTACAGCCCGCGTCTTGGAACTGAGGGCTTTGAACTGAGACCCGGGGCACGAAAATTCGGGGCGTGGTTTCTCCACGACGGTGGGGCACAAGGCAGACACAGCACCCCAAAGCTGTTGAGGTGTACCCTACCATTCCCGCTCTGTTCTCTGTCCCACGGGGTGGGGGGAGGCGAAAAACAGCCCCCCAAGGACAATAGGAGAGATCTCTGGCGCCACCTAGCGACCAGGAAAAAAAAAGTCACTAACACCCTATAAAACAGGGCATTTCTTAAGACTGCTTGAAAAGGGCAGAAGGTTTCTGGAGGGCCCAGTGGCCAGCCGGGAAGTTATTCCACGCCAGGCCCCTTCCGACCAGCAGTCTGAGCCCACAGAGGGAGCAGGCACCCACGTCCGGGGCAGACCGGGTGCGCAGAAGAGTGTGCCTGAAACCGGAGGCGCAGGGACTGCATCCCGCTTCGCCATTTGAGAACAGGGACATTTCTTCAGTAAAAACTGCCTAAAACCAGCAGAAAGCTCCCCCAGAAGACAGAGATGGCTCCTGGAAGAGCCAGAGGGGAGCGGAGAAGTTCACCCAAGATGTCAGTCAGTCCGAGCAACACAGTGTCCCAACGCATACGACAAATTAGAAAACAGACAGTAGGAGTAGAAGAACACACGCAACCTAAAAACTCCTCAGGAAAGAAGCACACCACAAAAAGAAAACCACTCCCAGATTGCAACGACAGCGACTTGGAAGAACTTCTGAGCCTTCCAGAAAGAGAATTTAAAATTGCCATGATTTAAAAGTGATAGATCAGAAGAAGGAAATTGAGTCCCTAAAGAGGGAAGTAAGAGAAATGCAGGAGATCAAAGAATTAATGGAGGAACTAAAGAACTCTGGGAAAAGCAATGAAAGCAGAATAGATGAAATGGAAGAACGAATAAGTAATCTTGAAGACACAGAAATAAAAAGAACCAAAACAGAAAAGGAAAGAGAAGTACGAAGGAAAAAGAATGAAGAAAGACTTCGGGAACTATCTGACTCCATGAGGAAAGGAAATATAAGAGTTATAGGAATTCCAGAAGGAGGAGAGAGATGTAGGAACAGAGAAAATTTCATGGATATAATTGAAGAGAACTTCCCAAATGAGAAGAAGGAGCTGAAAAATTGATATACAAGAAGCAAGAAGAACACCAAACTTCCACGACGAAAGGAAAAACACAGCAAGACACATAATAGTAAAGCTCCCAAGAATCCAGGACAAGGAAAAAATAATGAAGCTGACAAGAGGGAAGAAACAGATAACATTCAAAGGAAAACCAATCAGGCTGACATCAGACTTCTCTGAAGAAACACTACGGGCAAGGAGAGAGTGGAGGGACATAGTCAACAGACTCCAAGAAAACAGATGCCAACCAAGAATACTCTATCCCGCAAAGCTCTCTTTCCTCCATGAAGAAAGAATATGGACCTTCCCAGACAAAGAGAAACTCCGGAATTTCATTGCGACTAAACCCCCACTCCAAAAAATACTACAAGGAATCCTAAAGCCAGAACCTCAGAGAGGACGAATAACAACGAAAGAAGACCAAAAAAAAAAAAAAAGTTATTAAAAGAATAAATAAATAAAATCAAAGGAAAGACAAACATAATGGCAAATACAGATGCTAACATATCAATATTAACTCTAAATGTAAATGGACTAAACTCTTCAATAAAAAGACACAGAGTTGCAGCCTGGATTAAGAAACAAAACCCAACCTTTTGCTGTCTCCAGGAAACACATTTAGCTACAAAAGATAAAAATAGGCTCAAAGTCAAAGGATGGAAAACAATCCTACAAGCAAATGGGCCAAAAAGAAAGCAGGAACAGCTATACTTATATCAGATAAAACAGACTTCAAACTCAAAAAAATAAAAAGAGACCCAATGGTCACTACATTATGATTAAGGGGACAATACTTCAAGAAGAAATAACACTCATTAACATATACTCACCAAACGAAAGAGCACCAAAATATATCAGACAACTGTTGTCCTCTCTGAAAACAGACATCAGAGAAAACACATATGTAGTGGGAGACTTCAACACACCACTATCAACAATGGATAGATCAACAAGACAAAAAATAAGTAAAGAAACTAAAGCTCTAAATAAGGACCTAGAGCATTTGGGCTTAACAGACATCTATAGAACACTAAACCCAAAAAAAACGGAGTACACATTTTTCTCAAGCGCACACGGATCATTCTCCAGGATCGATCACATACTGGGCACAAGACAAACATCAACAGATACACCAAGATTGAAATCATACAACCATCTTTTCTGACCACGAAGGCATCAAACTAGAAATAAATCATAAAAAGAAGGCAAGGAACTATCCTACCTCATGGAGATTAAAAGCCACACTACTGGAAGACCACTGGACTAACGAGGAGATCAAAGAAGAAATTAAAAATTCTTTGAATTGAATGACAAGGAGGACACCAATATCCTAAATGTATGGGATGCAGCAAAAGCAGTAATAAGAGGAAAATATATAGCAATAGAAGCTCACATCAAAAAACAAGAAAGAACTCAAAGAAACAACCTAATCTCGAAGCTCAAAGATCTAGAAAAAGAACAACAAAAAACCCCAGAACCAGTAGAAGAAAAGAATAATAAAAACCAAAGCAGAAATAAATGAAATTGAAACTAAAAAAACAATCCAAAAAGATCAATGAAACCAAGAGCTGGTTCTTTGAAAAAATAAATAAATAGACAGCCCCTAGCCAGGCTCACAAAGGAAAAAAGGGAGAAAGCACAAATACACAGAATCATAAATGAAAGAGGAGAAATCACAACGACACAGCAGAAATCAAAAGAATAATCAGTAACTACTATGAACAGTTATATGGAAACAAGTTCAACAATCTAGAGGAGATGGACAAATTCCTACAACTCTACAATCACCCAACGCTAGATAAAGAAGAAATAGAACACCTAAACAGGCCATTACAAGCAGCGAATTGAAATGGTAATTAAAAACCTCCCCAAAAACAAAAGCCCAGGACCTGATGGATTTACAAATGAATTCTACCAAACATTCAGAGACGAATTAGTGCCTATCCTTCACAAACTCTTCCAAAAAATTGAGAAGGAAGGGAAAATACCAAACACGTTCTATGAAGCCAATATTACACTAATACCAAAACCGAATAAGGACAACACAAAAAGGAAAACTATAGGCCAATCTCCCTAATGAACACTGATGCAAAAATCCTCAATAAAATTTTAGCTATCAGAATCCAACAATGTATCCATAAGATAATTCACCACGACCAAGTTGGATTCATTCCAGGGGCACAAGGATGGTTTAACATCCGAAAATCAATCAACGTTATCCAACACATCAACAAAAAGAAATATAAAACCATATGATAATATCAATAGATGCTGAGAAAGCTTTCGACAAAGTGCAACACCCATTCATGATAAAAGCCCTTGAAATTCTTGGGATACAAGGAACATACCTCAACATCATAAAGGCCATCTATGACAAGCCAACAGCCAGTATCATTCTCAATGGTGAAAAGCTGAAAGCAATTCCATTAAGATCTGGAACAAGACAAGGATGTCCACTCTCACCACTGCTTTTCAATATAATACTGGAAGTCCTAGCCAGAGCAATAAGACAAGAGAAAGACATCCAAGGAATCCAAATAGGAAAAGAAGAAGTCAAACTATCACTATTTGCAGATGATATGATAATATACATAGAGAACCCCAAAAGTCCACAGAAAAACTAATTCAACTCATCAATCAATTCAGTAAAGTGGCAGGATACAAAATCAACACGCAAAAGTCAGTAGCCTTCCTATACACAAACAATAAATCTGAAGAAGAAGAAATCAAAAAAACCACCCCTTTTATTATCGAAACAAAAAAAATCAAATATTTGGGAATAAATCTAACAAAAGAGGAAAAGGACCTATACAAAGAAAACTATAAAACACTGTTAAAAGAAATAGAAGAAGACACAAAGAAATGGAAAGACATCCCCTGCTCATGGATTGGAAGAATAAACATTATTAAAATGGCCATCCTACCAAAAGCAATATACAGATTCAATGCTATTCCAATCAAAATCTCAATGGCATTCTTCAAAGAAATAGAACAATTATTGATGAAATTCATATGGAATCACCAAAAACCCCCGAATAGCCAAAGCTCTACTGAAAAAAAAAAGAGGAAATGGAGGCATCACACTCCCAGACTTCAAACTATACTACAAAGCCATAATCATCAAAACTGCATGGTATTGGAACAAGAACAGACATACAGACCAATGGAATCGAATAGAAAATCCAGAAATAAACCCACAGATTTATGGTCAACTAATCTTTGACAAAGGAGCGAAGACTATGCATTGGAGCAAAGAAAGTTTGTTCAATAAGTGGTGCTGGGAAAACTGGGTCGCTACATGCAAAAGAATGAAGCTTGACCACTACCTCACACCATACACAAAAATCAACTCAAAATGGATTAAAGAACTAGACATAAGACCTGAAACCATAAAATACATAGAAGGAAATATAGGCGAAACACTACGGGATTTGCACATCAAAGACATCTTTACAGACACATCACCCAAAGCAGTGATAGTGAAGAGAAAGATAAACAGCTGGGACTACATCAAATTAAAGAGCTTCTGCACAGCAAAAGAGACAATAACAAAAACAAAGAGAAACCCACCAACTGGGAGAACATTTTTGCACCCAACACTAATGATAAAGGACTGATCACAAAAATCTGCAAAGAGCTGATGAGACTCAGCAACAACAAAGAAAATAATCCAGTCAAAAAATGGGCAGAAGAGCTAAAAAGAAACTTCTCTGAAGAGGAAATGCAAATGGCCAACAGACATATGAAAAAATGTTCAACATCACTTGTAATCAGGGAAATGCAAATCAAAACTACCATGAGATACCATCTCACACCAGTGAGAATGGCACATATTAAAAAAACTAGCAACAACAAATGTTGGCGAGGATGTGGAGAAAAAGGAACTCTTGTGCACTGTTGGTGGGAGTGCAAACTGGTCAACCACTATGGAGAGCTGTGTGGAGATTTCTGGACCTACTAAACATAGAGCTTCCATATGATCCAGCAATTCCACTCCTAGGTATTTACCCAAAGGACACAGAAACATCAATTCCAAAGAGCACCTGCACTCCTATGTTTATAGCAGCACTGTTTACAATAGCTAAGCTTTGGAAACAACCCAAATGCCCAAAAATAGATGACTGGATCAAGAAGATGTGGTACATATACACCATGGAATATTACTCAGCATTCAAAAAAGATAAACACATGCAATTTGCAGCAACATGGATGGCACTGGAAGGGATCATGCTCAGCGAAATAAGCCAAAAAGAAAAAGAAAAATACCGGATGGTCTCACTCATAGCAGGAATCTAGAAAACTTAAATAAGGGACCAGGAAAATGAATAAAAGAAAGTGAAAATCAAAATCAACAAAAAACTATGAACCAGAGACACTTTTTGGGGGGTGGGGGGCGGGAGGGGAAGGATTGGGGTCAGAATGGGGCGCTTGCAATTGTATGGGGTAATATAAAAATAAAATTTATTATTAAAAAAAAAAAAAAAAAAAAAATTATACCTCAGGTTAGCAAAGGGAGTACTACTCCGTCCCAATAGTTGAAATCAATTTAACATACATTTTTTTTTTCTCTTTACAGCCAGTTTTGGCAGTAAAGAATTTGTTATCAAGGCGTAGTATAAAAATAGAAAAGGGTATTTGTAAATACTAATTATTCAAATCCAAATCCCTGTATTCCTATTTTTCATACAGATTTTAATATTGTCAACATTCAGGCAAATTGGTTTCTTTCACATTAACTAATGTTAGATTACAAGAACAATGTGAGAGATTCAGTAATAATAAGAATGAACTATGGTAATGAGAGAAAAGTTCATAAATGTTCAACTAAAAAAGGCTGTTCCCTTTCTATACCTTTAAATATGTTCTCAAAAGCTGCCAAAAAGTTCACGTTGAACAAAAATGAGCCTTTCTCCTTTGTTGCTTCATACAACAGTCTGAGGAGATGGTGTATTATCAAATCTGCCCATGCACTAGCTATTCTTCGTTAGATGTCTGTTTATCTATCATACGACAGTTGTGGAAACGTATTAAGTTCCTGGATCTTTGGTCATAAAGTTTGCTTTGAATGGAAAAAAAAAAAAAAAAAAAAAAAAAACAAAAGAAAGGATCAGACAAAATAAAATCAAGAACAAGCACTAGAAGTCTGATTATAGAATTGAAGCTATCAGAGTGGGAAGGAGAGGGCAAGAGTAAGGTGTGGAAGTGACCCAATGGACTATGTTAAGGACTATGGGTGCCTTGGTGGTGGGTGTGGTGTGGTAACATACATCTGAAGAGGTGTGAACCTATACCTCTGAATCATATGAAGCAAACCGGTATTACCTCAATTTTTTAAAAAGGATATTAAAAAAATAAATAAGAGTTCTTTGTTTATCTTTGATATCAGTCGCTTGTCAGATGTACTGTGTGCAAATATTTTCTCCCATTCAGTAGGGAGTTATTTCATTTTAGTTATGGTTTCTTTTGATTTTGATTTGATATAGTCACAGTTGCTTATGTTTTTGTTTTGTTTTCCTTGCTGTTGGAGACAAATAACTAAAGACATCACTAAAACTTTGTCATGAAATGTTTTGCTTATGTTTTCTACTATATGCTTTATAGTTTCAGATCTTACATCCAGGTCTTTTATATATTCTGAACTGATTTTTGTGCATGTGTGAGTTAGGGGTCTAGATTCATTCTTCTGCATACAGCTGTTCAATTTTCCCAACACCACATATTGAAGAGGTCATCCTTATTCAAGGTGTATGATTTTGGCTCCTTTGTCACAGATTAACTGTCTATATAGGTGTGAGTTTATTTCTGGGCTCTCAATTCTATTCCATTGGTCTGTGTATATGTTTTTATTCCAGTACTAGGTTATTTTAACTATTATGGCTTTAGAATATAATTTGAGATCTGAAAGTGTGATACTTCCATTCTCTTTCTTTTTTTGTCAAGATTGTATTTGCTATTCTGGGCATTCTGTAATTCCATATGAATTTCAATAGAGTTTGCTCCAGTTCTATGAAAAATGTCACTGATCTTTTAATTGGGATCTCATTGCATCTGTATATTGCTTTGGATAGGTGGCCATTTTGACAATGCTGATTCTTTCAATCCATAAGTAGGGAATATTTTCCCATTTCTTTGTGTTTTCTAATTCTTTCAACAATGTCTTATAGTTTTCTTTGTATAGATCTTTTACCTCCTTTGTTAGGTTTACTCCTAGGTATTCAAAAAAATTTTTGGTATTATTGTAAATGGGGTTACTTTTTTATTTTCTTCCTCTTCTACCTAATTGTTTGTATATAGGGAAGCAACTGATTTTTGTTTGTTGATTTTATACTCGCCACTTTGCTAAACTGATTGTTTCAACTATTTTTTCTATCAAATCTTCAGGGTTCTCGAAAAATGCAAATTAAAACCACAATAACATATAATATGAGTTGCTAAAGGCTAAAATTAAAGACTAACAATACCAAGTGTCATCAAGGAAGGATATGGAGCAACTGGAATGTTCATGCATTGCTGACGAAAGTGAAAATGGAAAAAAACAATTTGGGAGACTAAGAATTTCTTATAATATTAAATATACACCTATATTTTATTGATCAGAATTGTGTCTCATGTCACAATTACATAATTAATATTATTAAATATTATTTAAAAGTTAGTAATATTAATTTTCTAGCACCATATACAAGAGAATATGTGTGGAATATCTATAATGTACAAATGATTATCACCAGGATCTATAAAAAATATACATTGATTTGTAAGACCATCAATAAGAAAAATTTTATAGAAACAGACAAAGCAATCAATTCTCTAAAGAGGAAACTCAAATAGTTAATAAATATATCAAATGAAGCCCATCCTCATTACTAGAATAATGTAAATTAAAACTAAAAATTTTACCAAATCATCAAACTGTTAGTCAGACAAGTGGGGTAAGGCCATTCCAGAGAAAAGAAACTATGCAAATTTTCACATTTAACACTGTGAAAATTCATTTATACATCAATTTGTGTTTCTATCTGAAGAGGGCAGCAAAAAATTTATATGCATGTAAACATTAAATCTGGACAAAGAAATGCTTTTCTCTGCATTCCCCAACACAAAACCACATGAAAGTCCAGTGACTCAGCAATAGCCTCCCCACTTCCAAGCATTGCTAGGACTCTGATGGTGTTGCTTTCTCATGGGGTGTGTTTTTCTTTTCCTACATTAACAAATGAATCCAAGCCATTCATCCATTTATCTTGAGGGTTGAAAGAACTCCATTGGATATGCCTGAATCAGACAAAACCAGTAGATGGGGTTGCTCCATCTTCCTCTGGAAAAGACCCACTTACCTTTCCTAGCTCCAGAAACATCTGACCCATAGAGGATCCTTGTGCCATATCTACCTTCCCTGGCATAGCAGAGCTGAGCCCATATGACTCCAAAAGTCTGAAGCACAGACAAACTAAAATGTTATAAAGACAGTAAAAACCATTAAGGAGAAAATAAAATCATTACACAGTCCAATGTTCCCAAACTAGAAATCTTTCATTGTTTACTTTTCATCACAACATTATATTATTGTCTCTATTTATTTGATACCTGCCTGTTTCCTAAACTTCACTGAATTTTACTAGTTTAAAAAAAATGTAGGTAATGGTAAAATTAGAAATGTTTTGCCCAAATAAGTAAAGTTTTGAGGTCATTTGTGATTTGGGGCATGACATAGACATAATGAGATAAGAACAAAAACAGTAGAGATTTGGGGTCACGTGTTATTTGGGGCATCACATAGATATAATGAGATAAGAACAAAAACAGAGGCCTAAGTAAAATCCTATGGTGGAATAAAGGGCACCGGGATCCCTTCTGCCAAACCTTGAGGATGAAAGGAGCACCCAGAACCACCCAGAGGCAGCAACTTGCTCCTTTGCCTGCCGAGCCCAGTCCATAGTAAAGCCGGTTGTATGAATGAAAAGAACAGCCTACAATGTGGATTAACACAGTAACTCACCCACCCAATTACTGTGATTATACCTTGTTTGAAAGTTAAGGGTCATAAGGTCAGGGGCAAAACTGAGATTCACCCATCAGTGGGACTAGCTTGCGCTCTTATTTTAGAAGTAAATAGCAACAGCAGGAAAAATACAAAAGGGATGGGTTTTGAAGGCCAAGTTGAAAAATAGAAAGATAATGAAGTAAGGCAGCTATTGTGAGCAAGTTCATTAAGGTAATGTGTTTTATACTCATAAGAGTATAAAAGCTGCTGGAGGATTTTCACTCCATGGCTCCCCACATAAAAGGCTGGCAGGGAAATTGAACATAATCTGGGGACTCCCTACCCTGAGGAGTCACTGAAGAATCACTTTCTTGGCCTAGATAGTCCATAAGTTCTCCAAAACCAGAATGGACCCAGATGAACCACACAAAACAAGGCAGTGTTTCTGTCTTTTACCACTACCATCTCCCTAAGTTTTTCCTAATTGTTACTGCATTAGATTTTAATATCACAGATATGCTGGCTATCTGTTTAAATAATTCATTTATATATATACACACACATATATATGCTGTATATATATATATATATATATATACACATCTGCTGTACATATAGTTAGTTTTGATTTTTTTGCTAAGAGACAGTTTTCACCCCTTGAAAGTAACATCATACTCTGAAACTGTCTGGTCCAGCCCCCTAACTCGTCTTCCAGCTTGCTTGGATGCATTTTCTCATATTCACAAACAATTTATTAAATTAAATCCTATTTTTTATAGAAGAAATTTAAAAAAAAAAAAACTAGCCAGGAGATCCTGACCTGAAGGGTTGCAGTCCTTAACGGCATGCACACGCACCTAGTGGCAGGTAACGGAACTACAGGAACACAGGCAAAAATGAGATTTCACTCCCTATAAGCTTTGCGTTTATCACCAAAATCTCGCATGTCTTTCCCCACCATGAAGATCACACTTACAACCTATATTGTATGTAGGTTTACAGGCAAGAATATTTGTCATACTTTCTCACCCACAGTTAATAGTAGTTAATAGAATTCTAAATTCAAGCCATAACAAAAAAATTTAATGTGATTTTTTTTCAGACTGTATTTTCCCAAAATCCTGTAACAGCATCCAATAGGTGGGGGCAAGGTATTCACTTGAAAATCACTCTTCTGGAAAAATTGACAATGATAAAAAGACAAACATCTCAGACTTATCTTGAAAACAAGCTGAGGTCAAGGTAAAGTACAAGTACACAACTAATTGGTTCCCACAAGCATCCACATGCTTGAGTCAACTGAACTTTCCAAATTGGTCTACCTTACTATTAATATTAGTTAAAATAATTTCTACCAACATTCCAGCAATCTAGAGGTAAATGAAGCTATTGGTCTCATTTTACAGGCACAGAAAATGAGGTTTATGGTGCCCATACCTTGTTCAAGCCCCCAGGGTGAGTGAGAGTGGTGGAGTTGCCATTCCAATCTAGCTCCGCCTAACCACAAATCCCATGTTTTATCGGAGCACAGTGCCTCCCTTTATGTAGACAAAGCCTTGGCTGAAAATTGGAGTGTTTAACATCAAGTAAAAAATGTTCGCTAATGCATGAGCTGTGTCACTTGATTTTCTGGGTTTTTGAAAAATTTGGACAACAGATCCATCCTTCTAAAACCAAGCAGGTTGCAAAAACCACTGTGAAGATTTTTTTTCAAATTTGATATCCACTCCAAGAGGGTGTGCTCAGAGTTCAGCAGACAATGAAAAATCATCCCTGGCTCTACCCAGTAACAATTGGTGCGCAGAACTCCTGCTCTCTATCAACCTCCCGGCTCTAGCCAGCTAAGAGGGCTCTCTATTTTGCATGTGACTGCACAGAGGCAATTTATTTTCTCATTGGAAATGGTGATGCCGAGAGAGCAGAATCGTGTCACACATGGGGGAGTTACCACTATAGGGAACAGAAGCTCCTTCCAGCTTGGCTTAGCTGCCATCCTTTAGACTGCTGTGATAGCAGCGAGAATGGTGCATACCCAATCCCTGTCTCAAGCAGGATTGAGAGTGTCTCAAATCCCTGCCTTCTTAGAGAGAATAATGGCAACGGTGCATGGGGGAGAAAGGGAGGGGAACCTCTCCCTTGAAATTCTGACTATTGGGCTCCTTAAAGATGGATTAGCATTTCAGAGATTTATTCAGTTTCTTGGGTAGAGAAGCTGACTCACAGATACTATAAGTTTGGGCGTGATAGCTTAGAGCTAAATCTCTGTCCTTAAGCAGAATCTCAAACCAATAATTTTGAGAAGGCATAATAGAGTGCTGTGATAACCCCAAAACTCCATAAATAATGAAGTCACACCCCTCTTATCCTATAGTCAAGCATCAAACACCCTCAGCCATGCACAGCATCTGAAAACACACAAGTATCCCACGCACGCAGAAATTAAAAATTCAGGGAAAACCCAAAACGGAAGATTACAAAAAGAGTGACATGATTGGTGGGTTTGTAACAAATAGAGGTCCTTCATAGGTATTCCGCAGCCTCTGCAGTGCCGGTTCGATTCCCAGCCAGCCAGGGAGAAACCCACATGGCATGAGGGACCTCTCCTGCCGCGCCCGCAGCTCCCTCAGCAGTGTCTTCGGTCCATCTGCCTGTTCTGCTCCCAGCTCTGTCTCTGGTGAATTGTCTCACCCTCCCACACCTCTGACCTGTACACCAGTTCTTGTATAAATAAAAATAAATCTTTAAAGAAAAATGCCCAAGTGCCATTAAGAGCAAAAGGAAGGAAAAGGAAAGCAAATGAGATACATGAAAAACAACCCAATAAAATGTGTGAGTCACAAAGTGCAAACCATATATGTAACTTAAAATTCCCATGTAGCTACACTAAAAATAAAAAGAAACAAGTACAATTAATTTTAATAATTAACCCATTACTTCAACATACAATCAGTACTTTTGCATTAAGATTTTTACATGGTTTTATGCTAAGTTCTCAAAAATCCATACGTATTTTACACTTACAGCACAGCCCAGTCAGAATCACCCTACTTGAAGAGCTCAAAAGCCAAATGTGGTTAATGGCTAATGTATTTATAGAAAATTCTTAGCCATATGCACAAGGGAATCACAGAGTAATACAAGGACATTCACTGCAGCTTTGCTTATAGTAGGAAAGAATTGCAAACCACCTAAATGTCCATCAAAAGACGAATACATTATGTAATTTATTCTATTTAATAATGAAGTACAAAGCAACAAACTGAACAAATTGAATCTAAATCTATCATCATGTTATCACTCCAAAACATAATGCAGAATAACGAAAGTGACCTGCAAAATCATGCATACAGGGTGCCACTGAAGTAAACTTTTAGGAATACCCCCCAAAGCCATATATTGCTTTTTGAAACAAACATATGTAATGGACTATGCACTAACTCTGAAAAAGTGGTTAGTTCTGAGAAAGAAGAAAGGAAGGAAGGAGAAAAGATTTTGAGGAAGCGACAAGGAATAGTCCACTGAATATGTAATGTTTCGTCTACTTCAAAACTAACCTGGCACAAACATTAGTAAATATTAATGTTCAATTTCACTGCTGAGTATAAAGTTTCTCATTATATTATCT
>NW_023604295.1:100659056-100683056 GCF_014898055.3 Talpa occidentalis
TTGAAATCATGCCAATTAAGTTTGAAACCCACAGATCCTGAAAGCCATAAAAGGTGGGGTAGCATATGGCTTGGGACACAATTGCCTGAGACTGACTTATTGCAACATCCCGTCCCTCTCGTGGGAAGATTTCTGACTTCAGATCTCCAAGTCTTTCAGTTTCGGTCTTTAGACCTTTGCTTTGTTTCTCCTGTCTCTAGCACAACTGAGAGCACTACCTATAGCTGTACACTACTTGATCTTTGCCATTACCTGCTGACTGGCAGTACTAGCCTGTGCCTGGTGCCTCTTAGAGCTCTTTGCTGGTGTCTGGTCCTCTACATCACTGCCTGTGGACCAGTGATGACCAGTGTCATTGGCATGTGTCTGGCCATGTCTAAGAGTTGTCCACCATTTCTGACCTCTGGCATCATGGACTGATTGCCACTCCTACCTCCAGCAAGACCTGTTATTGCTGTTGCCTCTGGCCCTGTCTGGTCCTGCCTCTGGATAAGTGCTGCTGGCTGCCTCGGTGCTGCCTCAGCAGCACCACAGGTGTTTATCTCCAGTTCTCACTGTAAGTTGGGTCCTGGTCAGCCACTTATCCATGTGCCACCAGCTCCAGGCTCTTACCAAATGGAAAATGCAATCTTGCATGAGCAGCTTTTGGTTGGGACTACTGGACAATGCAGAAACTATCTGGGGCAGGATGGAAGTCCACTTGTAGCCTTAGAAAATCTATTACTGATATTTTTATCTCTCCCAATGTCCCCCTTATAAGTAAACCCTGTTGTTACACTCTGTGTTTGAGTGCTATCTTGTGATTGTAAATGCACGGGTGAGGATCCACAAACTATGACTTTCCCAGGTTTGCATAGTTCTAATACTGGGTGAATTATACTATGCCAAGAAAAAATACAAAGATGCCAAAATAAATGAGCTTTGAAATGAGTTTCTATTCTTATGAGTTTTAATTATGCACCAAATGTCTTTCTTTAAGCTATTCACAGCATGCTGGTATTATCTAGTGGCTAAGACTTGCATTCCATGGCAAGGGGTTTTTATGTAGGAATTGTGGCAAATTATGATAACATTGTGGTAGCTAACAACTTGGTCTTCTCAGCCTTGTTCTCACTGCCACCTTCATCTCATAGTCAGCATTCAAAGAATATACTGTAGAGCATATTGAAGTGGCTGCTGATCCTTTTCCCCACTGTCTATTTAGTGACATCATGTTGGGAGTTTGAAATTTATAGTCTTGGGAGTCTTTACACAAAGAAATTATCAAAAACTATAAATAATGGCTGTTTTATTTTGGGAGAGTTGGTAAACATTTCCCAGCATGCTACTAGAATGGTGATTGTAATGGTGGGATTAGAAGTAGTGGGGACAGGATATCAGAGAACTGTGCTTCTAATCTTGTCTCCTCCTTTCCATTGACAATTTCCTATATGCCAACTAGGTGAAAATAATGTGTAGGTTACAGTGTGCTGTAGTTATCCACACAGCCTTTATGGTAAGGTTTAGATAAGTATGAGCTTTATGTAAATCAAGCACCCAATATGAAGATTTGAAAGAAATTCACAACTGAAATAGAGGCATCCTCAAATGCAGGTGTACTTTGTCAGGGACTCAACTATTCTTCCAGTATTTAGAGTAGTTGCCAGAGTAGTTGCCAAAGAGTAGGGCCAAGTGCTCCTTTCTAACTATTATATATAATTCACAATACCACCTTTTTTTTTTTTTTAAAGATTTATTTATTGATTGATTGACTGATTTATACATACATGCATATAAGCACTGGGTACAGTCAGAAGTGCGGGAGGGTGAGAGAATTCACCAGAGCCAGAGCGGGGAGCAGAGCAGGCAGAAGGACCGAAGTACACCGCTGAGGGGAGCAGCAGGTGGCAGGAGAGGTCTGTGCGCCATGTGGGACCCTCCTCCAGTGGCCGGGGAGCAGCCGGGGATCGAACCGGCACCGCAGAGGCTGCGGGCAGCCTAGCAACCCAGCGCTCAACCACTGCGCCACGGGAGGCCCCACAATACCACCTTTAATTCTGGTTCCATATTCTTCTACATTGTACTTTCCCTCATTTATAAGGACTACAATCATCTCTTGATTCAGAAAATGAAAAGAATGAAGCTGAGAAAATTGTGGAACTGTTTATGGCTATATTTTGACTATCCATGAAATTTTTATGTTCTCTGTTCCATTTCCTTGTCAACTTTCCTCAGCAAATGTTTTACTAAGCTAGAAAGGTCAGTCAATATCTATATACAAAATATGTAAAACATTGTCAGCCTAAAGAATTGCCCTCTAATAACATTGCTGTCAGAGATGTTTTTCTAAAAGAGAAGTGAAATTGCAGTTAAGATGTTTACCCGTGAGTTGTCACAGAAGCACTTTTAGTCACTTCTTTCCTTTCCTTTCCTCATTTTGAAATTTGTAACCTTAACTAAACTCTTCCATGTTGTTGTACCATAGTTCTCCTTCTCTAAAATCATGTTTCCCAGGATATATGGAGAGAAGGGATCAGACAAAAGTTTCCTACTTTATCTCAGATAAATCTCTCTCGTGCTGACTGTAAACGATCTTCCTACTACACTTCAATACTTTCCATTAGGAGCCTCTGCAAGGGTGGACAATAATATGGGTCACAATATTATGTGGGTGGGAGTGTGTTCAGGGAGGTGCAATGCCAAACTATGAAAAGTGATTGTTTTGTTAGAGACACGAGGAATGTGGATAGCACGGCAATAAATTATCCTTGAGAGGTTTTTACTTTGCACGAAAATTCTGCTTTAGGTGAATGAGCACATGGCAAAATAATAAACCTGTAATTCTGATTCCCCCTTGAGGGTAAGCTGGGTTAGAGATAAATAAGAGCTCAACTTCCCTTCCTCAAGTGGAAGTTCACACATTTCAGCAAGCAATTCGCCTTTTGGAGAATATGATAACAAAAACAATCTTACGTCAAGTAAAATCCAGCAGTAACAAGTTATCCTGCAGTGCTTTGTTTCAGAGCAAGTCTTAACAGACTAAAGGAAAGGCAGAAAGAAAGAAAAAAAAAAAACTTTGACAATTTACAACACTTAAATAAAACGAAAATGGAGATGTTCCGTATAGCAAATACACAACAGATGCATACTCATAAAACTTTTCAATGTGTTCAGTTTGATTCTAGACAGGTTGACTTAAGAAGTGTTGAAGTGAAAGCTAATTTTTCACACAGCCACACTTCTTACCCTAACATCAAAATGACAGAATCAGAAATTCCTGTGTTTGAACCCCTATTCCTCTTTGGCTAAGTCTTTAAAGTTCACAAACTTTCATTTCCTTACAAAATTAGGATAATCATCATCTCTAGTACACAGGTTTATTATTGTTATTATTTATTTTTGTTTTTGCCTCTAAGTTGTAATTACTTGTTTCCATACTTGTTGCCATTATGCCAGGACATTTGCCTATCCTCTCGCACCCATAATACCTGCAATTATTTCCTGTTGGTCTTCCTCCTTCTCTTCTTGACTTTTCTCATTTCCCATCCTATCACACAGAAACCAAGGCAATTAGAAAAATTTTGAATGACTGAAAAAGGTTTTGTTACCCTTTCACTTTAACCATTTAGCATTTTCCTTTTGTCCTTACACTGGAAATCTGAACTCCTATCATGAGCAGTAAGGACTTACAAGGTCTAATTCTCATCTATTTCATTTTCTCTGAGCTTCTGCACTTGTCCCTTCTGCCTGGATACTTTTCCTCAGTTCTTGGAGTGAGTAGCTCATTGTCATCCCTTAGGTTCATCTCAAGTGATTTTTTTTTTTTTTAAAGATTTCTTTATTTATGCATACAGGAGTTGGGACTAGAGGGGTGTGTGTGTGGGGGAGAGGGGTATGAGAGGATTCACCAGAGACAGAGTGGGGAACAGAACAGGCAGACTGACTGAAATACACTGCTGAGGGAGCAGCGGGCGAGACAGGCGAGGCCTGCTGCGCCATGTGGGTCACCTCCCTGGCTGGGGATTAAACTCCTGCTGCAGAGGCTGTGGGTAGCTTCCTGGTGCTGAGACTTAACCCCTTGCGCCACCAGGGAGGTCCTGATAGGTATTCTTTCAAGGGCTTCACAGGCACACTCTTTTTTATTTCTGGCCTGTGAAGTAGGCATGCTCCCCCCACCCCCTCCCCATTCCATTTTACATATGAGCATTTAAATGTTGTGGCCCTGGATGTCTAAAAGTAGTGGATGAGACTAACATAAAAGGATACTAGTTACAGAGTTGAACTCTATAATCACTTTTCAAATGCTGATGAATATTTACAGAATAAATGAATGTTTAGTGCATGGTAAGTGCCCAGCAAGGAGCAAGTGGTAAAAATAAAGCAGTTATCATTATGGTCATCATTCTTATTGGAATGATTTCATTCTCTTATTGGCTTATTTCCTTGGAGCTGTAGTGGCTAGGGTATGCATTAAAAAGTGGAATGAGTGACTGACTTTTCTGTGAAACTTTTCTAGAGTTAGCTGACTATCCATAATAATTCTGTGACAGGCATGCCTTGAGTCAAATCAGCTGATTTGGCTTAAGGCTATCTTAAACTGCCTTGTGGAATACAAATCTTCATTTTAAATTTGAGGATCTAATGCTACTTGATGTTTCACAAATCTTACTTACAATCAGTGTTACACTTCTATGGAAGCTATAAAATATATTTCAGTGACTGGAAGCCATTCAAAAGATTATTTAGAGATTTACGCCTTTTAAATTGGAAGCAGAATAAGTGCAGTGACTGAGCAACAGAGGAGAAACTTCAAGGCAGCACTTTCATCTAATCCTTACCACTATCTTTTGTTGGTCTTTGTTTACTTCAATCAAGTTTGACCTTAAAGAAAAGATTTACAGTAATAAGAGATAAATACTCAGTTAAATATAAATGGTTATACTGATTTGGATTAACATATCAAAATAGAGTAGGTAGCTATGCTAGAAAATATAAAGCGTATTTTTTTTTTTAAGGATTTATTTATTCAAGAACTGGAGTACAGGTGAGAGGTGCGGGAGGGTGAGAGAATTCACCAGAGACAGAGTGGGGAACAGAACAGGCAGATGGACCAAAGACACTGCTGAGGGAAACAGCGAGCAAGGCAGGAGAGGTCTGCCGCACCATGTGGGTTTCTCCCTGGCAGGCTGGGAATCAAACCTGCACTGCAGAGGCTGGGGACAGCTTCACAGCGCTGCGCTCAACCCACTGCACCAGCAGGCAGGCCCTGAACTTCTTTTTTTTTTTTCTTTAAAGAGAACAATATACAAATCACTTTATTGTTATGTATATATAGCAAGATATGAAAGATGTGTGTAAATTTTCTTGTTACAAATCTCCAAGGAGTTGGTGATACCCTTTATCCTCTGTGACTAAAGGAACAACTTAAAACAAAACAAAATAAAACAAGAGAGTGGTCTGGAGTCTCTCCTTTGTTTATCAGCAGTCTGACCTTGACAAAAACAAGTGCTGATTAGATTAGGACCTTTATTGCCAAATACTGTTTCTAATTCTTCCTCTTCTTATAGTGACTGGCTAACTTGAGGACTTTTTACTTGCAGATTTGCTCTTTTGATTTTTTTAAAAAGATTTATCTATTTAAGCATACAAGAGCTGGGGTGTAGGCCAGAGGTGTGTGGGGGGGTAAGAGGATTCACCAGAGACAGTGAAGAGCAGAATAGGTGGATATACTGAAATACACTGCTGAGGGGAGCAGTGGGCGAGACAGCAGAGGTCGACGGAACCATGTGGGTAGCTCCCTGGCTGGGGATCAAACTCGTAGTGCAGCGGCTGTGGACAGCTTCAGAGTGTGTGCTTAACCACTTGTCCCACCAGGGAGGCCCTAAATAAAATAAGTCTTTAAAAAAAGAATTAAGGACACAGAGGGAGAAACAATAACAGGATTTATTTATATAGGGTGTGAGAAAATGAAGAGGAGAGGAGAGAGAAAGAGAGAGAGATAGAGAGAGAGAGAATTTGTAGGTCAGCATGTGGCTGGATGCAGCCTGTCCTACTGCAGATAGTGTCTTTGGCGTGAAGATTGGAGTTGAAGCTGAAGCCACAAGTGACAAGATGCAGCTGTCAGCTGTGCATAGCAAGCAGGAGCCACCCTTGGAGAGATAGTGGCTGGCCCGCTCGGTAATGCAAGTGGCAGCTCCACATGGCAAGATGGCTGTAAGCTCATCCAGTAGAGGAAGCAGGAGACAGCTGTACACATGGGGGATAAGGGAGGAAGAGGATGGCTCTCCATTGAGCCCACAAGGCAGATAGGAACCACCCTTAGGTGGAACAGGACTGGCCGACTGCAGAAGTTGAAAGACAAGTAGGAGCTGGCCTCACATGGAAAAGGGTATGGCCATTTGCTGAGGCTAGAGGACAAGCGGGAACTGGCCCTGTGTGGAGAAGAGCATTTGTCCTCTGAGGAAAAGAAGAACCAGTCTGCCAAGCAGTAGCAGCAGTCAACCAAAAGATGAGAGACCAGAGCTGCACACGCTGTGGCACAGAGGAAAGCTAGCCTGCCCTCTCTTGTAGAGTCACCATTGTGACTGCATTGTGCCCCCAGTTGCCAGCAGCCCCTGCCTAGGACATCAGGGGGTTGAGTGGAAAATTTCTTTCCTTCTCCATTAAGTACCAGTGGTTCTCACCAGTGTGTTCTGGCTCAGGGAGAGTGTGGAGACTTCAGCTTCCACAGCAGCGAGGCCTCGGTGGCCCAGTCAGACAAGGCAGGGAGCAGTGTCAACAGGGCCAGGAAGTCCCAGAACAGGCTGTGACAAGGGCCAGCACCTGCTGAGGGCTCACTGGATTAGCTTGGCGGCTGCTCCTCCAATAGCAATAGTGCCCACCGCTCATTCTTCCTGTTTTCACGAACTTTCTCTTTAACCACACTAGCCATATTCATACCTGGTTTTCTCCCTCCCTACATGTCTCCCTCCCTCCTTCCTTCCCTCCCTCCTATCTTCTTTTTGTTATTTTTGCTTTGACTATATTCCTGTAGAACTGATTTTTCATTTATAAAACTTACCAGCTCATGTCTCAGTTTTGATGATTCTGTTTAATATTTATTTTTATTTTCCCAAACATGTAGGCTTTTGTAATTAGATTCATTTTCCCCCTTTGCATCTCATGGAAATTTCCTTTATAATATACATAAACTGTTTTTCTTGTTTCCATTTATAGAAAAGAATACAAGTTTTCCCTAGAAGGAAGAACAATTGATTTTCTTTTTCTGGATCATCATTAGCTCTCTGAGATATCTATTAAGTCTCTTCTAAAAGATTCATAATCTGTCTTTATTCTCTGCACTCATTTAGCCTCTAATTCTATATTTGGTCCTATATACTCTGTTTTGTGCTATTTCAAATTTATTTATTATTTCTGTAATAGTGTTGCTTTGATACCCAGTTTGTCTTTTTGGCTTTGCAATCTCATTTTCTTCCACTTTATTCTGTTGTCTTATCCTCTCATCTTGTGTCTTGTTTTATTGATTCATGTTGTCTGTGAGTTCTTCCAAAGTACACATGACTCACTGTGGGGACTTTTTTCCTCTTCCTTGGATGATGTTTAATGCTGTCATCAATTCTTTCTTTATGCTTCTTGTCTTTTTTTTTTTATTTCACTTTTTTTGATAATGTGTGATTGGAATTAAAATAACAAGAGATTTACATGTTTATTATAATTAGAAAACACTGTTGTGGTGTGCAAAGAAGAATTTTGTCTTTGCTGTGCCCCAACCAAGGTTACTATTGCTAATAGCCTTCTTTGTATACACATTTTTCTTTCTGCTCTTAATATATATATGTTAATACATATGTATATAAACATTTATACAGACACATATACTTTTCTATTTCTTTTAAAATTTACTGTACAAATCCATAGGTGTCTTTAAAATTTGTTTTAAAATTATTTTCTTTTTTAAAGCAATAATCTATAATCTACTTCTAAATTATTGATATAATTTGTTCTTAAAATAATTGCCTAATACTCTATTTTCTGGAAGTGTTAAAATTTACCACTATAAGGACTTCTTTATTATGGACTTTTATAAGCAATAATTCAGTAAGTACCAAAGTGCTGTATGCTTATTAATTGAGATACTATCGTTTTTATATCTATTGAATTGATTCAAAATGGAGAAACACTGGGGCTGAGGCTAAGTCCCCTTAGTTGCTCATAGACATTATTGGATTACTTTCCAGAATGCTCAGAATACTTTGCACTTGAATCAGCATTGCATGAGAGTGCCAATTTCTTCATTGAGCATATGGAAGTTTTCAAACTTTTGTATTTTGCTATATTATGGATGAAAATATCTCATACATATTTTGATTTAAATTTCTTGAGCTATAAAAGAATGAAAGAATAATATCTGAAACCATTATTGGCATTTTCTCTTCCATGAATTGTCTGATATCCTTTGTCCATTTTTTCTGTTGGGGTTATTTTTATTTATGTATAAATTTATATTTCTTCTTTGTTCATAAATATTTTGTCTACTTGTGGCACATATTTTTCTCCCAGTGTTTGTATGCCTTTGGAATTTATGTAATATATTTTTGTTTATTTATTTATTTTTAAGATTTATTTATTTATACAACTACTGGGTACAGTCAGAATCGCGGGAGGGTGAGAGAATCCACCAGAGCCAGAGCTGGGAGCAGAACAGGCAAACTGCTGAGGGGAGCAGCGGGCACAATAGGAGAGGTCTGCGCACCATGTGGGACCCTTGCTGGCTGGCTGGGGATTGATTTGGCGCTGCAGAGGCTGCAGGCAGCTTCACTGCCCAGAGCTCAACTGCTGCGCCACTGGGGAGGTCCATATGTAATGTTTTTTTTTAAAAGATTTATTTATTTATCCATACAAGAGCTGGGGTATAGGCCAGAGGTGTGTGTTGGAGGTGAGGGGATTCACCAGAGACAGACTGGGGGGGTGTAGAACAGGCAGATCTACTGAAATACACTGCTGAGGGGAGCAGGGGATGAGACAGGAGAGGTCTGCTGCACCATGTGGGTAGCTCCTTGGCTGGGGATCGAACTTGTGCTGCAGTGGCTGCCCATAGTTTCATACTACTGAGTCTTAACCCCTTGTGCCACCAGGGAGGCCCAATGAAATATTTTATTTTAAATTCATTTTACTTTTGTTTGCTGTATTATAATCTCATAGCTCTCATTTTTTGCAGAATCAAATACTATGCCTTAAATCATGGCATCTCTTGTACACTTTTAGTTTTGTTAATTTTCCCCTGGGTTTCCAATTGCCATGCTATTAAAATTTCATTCTTTTCTAATCCTTAATATCCTCTATTTCATCTCATCTGTGACAAACCCTTTTAACCCAGAGACCTTTCTGGAGTCAGCTTTTCTTTGCTTCTCCGTGGGCTCATTTTTCTCTCCCATGAAGCTCTGTCAATGCTCTTCATTTCTTTGTTCTTTTGATTTGACTTTGCTATTCCTGACTCTACTATTTCTGATGCTATTTGGTTCACTCATTTTCCTGCTTGGCATCCTCAATAAATGCCAAAGAGAGGGATGTGGAATGGAAAATTTAGGTATCTTTGTATGCTAGAAGAAAAAACTTTACTTGTTTACTTACTTCATTAATAATTTAAGCTGGTGAGGAAATGAATTTTCCTCTTCTTCATCTTATAACACATATTGAAGCCCATTATTAGTATAATGCCGGACCTCCCTGTAATGTCTCAGCAATATCAAGCTATTGCCAGCCACTTAGGCCCAAGTTCATTTCGTGGCCAGGGAGCTGACCCATGTGGTGGGGCAGACCTCTCCTGTCTTCCCTGCTGCTCCCCTCAGCAGTGTATTTCAGTGGTTCTTCTTGTTCTGCCCTCTACTCTGTCTCTGGTGTATCCTCTCGCCCCTGCACCCTTACCAAGTTCTTGTATGCACAAATAACTAAAAAATAGATTGCAAAAAAGTATAATGTAAGTATGATTCTTGTTCCTTTGTAGGTCATTAGCTTTTTTCTCTCTACTTGATGCCTTATTGGACAATTACAGCATATTTTCTTTTTCCTGTTGTTCTTGTATGAGGTGTGTTCTGGTGTTTACCATTGTTTTTTTCATTTTTTTAAAAGATGTATTTATTTATGCATACAAGAACTGGGGTACAGACCAGAGGTGTGGTGAGTGAGAGGATTCACCAGAGACAGAGTGGGGAGCAGAACAGGAGTATTGACTGAAATACACTGCTGAGGGGAGCAGCGGGTGAGTCAGGAGAGGCCTGCTGTGCCATGTGGGTCACCTCCCTGGCCGGGATTGAACTCTTGCTGCAGCTGCTGCCGATAGCTTCATAGGTTGCATCTTATCCTCTTACATTTCACAGACTCTGCCACATGCCCAGAACCCTCTGTAAGGTTTTTTATTAAAAAATCCTTTAATGTGGACAAAATTAATTCCATTGTTTCAAATACCACAGCTATGTGGGCACCTTTCAACTGAATGGCATGTTCTGTCAGACTATGAAGATGCCTAGTGGTTCTGTGGTTCCTGATGAGCAGACTGAGCCTCTCCACTGTCATAAAGCCCTTTGCTTCCATCTCTCTTCCACACTTTGGTTTCTTTTTCTTTTATTCTTGGTTTTTTTTTTTTAATATTTATTTGTTTACAAGCACTGGGTACAGTCAGAAGTGCAGGAGGGTGAGAGAACTCACCAGAGCCAGAGTGGAGAACAGAACAAGCAGACTGACGAAATACACTGCAGAGGGGAGCAGCGGGCGTGGCAGAAGAGGTCTGTCGTGCCATGTGGGATCCTCGCTGGTGGCCGGGGATGAAACCGGAGCTGCAGAGGCTGCGGGCAGCTTTGAAGCCCAGTGCCCAACCGCTGCACCACCAGGGGAGGCCCTATTCTTTTTTTTTTTAAAGATTTATTTATGCATATAAGAACTGGGGTACAGGCCAGACATGTGGGGGGTGAGAGGATTCACCAGAGACAGAGTAGGGAGCAGAACAGGCAGATCTACTGAAATAAACTGCTAAGGGGAGCAACAGGAGAGACAGGAGAGGTCTGCTGCACCATGTGGGTAGCTCCCTTGCTGGCTGGGGATCAAACTCGTGCTGTAGAGGCTGCAGGTAGCTTCACAGTGTTGTGCTTAACCCCTTGTGCCTCCTCCTCTGACTTCTTTTGCTTAATATAATCCCTACCAGCTCCATTCATGTTGCTATAAATAGCAAGATCTCATCTTTTTTTCTGTAGCTGAGTTGTATTCCACAGTGTGTGTATATACCATATCTTAATTCATATATTGTTCGACACTGAGGGTATTTCCATAACATGACTATTGTAAATAGTGTTTCAGTGAACACAGGAGTGCATATGTCTCTTTGACTTAGTGTTTTTGTCTTTGAATAGTTACTTAGGAATGGAATTGCAGGATTGAATGAGAGACCTATTTTTAATGTTTTGAAAAACTTCTATAATCTTTTCCGTAAGGGCTAGGCCAGTCTACATTATCATCAACAGTGTAATAAGATTCCTTCCCCCCGCCCCACTCCCCTCTTCAGTACTTGTTGTTTCTCCTTTTTTTTTGGTTATGGGATATCACATTTAGGTTTTCATTGTGGAAATACCCCAGTCACTGCTAGCCTTCACCTTTTACTGCTGAATCCCACCTTTTCTCTTTGCCATTGATGTATGCACAAACATATACATTATACAATGTGATACAGCACAGATTTGTATAGCACAATCAAATGCACAGAATCCTACTCACTAACTTAAGTAGAGGTCAAATTTAATTTTGTGATAAATTCTTCTTTGGAGAACTATCTAGATGTCATCTCTGCCCCTTCTCTATAATATGTGTTTAGCACTTAAATAACAGCCAAGGTAGTTTATGATATCTGTTTAAATATTAGGAGTAATACAAATACAGTTGGTACTATGTATTCAGTGTTACATGTCAGTCACATATATCTGGGTTTAAAGCCAGATATAAATTCCCAATAGGTAAGAGTAAAGTATTTGAAGTCATTGTATCCTTATTATTTCATGGTGTCAATAGAAAAAGAACACTGAAGAAAATAATCAAATTATTAATTTCGCAAATAATTTTCATGTTTCATACCCTCAAATAAAAAATGTTGGAAATATTATCATGAGTTCTTTAAAGTATTTTAAAATACAAGTAATATAAGAATTTACTTTTTGGATATTCAGAATTTTAATATGATTAGAATGCTGCCTATTCTTGTAATAGAATCATAATAATTTATAACATTATTGATTAGTTATTAAATATCAGACACTGTTATAATACTTCTGTAGGATTAGATCTTTTAATCTTCATAGTAGGTGTATTTATTACTATTACATCATAACATACTAAAAACCTAGGAATAAACTTAACAGAAGAGGTGAAGGAAATCTTCAATGAAAATTAAAAAACATTGTTAGAAACAGAATAAGATACAAAGTAATGGAAAGATATTTCCTGCTTCTGATTGGAAGAATTAACATGGTAAACATGGTCATCTTACCCAAAACAATATACAGATTCAATGCAAATACTATCAAAGTTCCAAAGGCATTCTTCAGAGAAATAGAAAAAACATTACTAAATTTGTATGGAACCACAAAAGACCATGGATGACAAAAAAAAAAAAAAAAAAAAATCCTGAACAAAAAATAAAAGAGAAAGAACAGAGGTATTACACTCCCAAACTTCAAACTATATTACAAACTATAATGATTAAAACTGTAGGGTAAATGATTTTCAGGCCTTTCTACCCTCCTGCCATTAGGATTGCCCTGCCTGATGGAACACCTTCAGTTGTTACAGTGTTGTAAGCTGAGTTGTTTACTTCGGTGGGCCATGGCTCAGTATTGAGATACAGTCACCAAGAGAAGTAGAGGCAAGAGAAGTAGAGGCAAGGGAGAGGCAGGGGAGAGAAGGGGAGAAAGAACTCCACAGAAGTCCAGAGTGAAGACTTGCCAGGGGCTTGGAGGCCTGCTCTACATGTAAAAGCTCAAGAAAAGCCTGAGAAAGCCACTGAGGGCTCCAGGACTCCTCCTTTACCCGGTCTGCTTGAATCATAGAACCTGCTCAGGGGCCCATTCTACCCCTACAAAACAGTGTTATATTGGCATGAAAATAGAAACATAGACTTTTATATACATAGGTAAATTTTCTTTCATTCTTTGAAATAACCCTTTTCTTGTAAATTTCCCAAAGTTTTTTTTTTTTTTTTTTTTTTTTTTGGTGGGACCCTTGCTCATGGCTGGGGATCGAACTGGCGCTGCAGAGGCTGCGGGCAGCCTTGCAACCCAGCACTCAACTGCTGCACCACCAGGGGAGGCCCTAAAGTATTTGTTTATCGAGAATATTGACTTGTAGTTGTGCTTATTTCCTCTTCATTTTCGCAGTGGGTAATTTGGTATGAAAAAGCCTCAGTACTTAGAATTTTAATGGTTAGTTGAATATATAGATAACTCCAAGCATATCTACATCTCTTCTTAGCTTCAAAATAAATTATTAGTTAACCATCACAGCATTCTAGAGGGTTGGGATCAAAATATTATTCTCACTTTGTGGATTGCTTTAGGCACAGACTAGATAAGTGCCTTATTGCAGATCACTGGCATGCCAACAGCAGAGTGGAAATTAGTATGTCAAACTCTGGATGCTTCATCTTGGGTTCAGTTGAGGCATTCTTTCCAGCTCCTTTGCAGACCCCATAGCAAATGCAAAGCAAAGGTGAAGCTGAGAATCTGTGCTACCTGGGTCTGCTTGAGGCTCTCACTGTGAATTTCTGTGTGCCTGGGGGGAAATTGAGAACCTAGGAACCCATAAACCAACTTTAAGACATGTGTGTAAACAAACCATTTTTTCAAGTTCATATATTTCTGTGAGCTGACAGACTCATCTCCCTAGTTCACTGCCAAAGGCTAGCATTGTGCTGAACTTTCCCATGAAAATCTTCATCACTCTGGAAAACAGCTAAAAGAAAATAAAATGACATTTTTCCCCCTCAGTTAAAGCTATAGCTCTGTTTGCTATAGGAAAGTGCAATGCTTACTGAAAAAAGGTATATGATTCTTTAAAAAACCAATCTATATTAGGAATATAAAACAAATCAATCAGGTAAGTGAAATTCAGCAAATCTGGAAAGATAGAGTGCTATGATAAAAGGAAAGTCTAGAGGCAAACTTATAGTTGCAAAATGTTTATGGTTTTATACTGAAGACAAAATGTACTACTTGAATAGGTCTGCAATATTGGAAACATATGCTTAGGCTTTAGAATTTTTTGATTTTTTTTAAGCTTTATTTATTTATGAATACAAGAACTGGGGTATAGGACAGAGGTGGGGTCTGGGGGAGGAGTGGGTGAGAGGATTCACCAGAGACAGAGTGGGAAACAGAACAAGCAGACTGACTGAAATATAGTGCTGAGGGAAGCAGCGAGCAAGACACGAGTAGTCTGCTGCGCCATGGGTGTCACTTCCCTGGCAGGGGATCAAACTCATGTTGCTGTAGCTGCAGACATTTCATAATGCTGGCACTCAACCCCTTAGGCCACCAAGGAGCCCCCTGAATTTTGTGGTTTTTAAGGAAAGTTATAAAAACCAATTTCCCGTATTTTCTTATTACAGGCAAAATGGCAAATTTGAGACAGCATCAGAGACTGATGCTGACTTATGAAGATTGTCAGTTACAATAAAACAAATCAGAACATAGTCATTTCACTTAATAAGTGATATGATGTTACAAATTCTTATTTCATCTCCAAACACTACTGACAGTTATGGAAAGAAGCTTTCAAAGTCAGATGGAAGACACTAGAACTGACCTACTGCAAATTTACCTAAAGAGAAGAAAGCAAGAACAGATTAAAAATATAATTTGTTGAAAATTTTTTAGAGAAGACATAGAATTTTTTAAAGAAAATAAAAACTCATATTGTTTCCTTCAACATGTTTTTCTGCTTACATTATTGAAACAAAAGCGTTCTTAAAATGTTTTAAAATTGTTATTTCATTTATCAATGTATTGCAAGCAATTTCCTATACTTTCACTATTAAGAGTTAATTCTTAACTCTTACTAAATCCTTTGAGTGGATAGAAATTTGATGTTTAAAATTTTCATATTAAAAATATAATTGCGAGTCAGAGACAAGGGAAGATAGCATCAGAGGAGTTCTCTGCTTTGTTCCTGGGAGGATGATCTGAAAGTAGTACAGAGGGGCAGTGGGCACAGAGGATTCCATGACTTGGAATCAGAGACAGATGCTGACCATGCCAGATGGGACACTGAGGAAATTCAATGTCATACAACAAAAGGATGGATGGAGATATGTACCTAGGGACTCCAGCAAGGGTGGGAGCTGGTGGTCCAAACCTGTGCTCCCATATTTGACTGGAAGCCCAGGGGAGGGGATAGCTGATTCGTGTGGAGGTGCAACCGTAACTGAGGGGAGATATGTGCAGAGGTGGTGGGGTGAGCCAGTGGGTCAGGTCCTCAGTGAAGAGGACAGGGCACAGAATTGCAAGCTCTCTCTACATTTGTCTTTGTACTGGTGCTGATCCTGTGAAGCAGTATTGAAAGCACAGCCCACAGATATGATGCAGGTCAATTAAGTGATGAATTGCATTTCCATCATTGAGTGGAACCCCACATAGACTCCCCCCTCCTCCTGACTCAGCAGTTATGAATCAGTTTTTCCAGACATAAAACAAGTACCATGTACTAGAAAAGTAGAACTTCTAACAATTTAGGATACTTTTGCAAAAATAGCAAGCTGGAAAGCTAAAAAAAATGGTCAGACAGAAAAATAGAACATGTAATATCTTGAGTCCCCAAGGAAATATTTCATCACAGATAGGGAAAACGTTTCTAGAAACTAATAACAAAGATATGGCAGATCTTTTCTGCCTATCACATACAGAGTTCAAGTTGCCATAAAGAAATTCAAAGAGATGGAAGAAATCACAGAAAATTTGATCAGACTATAAGAAAACTCATAAAAACAAATGAATATCCTGAGGAATAAAATTAATAAACAGAAGATAAATATTAAACTTTATAAAGAAAATAATGGCAATGCCATATGTGAAAATGTAAATAGAGGAGATAAAAAATTCAGTTCAGCGAAGGGGCAGGTTATAAAATCCATTTATAAAAATTAGTTATGTTTCCATTTTTTAAAATCAACTTATATAAGGCTGGTAGTCATGCCCAAACAGTTGCATTAGTGATCTCAAAAATCATTGATTACAGATCACTATAACTGATAACATAATAATGGAAAATTTTGAAATATGAACATGTGGATTATTAAACATCAAAATTATATATGCATATAATTGAATATAGAATATTTAAATTGTTAAATATTAAAATTAGAATAGTGGTCAAGCTTCATTCTTTTGCATGTAGCGACCCAGTTTTCCCAGCACCATTTATTGAACAAACTTTCTTTGCTCCTATGCATAGTCTTTGCTCCTTTGTCAAAGATTAGTTGACCATAAATCAGTGGGTTTATTTCTGGATTTTCTATTCTATTCCATTGCCTTACACCATACACAAAAACCAACTCAAAATGGATTAAAGAACTAGACATAAGACCTGAAACCATAAAATACATAGAAGGAAATATAGGAGAAACACTATGTGATATGCACATCAAAGACATCTTTACAGACACATCACCCAAAGCAGTGATAGTAAAGGCAAAGATAAACAGCTGGGACTACATCAAATTAAAGAGCTTCTGCACAGCAAAAGAGACAATAACAAAAACAAAGAGAAACCCCACCAACTGGGAGAACATTTTTGCACACAACACTAATGATAAAGGACTGATCACAAAAATCTGCAAAGAGCTGATGAGACTCAACAACAACAAAGAAAAGAATCCAGTCAAAAAATGGGCAGAAGAGCTAAAAAGAAACTTCTCTGAAGAGGAAATGCAAATGGCCAACAGGCGTATGATAAAATGTTCAACATCACTTGTAATCAGGGAAATGCAAATCAAAACTACCATGAGATACCATCTTACACCAGTGAGAATGGCACATATTAAAAAACTAGCAACAACAAATGTTGGCGAGGGTGTGGAGAAAAAGGAACTCTTCTGCACTATTGGTGGGAGTGCAAACTGGTCCAACCATTATGGAGAGCTGTGTGGAGATTTTTGGACCTACTAAACATGGAGCTTCCATATGATCCAGCAATTCCACTCCTAGGTATTTACCCAAAGGACACAGAAACATCAATTCCAAAGAGCAACTGCACCCCTATGTTTATAGCAGCACTATTTACAATAGCTAAGCTTTGGAAACAACCCAAATGCCCCAAAATAGATGACTGGATCAAGAAGATGTGGTGCATATACACCATGGAATATTACTCAGCATTCAAAAAAGATAAACACATGCAATTTGCAGCGACATGGATGGCGCTGGAAGGGATCATGCTCAGTGAAATAAGCCAGAAAGAAAAAGAAAATACCGGATGGTCTCACTCATAGCAGGAATCTAGAAAACTTAAATAAGGGACCAGGAAAATGAATAACTATAAGAAAGTGAAAATCAAAATCAACAAACAACTATGAACCAGAGACACTCTATGGGGGGTGGGACGCGGGGAGGGGAGGGATTGGGGTCAAAATAAGGGAGTTGCAATTGTATGGGGAATATAAAAATAAAATTTATTTAAAAAAATAAAATTAGAATAGTGAAAATATGGCATAGTATCTAGAAGTGGGTACATGCTCCTGGAAAATGTGCCAATATAGTTGCCGCTTGTTTTGCTTATTGTATTTTGCTTTATTGTGCTTTGCAGATATTGTTTTAAAATTTGAGGGTTTGTGGCAACTCATTTGTCTTTGTGTATGAGCTAGAAGAGAAATCAGGAAAATAATCAAATTGAGAATCATACCAAAAAGAATGAAATAATTGAGGAAATTTTTTAAAGATTTATTTATTTATGCATACAAGAACTGGGGTACAGCCCAGAAGTGCAGTGTGGGGAGGTGAGAGGATTCACCAGAGACTGAGTGGGGAGCAAAACAGGTAGATCTACTGAAATACACTGCTGAGGGAGCAGTGGGCGAGACAGGAGAGGTCTGCTGTGCCCTGTGGGTCAGCTCCCTGGCCAGAGATCAAACTCATGCTGCAGTGGCTGACAATAGTTTGAAGCCCTGTGTCTTTAACCCTTGTGCCACCAGGGAGGCCCATCTGTTTGTTTTTATGTAAAATAATGTAATAGGCACCATGGGCCCAGAACTCAAAGTAAACATATGGTCCATGCAACCACCAGGTACGCTTATTTTTTCCCAACTGATTTATGTGATGATCATTTATTCCTTTCCTTTTTAAATAGTTTTTATTGCATTGTATGTGTAATGTATATTTTTAAAGTTATTTTTAGTGTTCTGAAATGGAATTTTGCTATATGTAATATTTTGGGAGGTCTGTTTCATCTGATATATATTTTTTGAACATCCATGCAATATTTTGAAGAATGGAATTTATTCTTTCATTTTATTTTTCTTCTAGTTTTAATGTACTTTATAGTGACTCAATGGTGATTAAATTAAATTAATTAATTTATCTTCCTATTTTAGTTTGTTGTCCCTGGAACAAATTTATGTTGGATCTGAACATAGTTTAATTGCCATGGCCATGAAATAGTGAAATCTGTTAAAATTCAACCATAAGTGAAATGTCTTTGCCACCCTCTAGTAATCATTAGTAATAAAATATAATTTTTTGGGCTATGAATTGTACAACATTTTCTCACAGGCACCATCATGAGACAATTTTAGCAAAATATCATAAATTTCATG
The DNA here is from genome assembly GCF_014898055.3 of Talpa occidentalis. NCBI lineage: Eukaryota > Metazoa > Chordata > Mammalia > Eulipotyphla > Talpidae > Talpa > Talpa occidentalis. The sequence continues at coordinate 100,677,877 of NW_023604295.1, forward strand.
AATTTGTAGTTATCATCCCCCTAATAACAATAAGAATTAAATATGTGTTAAAGTTGTAAATAGTGGGTACCAGTTATAGCTGCATGTAAAGCTGATAACTTTGGGTGATGCCTTTATTGCTCAGATTAAGAAAGCTGTGTAATTTTGCAATATTAATTATTCAAATATATTTTTTCTGTCACCCTAGGATAAGGGTCCTGGGCCACATGGATTTGTATTTTTTCACTTTCTGCCATCTCTAGGAAAGTTTTGTGTCTAACTAAACAGAAACAAATATAATTGCATTTTCACAAGAAAGTATATTATTTCACAATTCCACATACATACTTCCAGCACTAAATCACATCATTAGGATATTTTTCCCCTGAAGATTTATTTTATTTTATTTATGCATACAAGAACTGGGGTGTAGGCCAGAGGTGTGTGTGTGGGATTATGTGAGAGGATTCACCAGAGACAGAGTGGGGAGCAGAACAGGCTTATTGACTGAAATACACTGCTGAGAGGAGCAGCGGGCCAGGAGAGGTCTGCCACGCTATGTGGGTTAGCTCCCTGATCTGGGATCGAACCCTTGCTGCAGTGGCTGCAGATAGCTTCATAGTGCTGAGATTTAACCCCTTGTACCATCAGGGAGGCCCTCATTAGGATATTTTTGTAGGTGTTGGTATCTTTCCCAGGGAATCATTTACACGGTAACTTGTATTCTTCTAGAAATAGGGGGACCAACTTATGCCAGTTTGCCTGGCTCTACCCAGTTTTACCACTGAAAGTCCTGCATCCCAGTTGAAGCCAGGTCTGTAATGCTTTTTCAGAAAGCTAGAATTGTATACAGTTAGGTCATCAATAATGCATGCTCTTCTGGTGATGAATTTCAGATATATTAGATTCTCATTTACATTTTAATATACTATTTGTACTTTTTCAAATTCATATTTTATAGTTTGTATGAAAAACTCAAAATATGAATATTTAAAATCTTCCTTTTAACTAATCTGAATTATAGAATATTTATAAAGTCTTTTTATTTCTTTTACATATACATAATAATTTGAATTAGAAAGACTTTCTCATTTTGCTTTAATGAAGGAATGAGAATGATTTATGATTAGTATTTCTGTTGTTTGTATGTAATGCATAAAAATAATTTGTTCTAGCTATTGTTAGATTTGAACAAGTCCCTCTTTTGAATTTTATGTCTCTAAAAGTTTAGAAAAGATTTTTCTCTCTTAGAAAGGGGATAAAGTATAATAGTTTCAAGCATATCTTCTGAAATCAAACTCATGGGTGCAAAGTCTGACTCTTCCACATACTAACTGTATGATATTGGGCAAGTTTGTTAATCTCATGAAGACATGGTTTCTTGAGCTGTAAGATGGTATATTAACACCTTCTTAATACATTGCAATGAAAAATAAATGAAATAATGTAAGGTAGTCACAGAGTATGTTACCTGATAAATAGGAATTTTTCAACATTTTGGCTATAAGGAGTTATGAGACAAATTGAGTCAAATATTGTGTTGGAGTAATGTCTGCTCTGATTTTTTAAATTTTGTTTTTCTGGGATAAGATTTTAAAATTACTTTCTGATGTATATGCCTATGTTGACTTTTTCATTGGGGAATTTCAATACATATTTGAGAAAGAAATTCTATAGTTTCTGGCCAGTTGCCCCAATTGTTGTGAACACAGGCGGAAAGGGATAGCTAACTTATTTCTTTCATTAACCCATGTCCTATGTCAAAATTTCCTCTGGGGATGGGCAATAAATTAACTATGTTTGCTCATGTTCACTCTCTTATGGTAGATATGTTTTATTAAAGTAAATGTTTAGCCTTTAATTGGTTCCAGAATGATTTAATCAGACAATGTTTATGCTCTGGTCATAAAGAACACACTGTGATAGGCTTGCCATCTGTTCAAGATAAAAAATGAAATCCCCTTTGAAGAAGTGGGCAGTTGATAGAAAGATTTTAATGAATGTTTAATGTTTTAGTATCTATGTGAGGCATTTATCATGACGGTAACATAAATGTTGTATAAACTTAATGACTCAATTTTAATGCCTCAGTTCTCATTAAGTCTCTCTTGGAATATTGCATTTTGAATTTTTGAAGTCGGATAGTCATGTTAATATAGGGTAGATTTAGTCAAGTGAGGTGTTTCCTCCAGAGAAGTTCTGTTTATATCTGTGCTCATTCTTATCTGGTTATTGGTATCTAATAAAATGATTTTATTTGCAGAAGTTTTTTCCTTCAGAAACCAATCCTTTTTTAGATATTGTCTTTTAAAATTAGTGTTTATGGATTTTAGGCAATACATTCATCTACTGGGAATCTAAACTGTGTTATCTTAAAACTCTAATGTGCTGTAGTTTCCTCTCTGATCTACATTCTAACAATATTTATTTCATTTGAATGACCTTGCATTCTCCTTCCTGATGTTGTGTTTTTAAAACGTGGGCCCATTATAGTACCCTGCACGTCTTCTGTGGCCATTGTTGTCTCTTCAAATTGAAGTATGCCCTCTTCGCAAACTCAGTAAGAGGTCCAGTCAGGGAACAATTTTCTAATTTAAGACTGTCACTGCATATCGTTTAGTGTCTCCTTGGATTTCTGATTGAGGTTGTTACAAGGATATTATAAAAGGAAAAGGAAGAAGAAAGCTTTTCCCCAAATGTGATATCATGAAGTACATAAACTTGACCTACAATGTGAAAATTTAGTGTATTTTCTTCAATATAAAATGCTATTTGGCACAGTATATGTTTCCCAGAGTCATGTTGCTATAGAATAGTTGCCTATTTGTCAGAAGCTATTTGTCAGTGTTCTCAGTATCTGCAGGTGGTAAGTATGCTTCAGAATTTAGAGAAGGAAGATTGTGAGCTTACAGGGATTCATGCAAGTACTTGACAGAAAAACATGACCTTATTTCTGAATGCTTGTGCAATTTGAATGTGTATAATCAAGTGATTTGTTAGATTTCTTACTATCAGGAACAGTTTATCTTAATTAGTGAAAGTGATCATCATTAAAATTTAGCCATCAAAAAGATCTACTTTAGCCATCAAAAACATGTATTTTATTTTCTCATTGTATTTTCATTTATATCAATTGATGTACATGTAAAAGAAAGCAAATACCTATGAGGACACAGTCTGATAATGTAAATGTTAAGCTAGAATAGTATGCACATACTTATGACAATAGTCTTGTAGATTGGAGAGCAAGTTCACTAAGGCATATAATTTAGGCTATTTTTGGCTGCAAGTGATAGAATATTATACTAAATGCAATTTTAGTAATAGAGACTTACAATTTCAAATGAAAAGAAGTTCAGAGACAGGCAGCTGCAGGGCTGATTTAATGCTCAGTGGCATCAGCATCCTGCATCTTCCTTGTTTCTAGTGAAAAAATTCTGTCCCAGAAGTTCCTAGTGGACCTCACTTTACCCTTCACTGATTAAAACTGGATAATATGCCTACTGCCAAACCATTCTCTGGCAAGAAGACAGGGAGTGAGGAGAGATGTGATAGGCTGAGATCAATTATGATTAATTCCCTGGAGTTGGGTCCCTTCCTTGAGTATGTTGCCACCTCAGCAAAACTGGAGTTCTGTTAAAAAGGAAGATTAAGAGGGGCTGGAAATGGCTGCTGGGTATAAGAAATAATATTTGGTACTCAAGCTGGTAAAGCTCATGGACAAAAACAGCAAATAGGCTTCTCTGATTATTTGACATCTGTTCAAATCCAAAGGCACATTCAATCAGCAAATATAATGTTCTTCAATTTGAGAGAAGAGGCTTTACTAATTTTCTGTTACATTTGTGACAAAAAAGTATTTGGATTCTTCTGGTTTTAAGCACTGATTTCTCTTTGTACATCTCTATTCGGTACCATAGTATGACATGTGTCTTTGTGGGTAAAATTATTTTGCAGATGCTCAGTATACATACTAGTTATTGACCTGAATGCAAACAAGGCTTTAAGGAATTTGGTAGCATTTGCTTAATCATACATTTTGAAATTGGTTTATCTTTGATGTGTTAATTGTCTCATGTTGAGAGAAATTAAGAGAATTCTGTGACTCTTTAAGAGGACTAAGCTGCTGAATAAGTCCTCAACCTATATTGCACTTGAAGAAAACTAGTGAAAGCTTCTATTTGAGTCATGAAACGTTAATAAATCTATGGAATTGATAGTAAGGAACATACTTTCCCTACATCATCACATTGGGTGTGTTACATATTTTATTTTAAAAAATTTAAATTTCATACAAAGGCAACATTGCATAGTCACTAAGTACATTCAGCCTTTGGAGCCAGAATGTGTGGCCCTATGTGGGTTTGAATCCTAACTCAGGCAGTTACTAATTATCAGACTCTGAGGAGGCTGTGCCTCAGCTTTACACTCATAAGATGGGAACATTTACCTACTTCATGTAGTTACTATGAGGATTAAGTAAGTGATAATCTTTATGTTAATCAAGTAGCTTCTGGTACACAGTACATAATATTTAAGTGTCTAAAATACATACCTTGAATTGTAGATGCATGCTTTTCTTATTAAATATTTTAGAGGAATCAAAAAGTTTTAGGAAAAAAACCACTCTCCAAATATGGCATTATTGTGGCATGTAATTTTTTTTTTGTTCTTTTTTCACTCATGATGCATACATGGAAGCAGTTATTCAATAAGTTTTTAGTGAGTATCTTTATTTCATTATTTTTTCTAGATGTAAACTTGTTGAGAGTAGTAATAACTTCTTGACAGTAAAGCAGATAAAACGTAAAACTGTAATGATGCTGATAGTATGAGGTAATTTACAATGCTGTATAATATATCTGGAGAAGTCCGAATTGACAAATTCATTGTCAACATAACATGTATAGACAAATGAAATCTATAACTGGCTGCTAGAATTATTAGACTATAAGAACAAACTAACATTTATACAACCCTATTGGGATACTTGTTTCACAAGGAATAATTATGTTCTTTTAAAATTATTATTTTTTTAAATGATCTGTTAGAGGTGACCATGGAGAGGTACAGAAACACATGAAAATGTAAAAGATTTATTTTAATCTCAGGTCCAAAAATAGGGAGGCAAGGCACACAGAGGGCCACACAAAAGGCCATATGGGAGGATCTTCAAGGGAGCAGGCTCAATCAAACAGGTG